>NC_090440.1:290428777-290731807 GCF_031143425.1 Pleurodeles waltl | reverse complement strand
CATCTGCAGACACCAAATGCAACGACAACCAGCTGCATGGTTCTGCTGTCCTCCGGAGCTGTGTGGATCCTGCATCGCAGGTCATGGTCTTGGTCCTCTCTGCCAGCTGTCCAAATTAGAGACAGCAAGCCCTTGCCTCTCCTTGCAGGACAGTACCACTGTGCACCGCAACACTTACAGCTACCAAGGCTTGTTTGCTCCTCCTCCAAGGGATCTTCAAGCTCCATGTAGCCCCCGGTCCCCAACACTTCTTCCTGCAAAGCACAGTCTCCCTCCTAGTGCTCCAGCAATGTGAGACTCTTCTTCAGGTGTGCTGAGTGGGCCTCACTGAGACTACTGTGCCTGCTGCCAGTGGGTTGCCTGTGGGGGGTGCCTCCTCTTCTTGTGACTCTCCCAACTGCTGAGGGGCACCTTGGACTCCCCTCCTTGTGTTGAGTCCCCTGGGCCTTGCTGGTCCTCTCCAGCCTTGCAACTCGACTTCTTCTTTTGCATTTGCCAAGACTTGTCGGTGGTCCTGCAGCACCACTGACCAACTGCAACCCGACAGACTACATGTGACACCACGTGCATCACTTCAGGAACTACTCTTCATCTCCTGTGCTGCACTGTTGGTCTTCTTCGTCCCTCATTGACCTGGCCCTGCATCCACAGAAGGGTGGGTAGTGGCTCCTGCCACAAACTGGATTTGGTCCTTCCTTTGCAGGTCTTCTTCTGCTGGAATCCACCTTTGGGTTCTTCCAGTCTTGTTTGGGTCTTGCTCAATCCTTTTCCAAAGTTCTCCTGTTGGTTTTGTGGAAAACCAGGTATTTACCTCTCCTGATCGCTGGGGGCCACTCTGGTACTCACCTTTTGGGATTCCTAGTTCCTCCAGCTCCCTTCTACTTATTCCACAACCTTGGGTGGGAGAATGGCTTTCACATTCCACTTTCTTGGTATATGGTGTGGCCTTCATTGACATATGAGGCACTCGCTAAGGTAAATTGCTTAGTAACGAGTCTTAGTACTAACAAATTCTTTGGAATCTATAAGACAAAATAAGATAATCATTGACATAGCAACACATCATGATTTCCAAAGAGTCCATCCATGAAGAAAAGAGAAGAAACGTATTAGATCTCCAGTGTAGTTCTTCAGTCTTCGTGATTTATTTCAATTAATTGCACATTCCGCTCTCCAATGTATGACAAAATCACTCAGCCACAGCCAGATAACATGTTCTTAATATCCTTATGAAACAGCCGAACAGCCAACACGTGTTTCGTCTTGGGGATGACCCCACCGACTTCCTCAGGGCTGAAATTTCATCAAAATGACACCATGTAAGCATAATAATGCTAGAACATAATCTGTATAAAACCTCCACCAAAGCCCAGTGGGAAAGGAGAACTAAAAAGAAGAATATTGTAACAACTTTGATTAGAACACATCAAGGTGTAAAGCTCACAAAGTACTGCTCAGTCATAACCCTTAGCAACCACAGAAAGAATTACTCATTGAAGTTAGTAAAGAAAACTGCCTAATAACACAGTGATATATCTAGTCATGCACCAGATGAAGCACTGTTGCCCTTAGTAGAAATGAAGAAAAAAATATGAAGAAAAATGGAGAAAAAATAAGTGAAAATAAAAAATACAAAATGATAAGGAAAATGTCACTTACCCAGTGTACATCTGTTCGTGACATGAGACGCTGCAGATTCACATGCTGTGCACATCCCGCCATCTAGTGTTGGGCTCGGAGTGTTACAAGTTGTTTTTCTTCGAAGAAGTCTTTCGAGTCACGAGATCAAGGGACTCCTCCCCTTTTGGCTCCATTGCGCATGGGCGTCGACTCCATCTTAGATTGTTTTCCCCGCAGAGGGTGAGGTAGGAGTTGTGTATTATAGTAATAGTGCCCATGCAATGGAGTAAATATGTATGTACATAATGGCGGTCATTCTGACCGGCCCGCCATGCGGTTACCGCCGAATGACCGCCCCGCGGTCAAAAGACCGCGGCGGCCATTCCAACTTTCCCGCTGGGCCGGCGGGCGACCGCCAAAAGGACGCCCGCCGGCCCAGCGGGAAAGCCCCTTCAAGGAGGAAGCCGGCTCCGAACGGAGCCGGCGGAGTTGCAGGGGTGCGACGGGTGCAGTGGCACCCGTCGCGATTTTCACTGTCTGCTATGCAGACAGTGAAAATCTGTATGGGGCCCTGTGAGGGGGCCCCTGCACTGCCCATGCCAGTGGCATGGGCAGTGCAGGGGCCCCCAGGGGCCCCACGACAGCCGTTCCCGCCATCCTGGTTCTGGTGGTGAAGACTGCCAGAAACAGGCTGGCGGGAAGGGGGTTGGAATCCCCATGGCGGCGCTGCAAGCAGCGCCGCCATGGAGTGTTCCCTGGGCCAGGGGAAAACCGGCGGGAAACCGCCGGTTCCCCTTTTCTGACCGCGGCTTTACCGCCGCGGTCAGAATAGCCCAGGAAGCACCGCCAGCCTGTTGGCGGTGCTTCCGCTGCCCTCCGCCCTGGCGGTCATGGACCGCCAGGGTCGGAATGACCCCCAATGTGGTTTAAAGTGATATATTTACAAATGTTCAAGATCAACTTCAAACGGCTACAGGCTCCCGGGGAGGCGGGTGGGCGAATGTAAATCTGCAGCGTCTCATGACACAAACAGATGTACACTGGGTAAGTGACATTTTCCGTTCGATGGCATGTGTAGCTGCAGATACACATGCTGTGCATAGACTAGTAAGCAGTTATCTCCCCAAAAGCGGTGGTTCAGCCTGTAGGAGTTGAAGTTGTTTGAAACAAAGTTCGTAGTACTGCTTGTCCTACTGTAGCTTGTTGTGCTGTTAACACATCCACGCAGTAGTGCTTGGTAAACGTATGAGGCGTAGACCATGTGGCTGCCTTACATATTTCAGTCATTGGAATGTTTCCTAGAAAGGCCATGGTAGCACCTTTCTTTCTAGTTGAGCGTGCCTTTGGTGTTATAGGCAGTTCTCTTTTTGCTTTGAGATAACAGGTTTGAATGCATTTAACTATCCATCTGGCAATGCCTTGTTTGGATATTGGATTCCCTGTATGAGGTTTTTGGAAAGCAACGAACAATTGTTTTGTTTTTCGAATTTGTTTTGTTCTGTCAATGTAGTACATTAACGCTCTTTTGATGTCTAATGTATGTAGTGCTCTTTCAGCTACAGAATCTGGTTCTGGAAAGAACACTGATAGTTCTACTGTTTGATTCAAGTGGAACGGTGATATGACTTTTGGTAAGAACTTAGGATTTGTTCGTAAAACTACTTTATGCTTGTGTATCTGAATAAAGGGTTCTTGTATGGTAAATGCTTGGATCTCACTTACTCTTCTTAGAGATGTGATGGCAATTAGAAATGCTACTTTCCATGTTAAGTATTGTATCCCACATGAGTGCATGGGTTCAAACGGTGGACTAATGAGCCGTGTTAAGACAATATTAAGGTTCCACAAAGGAACTGGTGGCGTCCTTAGTGGGATAATTCTTTTCAGACCCTCCATAAAAGCCTTTATGACTGGGATCCTAAAAAGTGATGTTGAGTGCGTAATTTGCAGATAAGCTGAAATTACGGTGAGATGTATTTTGATGGATGAAAAGGCTAGGTTTGACTTTTGTAAGTGCAGTAGGTAGCTGACAATGTCTTTAGCAGATGCGTGTGAGGGTTGTATTTGTTTATCATGGCAGTAATGAACAAATCTTTTCCACTTATTTGCATAGCAATGTCTTGTGGTTGGTTTCCTTGCTTGTTTTATGACCGCCATACATTCTTGTGTGAGGTCTATATGTCCGAATTCTAAGACTTCAGGAGCCAGATTGCTAGATTCAGCAATGCTGGATTTGGGTGTCTGATCTGTTGTTTGTGTTGAGTTAACAGATCTGGCCTGTTTGGTAGTTTGACATGAGGTACTACTGATAGGTCTAAAAGTGTTGTGTACCAAGGTTGCCTTGCCCAAGTTGGTGCTATTAGTATGAGTTTGAGTTTGTTTTGAGTCAATTTGTTTACCAGATATGGAAGGAGTGGGAGAGGGGGAAAAGCGTATGCAAATATCCCTGACCAACTCATCCATAACGCATTGCCTTGAGACTGATCCTGTGGGTATCTGGATGAGAAGTTTTGGCATTGTGCGTTTTCTTTTGGTGCAAATAGGTCTATTTGTGGTGTTCCCCATTTTTGGAAGTAAGTGTTTAGTATTTGGGGGTGAATCTCCCATTCGTGGATCTGTTGGTGATCCCGAGAGAGATTGTCTGCTAACTGATTCTGAATCCCTGGAATAAACTGCGCTATTAGGCGAATGTGGTTGTGAATCGCCCAATGCCATATTCTTTGTGCCAGGAGACACAACTGTGTTGAGTGTGTTCCTCCCTGTTTGTTCAGATAATACATCGTTGTCATGTTGTCTGTTTTGACAAGAATGTGTTTGTGGCTTATTATAGGTTGAAATGCTTTCAACGCTAGAAATACTGCCAGTAGTTCTAAGTGATTTAGGTGAAACTGTCTCTGCTGAGTGTCCCATTGTCCTTGGATGCTGTATTGGTTGAGGTGTGCTCCCCAACCTATCATGGAGGCATCTGTCGTTATTACGTATTGAGGCACTGGGTCTTGGAAAGGCCGCCCTTGGTTTAAATTTATATTGTTCCACCATTGAAGCGAGGTGTATGTTTGGCGGTCTATCAACACTAGATCTTGAAGTTGACCCTGTGCCTGTGACCATTGTGATGCTAGGCACTGTTGTAAGGGCCGCATGTGCAATCTTGCGTTTGGGACAATGGCTATGCATGAGGACATCATGCCTAGTAGTTTCATCACCATCTTCACTTGTATCTTTTGATTTGGGTACATGGTCTGTATTACATTGTGAAATGCTTGAACCCTTTGTGGGCTTGGAGTGGCAATCCCTTTTGTTGTGTTGATTGTCGCCCCTACGTATTGCTGTGTTTGACACGGCTGAAGGTGTGACTTGTTGTAGTTGAGTGAGAAACCTAGTTTGTGGAGGGTTTCTATGACATACTTTGTGTGTTGTGAACACCGTTCTAGTGTGTTGGTTTTGATTAACCAATCGTCTAGGTACGGGAACACATGTATTTGCTGCCTTCTGATATGAGCAGCCACTACTGCCAGGCATTTTGTAAAAACTCTTGGCGCAGTTGTTATCCCGAATGGCAACACTTTGAATTGGTAATGTACCCCTTGGAATACAAACCTTATGTACTTTCTGTGTGAAGGATGTATTGGTATATGGAAGTATGCATCCTTTAGGTCTAGTGTTGTCATGTAGTCTTGTTGTTTGAGCAATGGGATTACGTCCTGCAGTGTCACCATGTGAAAGTGATCTGATTTGATGTAGATATTTAATGTTCTGAGATCTAATATAGGTCTTGGAGTTTTGTCTTTTTTGGGTATGAGAAAGTACAGCGAGTAAACTTCTGTTCCTCTCTGATGAATTGGTACCAGTTCTATTGCATCTTTTTGTAACAACGCTTGGACCTCCAGTTGTAGAAGATCCATGTGTTGTTTTGACATATGGTGTGTTTTCGGTGGGACATTTGGAGGGGATTTTAGAAATTCTATGCAATAACCATGCTGGATAATTGCTAGGACCCAAGTGTCTGTTGTTATCTCCTCCCATTGTTTGTAGAACTTGGTTAGTCTCCCCCCCACTGGTGTTATGTGTTGGGGATTTGTGACGTCGAAGTCACTGCTTGTTCTGTGGAGTTTTGGGACTTTGGAACTTCCCTCTACTTTTTGGGAACTGTCCCCCTCTATAGTGTCCCTGAAAACTTCCCCGCTGATATTGGCTCTGATAAGTGGGCCTTGTTTGTGAGGTTGTGGGTTCCGTGCTTTGTCCTCGAAACCCCCCTCGAAACAGTGATTTACGAAATGTGCCTCTGCTCTGTGGGGAGTAGAGTGCGCCCATGGCTTTGGCCGTATCTGTGTCTTTTTTGAGTTTTTCGATAGCAGTGTCCACCTCCGGCCCAAACAACTGCTGTCCGTTAAATGGCATATTCAGCACAGCTTGTTGTATTTCTGGCTTGAATTCTGATGTACGCAGCCATGCGTGTCTCCTTATGGTCACTGCTGTATTTACTGTCCTAGCAGAAGTATCCGCTGCATCCATTGCAGAGCGTATTTGATTGTTCGAGATGCTCGGTCCTTCCTCCACCACTTGTTGTGCCCTTTTTTGGAACTCTTTGGGCAAGTGTTCAATGAAATGTTGCATTTCGTCCCAATGAGCCCTATCATATCTCGCCAGCAATGTCTGTGAGTTGGCAATGCGCCATTGGTTGGCTGCTTGTGCTGCAATCCTTTTCCCCGCAGCGTCGAACTTGTGACTCTCCTTGTCTGGAGGTGGTGCGTCTCCTGAGGTGTGTGAGTTTGCTCTCTTGCGAGCTGCCCCTACTACCACAGAGTCTGGTGTTAATTGCTGCGTGATGTATACAGGGTCTGTTGGTGGCGGCTTGTATTTCTTCTCCACCCTTGGAGTTATGGCCCTGCCCTTCACAGGCTCCTGAAACACCTGTTTGGAGTGTTTTAGCATTCCAGGTAGCATAGGGAGACTCTGGTACTGGCTATGTGTGGATGATAGTGTGTTAAATAAAAAGTCATCCTCAATAGGCTCTGCATGCAGGGTGACATTATGAAACGCCGCTGCTCTTGACACCACCTGTGTGTATGCTGTACTGTCCTCAGGTGGTGACGGTCTCGCTGGATAACAGTCTGGGCTGTTATCTGATACTGGCGCATCATAAAGATCCCATGCGTCGGGATCATCCTGACTCATTCCAGTATGAGTTGTAGACTGCATCAGTGGTGGAGTGGCTACCGGTGATGGTTGTGTTGAACGTGGTGGAGATGGTGGCGGGGTTACTTGTCTTGCCACCTTTGGCTGTGGCTGCTTGTCTTTCTCTTGGAAGGCAAGTCTTCTTTTCATCCGAATTGGGGGAAGAGTACTTATCTTCCCTGTGTCTTTTTAGATGTGGAGCCTTCTTTGAGTGTAATCTGGCTCCATTGACTCTAGTTCTTGTCCGAACCTATGTCCTTGCATTTGTGAGGACAGTCCAAACTTGATTTCGGTTCCGAGGCCGGATGTTTCGGTATGGAAACTTTTTCGGCAGTCTTTTTCAGCTCCGACGCCACTTTTTTTGAAAAAATGTTGGTGTTCCGGTCTCTCGATGCCGACTCGCTTCGATGCCGCCCTCTCGGTGCCGAAATTGCTCTGACCCGCTTTCTCAGGGTCGAGTTTGCTCTGTGCCGGTATCTCGACCGGAGCCGGATGCCTTCGACACATGCGTGCCCTTTTTCGGTGACGATGGTCGGTCACCTACTTTCCGGGTGAAGCCATGGCCTGCTGGCGGTGGCGTCCCCTGGGCTTTAGTGGACTTTCCGTGTGTTTTGTGTGTCGACGTCTTACTCACGGTTTTTGGCGTCTTTTCGGGATCGACCTCGTCCGAGTCCAAATCCTCGATGGAGAAGGTTTCTTCTTCCTCCTCCAAGTGTCTTTGTCCTGTCGGCGCCGACGCCATTTGTAGTCTTCTCACCCTTCGGTCTCTTAATGTCTTCCTCGACCGAAACGCTCGACAGGCCTCACAGGTATCCTCTTTGTGTTCGGGAGACAAACACAAATTACAGACCAGATGCTGATCTGTGTAAGGATACTTGTGACATTCGGGGCAGAAGCGGAATGGGGTCCGTTCCATTAGCCTTGAAGATGCATGTGGTCGGGCCGACCAGGCCCCGCCGGGGGATTGAAAACCCCGAAGGGCCACCGGAGCTCTTCAAAATTCGGTGTCGATCTGTTGTAACTAACCCGATACCGTCGAATTTTCCGAGATTCTAACTATCTTACCGAACCGAAACGCGGAGCGAAAAGGAACACGTCCGAACCCGATGGCGTAAAGAAAACAATCTAAGATGGAGTCGACGCCCATGCGCAATGAAGCCGAAAGGGGAGGAGTCCCTCGATCTAGTGACTCGAAAAGACTTCTTCGAAGAAAAACAACTTGTAACACTCCGAGCCCAACACTAGATGGCGGGATGTGCACAGCATGTGTATCTGCATCTACACATGCCATCGAACATATATATATGGAAAATGTCACTTACCCAGTGTACATCTGTTCGTGGCATTAGTCGCTGCAGATTCACATGCTGTGCACAGTCCGCCATCTGGTGTTGGGCTCGGAGTGTTACAAGTTGTTTTTCTTCGAAGAAGTCTTTTCGAGTCACGAGACCGAGGGACTCCTCCCATTTCGACTCCATTGCGCATGGGCGTCGACTCCATCTTAGATTGTTTTGCCCGCAGAGGGTGAGGTAGGAGTTTTGTATGCTAGTAATAGTGCCCATGCAATGGAGTGAATGCGTATGTACATAATAAAGTTTTAAGTAATATATTTACAAATGTACAAATGTTTAAGATCTACTTCTAAACGGCTACAGGCTCCCGGGGAGGCGGGTGTGCGCATGTGAATCTGCAGCGACTAATGCCACAAACAGATGTACACTGGGTAAGTGACATTTTCCGTTCGATGGCATGTGTAGCTGCAGATACACATGCTGTGCATAGACTAGTAAGCAGTTATCTCCCCAAAAGCGGTGGTTCAGCCTGTAGGAGTTGAAGTAGTTTGAAATAATGTTCTTAATACAGCTTGACCTACTGTTGCTTGTTGTGCAGTTAGCACATCTACACAGTAGTGCTTGGTAAATGTATGAGGCGTAGACCATGTTGCTGCCTTACATATTTCGTTCATTGGAATATTTCCTAGAAAGGCCATGGTAGCACCTTTCTTTCTGGTTGAGTGTGCCTTTGGTGTAATAGGCAGTTCTCTTTTAGCTTTAAGATAGCAGGTTTGAATGCACTTAACTATCCATCTAGCAATGCCTTGTTTTGAAATTGGATTTCCTGTATGAGGTTTTTGAAAGGCGATAAATAGTTGTTTTGTCTTTCGAATTAGTTTTGTTCTGTCAATGTAGTACATTAGTGTTCTTTTGATGTCTAATGTATGTAGTGCTCTTTCGGCTACCGAATCTGGCTGTGGGAAGAACACTGGTAATTCTACCGTTTGATTTAAATGGAACGGTGAGATTACTTTTGGTTAAAATTTAGGATTGGTCCGTAGAACAACTTTATTTTTGTGTATTTGAATAAATGGTTCTTGAATGGTAAATGCTTGAATTTCACTCACTCTTAGCGATGTGATGGCAATTAAAAATGCAACTTTCCACGTTAAGTATTGCATTTCACAAGAGTGCATGGGCTCAAAAGGTGGACCCATGAGTCGTGTTAGGACAATGTTGAGGTTCCATGAAGGAACTGGTGGTGTTCTTGGTGGTATAATTCTCTTTAGGCCTTCCATAAACGCCTTTATGACTGGTATCCTAAACAATGAAATTGAGTGCGTAATTTGTAGGTAAGCAGAAATTGCCGTAAGATGTATTTTAATGGAAGAGAAAGCTAGGTTAGATTTTTGCAAATGTAGTAAGTATCCTACTATTTCTTTTGCAGATGCGTGTAAAGGTTGAATTTGATTATTATGGCAGTAATAAACAAATCTTTTCCACTTATTTGCATAGCAGTGTCTAGTGGTAGGTTTTCTAGCTCGTTTTATGACCTCCATACATTCCTGTGTGAGGTCTAAGTGCCCGAATTCTAGGATTTTAGGAGCCAAATTGCTAGATTCAACGATGCTGGATTTGGATGTCTGATCTGTTGTTTGTGTTGTGTTAACAGATCTGGTCTGTTGGGTAGTTTGACATGAGGTACTACTGAAAGGTCTAGTAGTGTTGTGTACCAAGGTTGCCTAGCTCATGTTGGTGCTATTAGTATGAGTTTGAGTTTGTTTTGACTCAACCTGTTTACTAGATATGGAAGGAGAGGGAGAGGGGGGAAAAGCGTACGCAAATATCCCTGACCAGTTCATCCATAGAGCATTGCCTTGGGATTGATCTTGTGGGTACCTGGATGCGAAGTTTTGGCATTTTGAGTTTTCCTTTGTTGCAAATAGATCTATTTGAGGTGTGCCCCAAATTTGAAAGTAATTGTTTAGTATTTGGGGGTGAATTTCCCATTCGTGGGTTTGTTGGTGATCTCGAGATAGATTGTCTGCCAACTGGTTCTGAATCCCTGGAATAAATTGTGCTATTAGGCGAATGTGGTTGTGAATCGCCCAATGCCATATTTTTTGTGTTAGGAGGCACAACTGTGTTGAGTGTGTCCCTCCTTGTTTGTTTAGATAATACATTGTTGTCATGTTGTCTGTTTTGACAAGAATGTATTTTTGGGTTATTATGGGTTGAAATGCTTTCAGCGCTAGAAATACTGCTAACAGTTCCAAGTGATTTATGTGAAACTGCCTCTGATGTATGTCCCATTGTCCTTGGATGCTGTGTTGATTGAGGTGTGCTCCCCACCCTGTCATGGAAGCATCCGTCGTTATGACGTATTGTGGCACTGCGTCTTGGAAAGGCCGCCCTCGGTTTAAATTTGTAGTGTTCCACCATAGAAGCGAGATGTATGTTTGGCGGTCTATCAACACCAGATCTAGAAGTTGACCCTGTGCTTGTGACCATTGTGATGCTAGGCACTGTTGTAAGGGCCGCATGTGCAATCTTGCGTTTGGGACAATGGCTATGCATGAAGACATCATGCCTAGGAGTTTCATTACCATTTTGACTTGTATCTTTTGTGTTGGATACATGGCCTGTATTACCTTGTGAAATGTTTGAACCCTTTGTGGACTTGGAGTGGCAATCCCTTTTGCTGTGTCGATTGTCGCTCCTAAGTATTGCTGTGTTTGACACGGCAAAAGGTGTGACTTTGCGTAGTTGATGGAGAAACCTAGCCTGTGAAGGGTCTGTATGACATATTTTGTGTGCTGTGAACACTGTCTTAGCGTGTTGGTTTTGATTAACCAGTCGTCTAAGTACGGGAACACATGTATTTGCTGCCTTCTGATATGTGCAGCTACTACTGCCAGGCATTTTGTAAAAACTCTTGGCGCAGTTGTTATCCCGAATGGCAACACTTTGAATTGGTAATGTATTCCTTGGAATACGAACCTTAGGTATTTCCTATGTGAAGGATGTATTGGTATATGGAAATACGCATCTTTTAGGTCTAATGTTGTCATGTAATCTTGCTGTTTGAGCAGTGGGATTACGTCTTGTAACGTGACCATGTGAAAGTGGTCTGATTTGATGTAGGTATTTAGTGTTCTGAGATCTAGTATTGGTCTCAGAGTTTTGTCCTTTTTGGGTATTAGAAAGTACAGTGAGTAAACTCCTGTGTTTTGTTGTAGATTTGGTACTAATTCTATTGCGTCCTTTTGGAGCAATGCTTGAACTTCTAGTCCTAGAAGATCTATATGTTGTTTTGACATATTGTGTGTTTTCGGTGGGATGTTTGGAGGGAATTGAAGAAATTCTATGCAATAACCATGCTGGATAATTGCTAAGACCCAAGTGTCTGTTGTTACTTCCTCCCAAAGTTTGTAAAATTGGCTTAGTCTTCCCCCCACAGGTGTTATGTGATGGGGTTGTGTGACTTGTGAGTCACTGTTTATTTTGCGGAGTTTTGGGGCCTTGGAATTTTCCTCGATTTCTTGGGAATTGGCCCCCTCTATATTGCCCCCGAAAACCTCCCCTCTGATATTGACCCTGGTAAGTAGGTCTTGTTTGTGAGGTTGTGGTTTCTGTGGGTTGACCTCGAAACCCTCCCCTAAAAGGTGTTTTTCGAAATGTGCCTCTGCTCTGCGGGAGTAGAGTGCGCCCATGGCTTTGGCTGTATCGGTGTCTTTTTTGAGTTTCTCAATGGCAGTGTCTACCTCCGGCCCAAACAATTGCTGTTCATTAAATGGCATATTGAGCACAGCTTGTTGGATTTCCGGCTTGAACCCTGAAGTGCGCAGCCATGCGTGCCTTCGTATCGTGATTGCAGTGTTTATTGTCCTTGCAGCTGTATCTGCTGCATCCATGGAAGACCGTATCTGATTATTTGAGATACTTTGTCCCTGTTCTACCACCTGTTGCGCTCTTTTTTGGAACTCCTTGGTTAAGTGTTCGATGAAATGTTGCATTTCATCCCAATGAGCTCTGTCGTATCTTGCCAAAAGTGCTTGGGAATTGGCAATACACCATCGATTTCCTGCTTGTGCTGCAACCCTTTTTCCCGCAGCATCAAATTTGCGGCTCTCTTTGTCTGGAGGTGGTGCGTCTCCTGAGGTATGAGAGTTGGCTCTCTTACGAGCTGCCCCGACAACTACTGAGTCTGGTGTTAGTTGTGTTGTAATATAGATTGGATCTTTTGGCGGTGGCTTGTACTTTTTCTCCACCCTTGGAGTTATGGCTCTGCCTTTAACTGGATCCTAAAATATTTGTTTTGAATGTTTTAGCATTCCTGGGAGCATGGGAAGGCTTTGGTACTGGCTATGGGTGGAGGATAGGGTGTTAAACAGAAAGTCATCCTCAATTGGTTCCGAATGTAAGGTGACGTTGTGAAATTCGGCTGCCCTTGCGACCACCTGTGTGTAGGATGTACTGTCCTCAGGTGGTGACGGTTTTGTGGGATAGGAGTCTGGGCTGTTGTCAGACACTGTAGCATCGTAAAGGTCCCATGCATCGGGATCATCCTGACTCAATGTAGTATGAGCTGGTGAGTGCATCAGTGGTGGAGTTGTTGCTGGTGATGCATGTATTGATGGTGGTGGAGACGGTGGTGGGGTTGTTTTCCTTGCCACTTTTGCCTGTGGTTGCTTGTCCTTTTGTTGAAAGGCAAGTTTCCTTTTTATTTTGATTGGGGGAAGAGTGGTTATCTTCCCTGTGTCCTCATGAATATGAAGCCTTCTTTGCGTGTAGTCAGGCTCTCCAGCTTGAAGCTCCTCTCCAAATCTATGTAATTGGGAGGTTAATCCTTGTTCCTCTGTAGAGGAACTAGTTTTCGGCTCCGAGGCTGGATGTTTCGGAACCAAAACCTTTTCGGAAGTCTTTTTAGGCTCCGAAGAAACCTTCTTTGTTTTCGGCGTGGTGTCTCGGTGCCGAAATTCTTCGGTGCCGCTGTCTCTGTGCCGAAGTTTCTCGGAGCCGCTGTCTCGGCTCCGAGGTTGCTGTGTGGCGGTATCTCGACTGGAGTCGGATGACTTCGACACCAGCATGCCCTTTTTCGGTGCCTTGGATCGGTCACCTATTTTTCGGGTTAAGCCATGGCCTGTTGGCAGTGGCGTCCCCTGGGCTTTTGTGGACTTCTCGTGAGTCTGGATTTTCGACGTCATACTCACGGTTTGGGGTGTTTCTTCGGCGTCGAGTTCTTCAGAATCCGACTCGCGGATGGAGAAAGCTTCTTCTTCCTCCTCGAAACGTTCTTGACCTGTCGGCGTGGACGCCATTTGTAGTCTCCTGGCTCTTCGGTCTCTCAGCGTCTTCCTCGACCGAAACGCTCGACAGGCTTCACAAGTATCCTCTTTGTGCTCGGGGGACAAGCACAAGTTACAGACCAGATGCTGATCCGTATACGGATACTTGTTATGGCATTTTGGGCAGAAGCGGAATGGGGTCCGTTCCATCAGCCTTGAAGTCGCACGTGGCCGGGCCGACCAGGCCCCGACGGGGGATCGAAAAAAAACCCGAAGGGCCACTGGAGCTCTTCAAAATTCGGTGTCGATTTGTTCTAACTAACCCGATACCGAACGCAAACAATACCGACGATTTTTTTCCGAGATTTTAACTAACTTTCCGACCCAAAACACGGAGCGAAAAGGAACACGTCCGAACCCGATGGCGGAAAAAAAACAATCTAAGATGGAGTCAACGCCCATGCGCAATGGAGTCGAAATGGGAGGAGTCCCTCGGTCTCGTGACTCGAAAAGACTTCTTCGAAGAAAAACAACTTGTAACACTCCGAGCCCAACACCAGATGGCGGACTGTGCACAGCATGTGTATCTGCAGCTACACATGCCATTGAACATATATATATATGACACAATAGTATTGAAGAAAGACCCTTATCTACAACCGTGTGAACGTGCTGAATCAATTATCAATAGTTAGTTAACAATATTACCTGAAAACTCAAAGTACCGTAAAGATTATTAATTATAATGACAGATACGTCGATCACCAGTACAATCCTTACGTTGTGAAATTGCCAGTCAAACAGCTCAATTTTAGTACACCAAAATCTCAGTCCAAGATGCGTGAGACATCCAGACAAAATAAAAAAAAAAAAAGCATCATCTTAACCGTTTGTACCGCCATTCTAAGGTTAAAATTATGTCTTATCAAAACAATTAAAATAAGAGCATCATAATCCTAAGTATCACCGTTCAGAGCATAGAAGTTATATCTACTCGTGAAATTAAGTAAAAGCACCTCAATCGTTTGTACCGCCGTCATGAGCGTAAAATTGAAGACTAATCACAGCATGTCCGTAAACCTTTAATATATTGAAGAAGCAGATCTAATAAATAATTCTATCATTCTATCAAATGCAGTGACCCAGGTCGAAACACGTGTTGGCTGTTCGACTGTTTCATCACGAAGACTGAAGAACTACATTGGAGATCTAATACGTTTCTTCTCTTTTCTTCATGGATGGACTCTATTTGGAAATCATGATCTGTGGCTATGCCAATGATTATCTCATTTTGTCTTACAGGTTCCAAATAATTTGTTAGTACTAAGACTCAATACTAATCAATTTACTTTAGCGAGTGCCTCATATGTCAATGTTTGTTTTGTCTGTTTTACTTGGTAATTCAGTTCAGGGATTTCCCTGTGAGTGCACCCCTTTACTAATAGGTTGGTTATTGTACATATGCTAAATGTGGTCTTTGGGCACCATTTCTCCAATTTCAACACTCTCTCTCCTCTGTATGGTTTGGCCTTCCCCTAGGGCACTCACTGTTTACCTATACTTTTGCCAATACTTATTGCTTTCTATGCTGTGTACTGATTGCTATTGTGTACATAATAGTATGTTTAATTGCCTCCAGTTGGAGGACTGCTTACTCAGTATTCTAGTACTTGTGTTACCCTAATAAAGTACCTTTATTTTTGTAACACTGTATGGTTCTCTTATGTGTGATAGTACTGTGTGACTATAGTGGTACTGCATTATCTTTGCATGTCTCCTTGATAAGTCTTGGCTGCTCATCCACAGCTACCTCTAGCAAGCCTTGGCTTCCTAGACACTGCCTACACTTCACTAATAGGGGATACCTGGACCTGGTGTAGGTTGGTAACACCATAGGTGTCCACCACAAACCAGGCCAGCTTCCTACGCTGTATGCAAAGTTTCCTGACCAATTTATTGACAGAAGATTCCCCTTCAACCGGGGGTCTGGAAACCTGGAGGTGAAGTGTTGGCATTTGGCGTGTGTTGCTGTGGCAAACAAGTTTATGTTTGGTGTGCCACAGGTGTTAAAAATCCTTTGGATGACTTCTTACTTTATTTCCCACTCACATGAGCTGTTCTCCTTTCTGCTTAGTTTGCCAGCTTCTGTGTGGTGGTCTCCTGGTAGGTGAATTGTCTGGAGAGTAATTTGGTGTGGTATTGCCTAGTGCCAAATGTATTGGTCTAGCTTTGATATGGTGAAGGATTTTGTTTCCCCTTGTTTGTTCAGGTGGTACATGGTGGTTGTATTGTCCATTTGTATCAGAAGTGTTCTGCATGTCAAGTGTGCTTGGAAGACTTTTAGGGCTAGGAAGATTGTTTTGAGTTCTAGGCAGTTGATGCGTTTCACTGCATCAGAGTCATTACATAGGCCCCATACCTTTAGAGGGCCAGTGTGAGCTCCCCAATCTATGTGTGATGCGTCTGTTGTTATGGTCACAGTTGGAGCTGGTGTCTTGAAAGCTCTCCCTATGCTTGTTTGTTTTGTTCCACCATTGTATCTCCTTTTGCACTTGTGTTATGACAACCACTAGATCCTCCCAGCGGCTTGTGACCATTTGGTGCAGATCCATTTCTGGATGGGTTTCATGTGTAATCTTGTGTGATGCCATCATGACCATGAGCCTCATGACAGTCCTCACTGTCACAGACAAACCCCTCTGGTATAGGAGAGTTTGTTTCTCGATGGCTTCTACCCTCTTTCGGACTAGGTACGCCCTTGTCCTCTTGGGAGTTTAGTGGGGTTCCTAGGAAACCTTGACCTGTTCTGGTCAGGGTGATGACTTCTTTGTGTTTATTGTGAACCCCAGGGCATTGTAATGGGTGTATGACCTTTTGTACATCCCTCTTGCATTTGCTCCTTGACTGTGCCTTTATTATCTAGTCGTCCAAGTATGGGTAAATGTGAATTCCTTGCCTTCTTAAGTGTGCTGCTACTGCAGGGAGAAACTTGGTAAAGATTCTTGGTGCAGATTTTATGCCGAAGGGCAGAACTGTGAATTGGTAAAGTTCCTTGTCTAACATGAACAAGATGTATTTCTTGTGGCGTTGGTTCATGGGAATATTTAAGTATGCATCCTTTAGGTATAGGGTAGCACTCTAATCTCTCTTTTGCAGTAGCGATTACCTCCTGCAGGCTTGTCATCTTGAAGTGTTGTGCTCCTGTGAATTTGTTTATAAACCTGAGGTCCAGGATTGGCCTTAAGGTTAGATCTTGTTTTGGGACTAGGAAGTACGGTGTGTAGTTCCCCGTCCTTTCTCGTGCTGGCACAAGTTCTATGGCTCTCTTTAAGAGTAGTTCTTTCACCTCTGTTCTGAGTTGTTTTAGTTCTTCTCTTTTGAAAGGCCTCACCCTTGGAGGTCTTTGTGGGGGATGTTTTTTTTTAGTTCTATGCATTATCCGTAGGGGATGATATTTAGGCCCGTATTTATACTCCGTTTGCGCCGAATTTGCGTCGTTTTTTTTGACGCAAATTCGACGCTAAACTAACGCCAACTAACGCCATATTTATACTATGGCGTTAGAGGCGTCTAGCGCCAAAGTTCCCGGAATGTGCGTCATTTTTTAGCGTGAACCCCTTCCTTGCGTTAATGATATGCAAGGGAGGCGTTCCCGTCTAAAAAATGACTCCCAGGCCTTTACGTGGTATTTATACTCCCGGGCAAAAGAGACGCCCGGGAGTGGGCGTGGCTAAAAACGGCGCATTTGCGCCGCTTTTTAACGCCTGGGTCAGGCATGGCGTTAAGGGACAAGTGGGCTCAAAATGAGCCCAGAGTGCCCTCCCCTGCCCCCAGGGACCCCCCCTGCCACCCTTGGCCACCCCAGGAGGACACCCAAGGCTGGAGGGACCCACCCCAGGGACATTCAGGTAAGTTCAGGTAAGTATTTTTTTTTTAATTTTTTGTGGCATAGGGGGGCCTGATTTGTGCCCCCCTACATGCCACTATGCCCAATGACCATGCCCAGGGGACAGAAGTCCCCTGGGCATGGCCATTGGGCAAGGGGGCATGACTCCTATCTTTACAATGATAGGAGTCATGTTGATGGGGGATGGGCGTCGAAAAAAAATGGCGCAAGTCGGGTTACGACGATTTTTTCGACGTAACCTGACTTGCCCCATTTTAAGACGCCCATACGCCATTTTCCCCCTACGCCGGCGCTGTCTGGTCTACGTGGTTTTTTCCCACGCAAACCAGGCAGCGCCGGTCTGATTGCGCCGTCTAACGCCATTCCATAAATACGGCGCCCGCATGGCGCTTCAGAATGGCGTTAGACGGCGCAAAATTTTTTGACGCTAAACTGCGTTAGCGCAGTTTAGCGTCAAAAAGTATAAATATGGGCCTGAGGATCCATTTGTCTGTGGTTCTGTTTCTCCACTCCTTGATTCTGCACCCCCACTGTTGTGTGTTAGGTGCTCTTGACCTGGGAGTCATTTGCTTAGAGATCCTGCGCCCCTTGGGGAGTGGTTTCCTTCCTCTTGCCCTTCCTCGAAAGGGGCTGCCTTTCAGGATGCTGCCATTGTTGATAAGCCTGTGGTTGTGTGGTTTGGATGGAAGACCCCTGTTGCTGCCCTGTATTAAAAGGTGCTCTGCCTGTGGGTCTTCTATTGGGGGTGCCCCTTTTATGCGTGCCCCTGAACTGCAGAGTCCTTGTTGCTCTTGCGGTCTCGTTGGCCTTCTTTGTGTGTTGCAGGGTGTCATCCACTGCAAGTCCGAAAAGGGGGTCCCTGTGAAAGGCCTTTTTATTATTGATGCCTGTACTTCTGGGCTTGAAACCTGAGATCCTGAGCCAGCATGTCTCCTTAGTGTGGTACATGTGCACATCTGTCTGCTGGCAGAATATTATATTATTAATACAATTAAATATATTTAATTATAATAATAATATAATTAAACTCTGCAAAGGCTGTCAATTTTGTTGGAAACGCAAACAACCCTTGTTCAACAGATTATGAAAGGTTGTCTGTGCTTTGGCAAGGCGAAGAAAATCAAATAGCTAGTATATATTGGGTAAATAAGCAACAATCTGGGCATTCTTGAATTGTTTGGAAATCTTAACAGCCTGCCTGCTTCTGTCAAGTATGATCTTAAGGACAACTTTTTAGACTTCGGCCAAAAACTTTTAAAATGTAAAAAGATTTTTAAAAGCCTCTGTGCACAATTACACTCTGCTCGCCGTCAACCCACTGACTGATTCATATTTCATGTGAATTCCTTAATGATATCATAGGTATATGCTAACGCGTCTGAGAATTAACACTGTGCAAGTTATGGTGGCTTTTCCCATGCTTGTTTTAGATCATGTGATTTTATCCTTTTGGCCCTGGGTAACTATTGAATTTGTTTTCACTATATTTGTTGAATCCCTGAGAATGTAGTGTGCTCAAGAACATCCTATGAGCAATTAATCGTTACTTATCATTTAATTAATTTACTATCTGTCCCTTTTTTATGTAGATGCATTTTTGTGATCGTTTTGTAATTTGATGAACTTGATTTTAATGGACTTTTATGGTTATCTTCAACTGAATAAAGTAATATTGACATACCGATTGATAATTTATTACTTTCACATCACCTGGGGATCATGTGCACTGCACAATGCTGTGAAGTGAAGGCGAAACACACAGTATGGCACCCTTAAAATAAACTAAAATCTGATTTTCAGGGGCTTTCCAAGCGACAATAATGCAGTTATTAGCTAAAGCTTTCAGAGAAGTGGGCTTTAACTGTGTCTCGGTGAAATATTGCAATAGGGTCATAACAGTGACTCTAGTCCTTTCAGGCCTCCACACCCCAACATGGTGGGAACGCCTGCAGAAGGCAGGACCTATGCAACCAGGAGGATTTAGGTTACACACTGAATACGCTTTAAAAGATTTTAAACAATTTCAGTCCCATGTTCAGGACAGAGATATTCTAAACTTTGGGAACCAAGGACGTAGATATAAGAGAAAGTTCAGTGTCTATTACCTCCAAAGCTTCAAAACTGCAGCTAACGGAATGATGGGTTCCTGAACTTGAGTCACAGGCATTAGTGCGCACATACATACACATGCACTCCGTACATGAACACAAACAAACACCCAATTCGCCCAAAAACAATCAAATAAGAAAAAGGATATGAATGTACTTTTCAGTAAGAAAACTTTTATTTAAACTGTGCAATCCATTTATAATCACACTAATTTTACAATGGTTCCATAAACATTTTTGGCATTTAAACTTCTATTCATTTTTGGCATGATCGCTGGGGCAGTACGTAAACGGCCCTAAAAAAACATGTTAGAAAACATATAGTGAACACTATAATAAAAATAATTAAAAAAACCAAAAAAAAACCCACAATATTAAAGAAAAAGGTATGTAAAAACAAGACAGTGGGAAGATACATTCAAAATTCAAGGAATACGCTGGCTTCCACCTGTAAGTGGGCTAAGAGGGCCGATCCCCTGAGTTAAATATAAAATTAAAATAATTCAGCCCCTTCTCCCATTACAAGACAGCCATTGTATCCTTTACAAGAAAAAAAGGTATAAGCAGTGAGAGAATTCAGAACACCACAATATGAGATACCTGACTGAACCCTCCACTTCTCTCAAGTGTCTTCCCCATTAAAAGCCGCTTCCTAGAAATGGAAGACTCAGCTTCATTTAGCGTGTGGGCGGGGGTCCATAGCCTGCTGCTTCTTAATTTCCTTGTTAAAATTATGCATTTACTCAGTAAAATGTTGCTTAAATATGGGACTGTTAATATGGCATGCCTTCTTGTCCATCAGACTGCTCAAACTGACCGAGCGAGCACGGAGCGTGGTTCTGAGACTGAGGGGGATGAGATCAAGCCACATCTATAGCCTACTCCCACCAAACTCTACATCGATTTTCCAGTGGTCACCCATCCAGATTCTTATTAAAAGGCGCCACAGCAGATCCACTAGGTCCTAGAGAGGGGCCAGGAAAGATGGACTACAAAGTGTCCTAGAAGGTACCACAGAACAGATCCACCACGTGGGCCCATCTTTGTACATCTGCGATTTGCCTGGTGTAATCAAACAAGCAATTCTCTAGTCAGCAGTGTCGAAGACGAGATAATCTGGACTTGTGGGTAATGTTACTTTTCTTACACTCCAGATATATAATTGTGAGAATTTTGTTTTGCTTTAATAGCAGTACAGGCTGATTTGTTGACAAAGGGAGACCTATCATATCCCCTCCTTATGCTGTGTCTATATTTTCCAGTGATTGCATCAAAGCAAAGCCAATGTCATTCATGTAGCTTTGGTGTTCCAATACGGTGGTAAAGTAATCTGCCCTTCTCCTTTAAAATACTATTTAAATATGGCATATTTTGCCCTCTGCAGATGCCACTCTGCTTTCACAGGTTTCCCAGACCTAACAGAATCCCACTTCCCAAAGGTGACTGGAAAGCACTGCTTACGAGAGTAAACCACAATTTGAAAAAGGAAAGTAAGCAGCAATAATCTAGGGGACCCATACGCCGACGTGGCTTTTAAAAGAAAATTCACACTTAAAAACAAAATTTTAAAAAATCCATAAAATGTTTACATACATAAACAAATGCTTCGTGTACAGTTCTCTAAAATCACGTTGTGGTGCCATGTACGCATAAAAACAAGGCAGTCTGGAAGTCCAGCAAATTCAATTAACAATAACTTGATGGAACCCGGAGTTATTGTGGCACTGTATAATGCATTAACACATTTCCCGACTAGAAAACCTCCGATGGCCCTGCTGGGACCGAGGGCTCACTCTATCTACGGGTTAGCTGTATTTTAATATGTCATCAGGCCGGTATCTTTCACACAGATTACAATTCGGCCAAATGAGCGTGGTTATTATTAAGCATCAACATAGCCGTTTTAGAAATTAGTTAATTTTGGAGCGTTGATCAGACGTGTGGAAAAATGATGTGCCACCGGGACTTGCTCACAGATTAGTAATACATTACAAAGTTGACCTGCGTCCTGGGGAGCTAGTCTAAAACCACTATTAAATATTTTGCGGGCTGCACGATCCCAAGACCTTCCTTTTCTTAATTTGAGTTGTTTTGAAAAACCTGCCATTGCTGCACTCGATCCGGTTTCAAAGTTTAAAGCTCCCTTCATTGTTACCACGCACAGCTTACAACAAGGCTTGTCTAATACAAGAGAGACTGTAACACCAGGTATGTATTAAACAAGCCAGCCCTAGAATATTTTTACAACTCCGACCTTGCAAAAATGTAGCTAGTAAGAATCATGAAAATCTGTCATGGTCAGTGAAATATTTTTAATTATAAATGACTGTACCATGGTCAGCCACCGCAAGTTATTTTAAGAGGATTAGGCTACATGAAAACTAATTAGACAAGAAATGAACTAATCTAATTTAGCAGGACAGTAATAATGGTCAGTATCAGACTACTTTGGAATTTAAATCGGTGGAATGTATAACTGATAATACTTCTATTGGTTCAACAGTCATGCAGAGAACAGATAGTGCCATTTTTTGAGAGCTCCATATTTTTTCACACCTATCCAAAGTGCATCTAAAATATTTCTATGCTGCAGTTAAACAACTGCAAACTTGTTTTAAAAAAAACCTGTTCAGTATTCTTAACAACCACATACAATTCACAATTTGGGTTAAAAATCGTTATTGTTCATAAATAAAGATTGCAGACTGCCACCCTTTCTATGCGTACATGACAACAACTCTGAATCGTCTGCACTTTAAAACATTCAGTCAATATCAGTTTAAAAAAATGTAACAATTCCAAAGCCAGGTTCATCTTTGAAAATGTATGTAAATGCAATATAAGACACGGGGAGCCTGTACATCTCCAGAACCCGGTTCCTGTGGATCCAAACCAATTTCTTCATGTAGAGTTCACAGTTTAGCACAACTGGTGTGTAAGCAGGAGCGACAAGCACCACGGAAATCCTCCAAGCATACAGAAATATCTGCAGCTTTGGGATGCAATTTTTATTTTTAAAAACAATGTTGCAGTCACTGCATTTTTGCACTGGAATGTGTCTTGATTAACCAACAAAACCTGGCTGGCCACCAAAGTTGCCCACGTGATGTAGAAACATACGCTTCCGAAATATGCAGTATTTCATCCATTGTTCACAGTAGACACTGCACAGTGCCGAGCAGACTGGGCCTCCAGAATGTCCATTGTCCAGCTGCTGCTAAAGCACAGAAATGTGAAGCAGTGTTGCTTGTTGAAAGTGTTCCATGTCCAACAATAGGACGTGTGCACATCTGACATGTACAAAAGGGCCTGGAGATGTCGTGCTGGATGTCACAAAAAAGGAGTGTTATGATCGGACATGTACAGAGGCTCTGGAGACGTATACTAAGGTTGGTTAACATAAAAAGAAACACACAAAACATAACACAAACTTTTGATTTGCTTGCCTACCATGCAAAAGGTAACCTTAAATATCTTTGGTTTTCTTTGTTGTACTGATGAAGTACTTGAATAGAAGGAATTTTCAGTCCATATACAGCAAGCTATTGGGACAGGTCTTTGGTAGAGTTAGTCGCTGATGTCTTTGGCGATAATGGAAGGGGTCCCTTCTTACATCTATCAGCGACATTAACTTCATGATGATTATGAGGCCTAGATCTTGCTAACTAGTCTTTGGTCTTCACCAGGCTGAGGGGTGATGTTCCAATGCTTCACTGTATATGAACCAACAACCTTTACCCAAACCTCCAGCAAACAAGTCTTTGGGTGAGAACTGGTTACCCTTGCACGAAGGCCTTTACAGAGGTATTCTTTGCTCATCAGAAAGCACGCAATTGGTAAATACAAAAAAGTATTTTGCTGTGAACTAAAAATATTGCTAGATGAGACCAAAAAAATACATCTTTGGTGGAATCGGATTTCTTCTTTAACAAGCGGATTACTGTGTTCCAAAAATATGACTTCTAATACTGTATTGTTCAAGGACCGCAAGCTGAAGAGAAGAAACCAAAGCAATTACACTTGGAAATCTTTGGAGCTTTCTGCTGGTGGACATATGTACAAATTTCTTTAGGTGTTCTAGTAACAAGAAATCTGGCAACAATTGCAGAAATATACATCTATTCTATTCTATTCATTCAACTACTACAATGAATATAAGCCCTATTTTTTGGTAAGTAACTATTTATACAAGAGGATCTTTAACCTATACTTTTAACAAACAATTTTGTTGAATAAAATATGCAACTCTTTTTCACTTCCTTTTAGAGAAGATTCTTTGGTATGAGGTTATTCCTTCAAAGACTCTGTATGAATATGTGATTATGTACTGGTACATAATTCTATAAAATAGTTACTACGTGTGTCCAAAGTAAGTATATCTCTATTAACAAAAAAATTAACGTGATACCCTGTCAGTCTGCCCAAGTTTCCAAAGGGCAAATTTAAAGTAAAAAAAAAAAAAAAAAAAAAAAAAAAAGTTGTTCCCTGAGTCCAGGAAAAACGTATAACACTAAAATAACGTTAAGAGGAGGTAGTATAAAACAGGAGTTGTCAGGGCATGAGACCGGAATTTTATCCTTCCAGAAGACCATTCACTCGGAGCTCTGATAGTTCACTGACCAAAGAAGAAAAACGGAAAGTTACAAACAATTGCTACTGAGCTCTAGAAGAATGAGGCACATGGGACTTTAATGAACACCTGCTCTACTGAGGCCAGGAATAAGGGCCCTGAGTATACTGTGAATAACAATGGACACACACACACACACACACACACACACACACACACACACACACACACACCCCAAGATACAATCAGGAATGGCAATCACTTTAGAGTCCAAACGTTTCGCTAAAACCCAACATTAAGGCATCTTTATGCACTTCGAAGCAACTTCATTTATACCAACGAGGATAAGGCAAGGTTGCATTTTTTTAACATAAGGGAAGGCACGGTTGCTGGGAAGTACGAAGGTATTTAAAGCTTCATTCACTGAGTCTATATGTTTAGAGGTAAAGTCTTGTTATGATAATGGGGCTCTACAGCAGTTCGAGGTCTAACTGAGAAAAGTATTATCCTAACTCAAATCCTAGAAGAAATGTGGACATTTTCTTCTAGGCCCCTTGTATGTACAACTATTTTTCTGGCAGAGGTTTTAGGTTATAAAGGAAACATCACTCAAAAGTAGAACAATATTAAGATTCCACGACTGATTATTACCCAGTTCCCATCTTGACATTTTGTTATTACTTGATAAAGACTTGGATAGGAAGGGAATGGTAACACTACTTTGAGAAGTGGCACAGTTTGGCCTTTTCAAAGGAGGTCCCTTGGCACACAGCACCTACAGGCCTGCGTGCAGGGTTAAATATCCCGCTTTGCGAATGGCGCGGTTTTCTCCCCGCGTGGTTTTTGTCGGGTAAGCACGGCTGGGCTTGTCTCCTATCTGAAAGGTCTAATGCTGAAGTCAGAGCTCCTAGTCAGTGGCCTCCTCACTCTGCCCAGACAACTCCTTGGAGCAAACATTCATTGAACGACAACAAAAATAAAAAAATAAAACACCACTAGGAAGTATCATCTGTTGTGTAGCTGGAGTCAACTATAACACGAATGAGGTAAAGCAGCAGTTTTCAGTTCACCACTTGGCCAAGTGAGGTAGATATCCAGCAAAGGGCGTGAACGAGCTCCCTCTGCTCCAGTGATGGGGATTTCTAGAAACCCAGTCAGAATCTGTAACTGTTCTTACACATTCCTGACACGCGAACATTCAAGGTGAGTGAGTAAAACAAAAAACAGAACCGAACATCCCAGCGGAATTGAAGAACCCGATGCGTGGTCGAGATTCTGGGGCTCAGTTTCGGCTGGTGTTCATTGTCCTCTGAACAGACGAACGCTGAAGACGGCCCGAGGGGGGCTAGGCCGGGAGCTCGTCCCTCTGTAGAACCGACTCGGTGGCCTGCGTGTGGAGAGTGGAAGAGGTAGTCTGTTCAGGCCCCAGGGGAGGGTCACGGGCACTCGATGCCTGGCCCTCCCCATACTCACTGCCTGTAAGAGAACTGGGGGTCGGCGGGGTCGTACTCAGTACTGAGTACATGTGTATTTCGTCACTGGAGCTGTGCGAGTATCTCCCCGAGTCGCCGGTTTCATGGCTTCCATCGCTGTTGGCCGAGTGCTCCGTGTCGGCTGTAAGGCGGTACCCCACCTGGAAGGTGGGCTGACCAGGCGACACCGGGGAATCAGCCTCGCTAATCAATACTGCTGTTCCTGCCTGGTACAGGCACACTGTTTTCACAGCTCTCCTCTTGGGCTGCAAACGCAAAAATAAAAATCAGTTTAGAGATAAGGCGGTTTTGTTCTCAAATATCAAAACACAATGTGCAATTTAAAAAGCTTCGGAATGTAAAGTTCAAACATATACTTTTGAAATGCATATACGTAGAGCTGAAGGAGAAATGTTTCAGTTTAACAGCTTGTGTTAATACTTTCTAAAAGCATGTGTTCTAGAACAGTGGTTCCCAAACTTTCGACTTATGTGCTTCCCCCACCCCCCTTCCCACTGAATTATTTATGGAAACCGGGGATCCCCTGCTGATTCATTACTGGAAGCCGTGGACCCCTGCCTAACATTGTGGATCAGTGGTTCCCAACCTTTTGACTTCTGTGGACCCCCACTTTATTATTACTGGAGCCCGGGGACCCCCAGTGAATCTTTATGGAAATCTGGGTACCCCCTCTCCCCCAGAGTCATTATAGAAGGGGGGGGGGGGGGGGGGAGGGAGAGAGGCTAATCTGTTAATATTATTTCATTTTCTAAGCAGTCTCAGATCCCCTGAAAAGGCTTTGCGGACCCCCAAGGGTCCCCGGAACAGAGGTTGGGAACCACTGTTGTGGATGATTTGATCTTCAAAACAATACACAAAAAATACAGAAACAAGCATTTGTCACAAACACATACACAAATGATAACACATTTTATTTAATTTGAAAACAAATATAAAAATAATTTTAATAGGAAGGTTGGAGCTTTTCTAAATTCAACTGAAGCCACACTTACTCCATACTATCATACTATATTCTGTTTGATCAGGGACGGTTCCTCCTTTAAGGTGGAGGAGGTTTGCCCCGCCTGCTGCTAGTGCAGCAACCAATGTAATTAACAAAACAGTTAATACCATTTTCTTTTAAAGTGCCGTCACTACTGTGCCCAGCTCTGTTGTAGATGGAGTGTAAGCCAGGGCGGGGATGATTCATGATTATTGGCAGCAGGGCAGGGATAACTAACAAGTAATGTGCGGAGTGCGCAGGTCTGAATGCAGACTATCTTGCGACAGCCAGCCCGTCATGTGCACTTCAGACTGCACCAATCCGAGTGGTTTTAATCAGCTCGGCGGATCGCAGACACAGGCTCCTGTTCTGCACAGGAGCGTTGGGTTAGCCAGCTCTACCCAATCCTGGCGCTTATCTCATGCTGAAGACAGCATGAGAGCAGCTCCAGGATTGGTCAGGCTGTTCAACTGGTTGTTCTGCTAGTGGCACAACTGGGTGAGATCGGACTTGCTGGCAGCACGGAGTCTGGGGTCCTAAAGTGCGTGCTGGCAGCCTGTAAGGCTGAGAGGACCACCTTAGCAGTGTTAACTTCGGGGAGCTGGACTTCAGAGAGACAGTGGCGCTGGACACCTACAAATCTGGTGAAAAAGAAGGGCATAGAGTTGGGCACAAGCATCAGGGAGCGAGCTCCAGTTTGGAAGATTCCATTATCTAATCTACAATCCATTTGTGCTCTTACTGCTGCTTTAAAACGAGGTGGCTTTTCAATTTGACATAAAGGAAATACAAAGGCCAGCACAATCCGTTTTCAGTTCTTTACAGTCCAATTACATCTCCTCCATCTCTGCCGTCTTTGACAAACATCATCTAAACGCCAGCAGCCCCAATACATTATCGCAATTAAATCAGGTCATTTCACATACGAGAAATACCTCTCTCACCTATAACTGATTGGGCCCTTGCTAACTTGGCTCAAATTTGCATTTTCTAGTCCACTACATAATGGGACAATAATTTTTCGTCAAAGAGAGCAGGCCTGCACTGATTTCACTATAAAGGGGATGACGATAACTTAGGCCCCTGTTTCTGGTGCAGCTAATTTATCCCCTTAAGGTACCTTATATTCTAAGGAAGCTTCACAGTTGTCACATACTTGACTTTTAGACTCCCTAAAAAACTGTGCTTCTTACTGGGGGCATAGCACTGGGCATCCCTATAAGCTTAACACTATCACCATGGTGTATCAGTAGAAATCAGGTGGCAGTAGATCAAAACGTTACCCACTGGCCACTGCCTCTCAGTGTCATTACAGTGGGCTGAACTGACCCCTTTTATAGCCATTCTCCTGAGTATTGCCATCACTCCCGTAAGAGCACTGCACAAGAGGCTGTGATGCACATCATGACCCTGTTTTAGATGTAAGTGAATCTCGATAATTTCACTAGAGGAAGGCTCACATACCACACACGCTCTTGGGGTTACGGACATGGGGAGTGTCAGAGATTTGTCTGATAAAAATATGGCAATCTTATGTCGACCGACTTCAAAAATATGCACATTTGAAGCAGATTTTTTGTACTGGTAAATAAAAAGATAGGAGGCTGTGCGAGGGTGCTGCTGTATCTCTTTCTGCTGCCACAGCTGGTGGGCGTAGAGGATGAGAACAGGTGCTGTCGTGTCTGCAATGCCTGGTCTGGATGAATGGACAGAGCAACACCCCAATCAGGGTGGTGTGGTGTTTAGGACCCGGGCCACTGTGTGCCATCTCGGCGTAAGGCAGGCCAACCTGCTTCAGCCCCCACGCCTCATGAGACAAGGGGGGCAGTAATAGAGTTGCATCATTTCTGCCTGTGCCGCGCTGGGGAGGGGGAGTATTTAGGTGCCCACTTCCTTGACCTCTGCCTTTCTGGCAGCGGGCACAGCGGAGGTGATCGGCGTAATGGGGAGTGCTTATCACGCTATCAATTCTCAGCAGTCTTGTCCGCCACACTTCGGGCAGCCGGGGTCAATCCGACCAGCTATTCTTAACATTCGTTTAGAAAAGGTGTGGCCACAGTGGACGCAGGCACAGGCATGTCATTCGAGGAGGTTACAAAAAAAAAATAGGCCACTGGTCATAAATGTCTTACAAAAGATACATTTGCCCTGACTTACAATGACTGTGCAATCGTACTGTATTATTGTGTTCTCACTCTTCTGTCTTTTCTGTTCTAGTAGATTGCAGTCTTGTGTAGTGTGGGTTCTTGGTCAAACCTTCATCCGGCAGGCCGCCTACAGTTTGCAACAGCTCTGTAAGCCCAAACCAGCACCTTTATGAGACGTGTCCTTTCAGTGGTGTGGAATCGGAGGCCTGAGCATCACACAGTTACAGCAGCTGATCAAGATAGCATAGGATTGTAAGGGAATTCAGTTCCTAGACCTTTAAATTATGCATTTTGGAGGGAACGACATGGTAAACCTGGGGCAAAAGGCCCTTAGGGAGGCAATTTTTAAGAACTTGCACAGCTCGCAAAAGATTTTACAGAGGCAACTACTGCGTGGTAGCACATGGAGCCCCGCTGCAACTGGGGTAGAGACAAAGTTCCGGACTATCAATGTATCCATGCGGCGATTGAACTCTGAATTGGTCAAGTTGTGCCCTGGTCTAGGGCGTCTTTTTTATATCCCACACAAATTTTTGAAGGGCGAGGGCATGTTCCACAAGGACAGCGTACAGCTTTCTGATGCTAGTACAGATCTGTTATGACAGACATTTAGTCCTTTACTCAGAGGGGATGGGGATTGCGAATGACCTCCTGGCCCCTGGTTGCCCTTTTGGCAGGTTCTCAACTACTAAATTCACCGCCAAGCAGCAGAGGGGCCCAAAGCAGGGACACCTGGACAACACTAAGGGTAGGATCTAGCAGGCCTGAACCAACCAGTGGATGTACACACCAGCTTGGGGGCTAGGGTGCCCAGATCACGGGGTGGGCACAGGTTTACAGCTGTTGGCCACCTCATCGCAGCCCCTATGGCAGCTTGGTGTTACAGGAATCTCTTGTGCAGGTCATCCAGTAGCACCCACCCTCTCACACAAAGAAGGGTCCAGGGGTCAGCACAGGACATGAAGGACACAAGCCAGGGTGCACGAGGGACAGTGTGCACAAGGCACATGAAGGGTAGGGAGAAATGAAATATAAGTCCTGTGACATAATCTTCACCATCTTTCACACTAAATAACTAAGGAAGTATATGGAGGCACAGAGACAATACAGGTTGTAAAGATTGTAAAGTAAAGATGTGTGCGCATCACAATTACCCCCACAGTAATGACTACCAACACATACTGCATAATATATGCATCATTTTGTGTACCACTTAAAAGCATGCATACCGCTCAATAGAGGTACGCACTAGTATACAGACTACACCAATGGAAAATGCCTAAAAAACAAACCAGAGGCGAGATATATGCAGTACATCACAAAGCACACACCAGTGGGATGCACCAGAGCGATGTCCACACAATGAAGAGGCACTGATAAGACCCCCACACCACAAACAATAAGGGGCGTGGGGGCGGCCATTTCTTTAACTTTTACATCTCACCACTTTCAAGTGTCACTAACCCTAACTGGATATGATGCATCTGCACTGCTCACACAAATCAATGTGAGAATACTAATTTAATTTTTAGCCTCGATTTTTTAATTCCTTGACATTTACAGTACGTTTTTAAATTTTCAGCCGTACGTTTAGCCACTTTTTATATACACTTGATGAATCTGTTAATATCAGTTAATTTTCTAATCAGTCGAGGACCACCAGAGGTCCCCGGACCCCAGGCTGGGAACCACTGTTCTAGCTAGAATTTATGAACTCCAATGTCACTACGGATGTTCGTGGTATTATTAATCTATGCCACAAGATGGCAGTGCTCCACCAATCTATCAGCCATTGCATTGTCCACCATAATCCAAAATTCCAAATGCATGCGTGGAATTCACACAGAGAAGACAAATGCCTCATTAAAATAAATGCCTCTGTAAATTTAGTGGACTCCTTTTAAACCCACCTTTTATGCCAATATTGACAGAAGTGTGGTGGCAGAAAATGTTTTGCTAATATTTCAATGTTACAAATTAAATCGACTGTTCTGGAGCAGGCGAGGGAGGTCGCCAACCATACACCTTCACGCTTGCAGTGACATGTTAGTGATGCACAGTGGGGAAAAACCAAAAGTCCCAGTGCATTTGGTGTGCGCGTAAAAATGGTCATCCACGTTTGCACTTAGTGTGCATGTCTTTAGTCTTTCCCCGACATCCTTGCTTCCAGGCTACAGCGAACAGACGTTATTTAAAATGGGAAGTTTAGCAATGTCTGGAGATACACAATAAAAGATGTGCTATTTTTAAAAGGCACTCGCTCTCTACATGGTGAGAAGTCACTCCATGGCAATCTTCTAGGATTTAACTACAATTAGTAAAATAAGGTTGCAACAGAACAACACTGAGTTCACGTACCTCGGCGGATCTGTTCTTCCGACAATCTTTGAAAAACAGCCACTTTTTATTTCTGGTGTCCCCTTTCACTGGTCCGTAGCCATTTATGATCAGATCGGATCCTCCCTGGGGGGAAATAATAAACTTTTGTTTCTCCCTTTCTGAACCTTCCTGCACGCGCACAGGCACGAAACATACAACGCAAGTCACAAACAAAACAGCAGATTCTTTCACGGCCTTTCATCTTACACCCCAGGTGCATTCTGGTGTTGCTATCCTAAGCCTTAATGAGGTTGTTAGAAATACAGCGCGATCCCCGATGAAGGACTCCGCACCAAATATATGTGTACCCCAGATCTGTTCTAGCTAGGCACTGCTCGGGGCACCCGAGAGCCACGGAGGTGGGTCTAGCGCTCAAAATCAGCAGGACTCAGTCTTGTCTGGTGCGAAGGTCCAGATTAGAACTGTGCCCTGATGGCCAAAGCACTTCATCTCCAGGGCTTCAGGTCTCTAAACATGCTAAAATCGGGAGCACTTAAGACACAAGCTCACCATCACTGTTAGGCACAACGTGAAATCTGGACCCTTACCACGCATACATTTGCATGCGTACCATCATCATTACTTGGCTTTGCAGACAGAAGAACACCTGGCAGGAGAGTTCACAAATCTCTTCCCATGGAGCACATCCTACAAGCACATCTCTCTCAAACACGGGGCTCCGCCGGTAATCACTCGAGGCAGTAAGAGTGCTCCCATAGCGCTCTGGTGGCAGCTACACTCTATATAAATTCTAGACTGCCGATCAGTGGCTAACTGAGCTCAGCTCAGAGTGGCAAGGAAGCACATTTAATGCCGCCCAATCCTGGATGCAGTCGCTCAACTACACATGCACGTCTGACAGCATCTGGTTGGCCAAGATAAACTCCAATTTGATTTAGGTAGAAGCCAGCATCCACCTGCACCCACCACCACTGAATGTAGAACAAATATTAACCACGCGCGGCACCAGGCGCAGGGATCATCTAGTAAGTTTCATCCTCACGTTACCTTTGCATCGATGAAGTTGTTTCCAACTATCATCGGCATCAAGGATTCGCCGTTTTCCTCCACTTGGCTCAGAGCCTTTTCCAGTTGACTCGGATGGGCCAATACGATCCTAGCACGGGGAAGGGGCTCGCTCCGTTGCTGGGCCAGTTTAAGGGCTGATGTTTTCCTGTAAAAGAAGTGGGGGAAATGTCAACGGGAATCTGTAGGCTTCTATAAATGAATCAATGGCACATGATGAAAGCAATCAATTAAAACACCCAACAACTCAAATACATCTTTTGTAGCCATTTCCAGGAACAAGGCTAGGTCTCTCTGCCAGCACTGAGTCTAGGTATCTGGCTGAGAGCATCAGTGCTTTATGTCACCTAGCGGTACAGAGCAGCCTGGTTCTAGCTTCGGTTCTCCCTCTCAAGGACTCCGTTCTCAGTCTAGCCAGGAGGCTGACCACTCAGACCCCCTTAGTGACCGACAGTATGGAACAACCTGCTTATACCCTCTTTTAGGATCCCACTCTCCCTCCCTCAAGCCAAGTAGCTGAATGTAGCGGCGCTCCACTGGCTGCTTGGCGGTCACGCTCTGCCCATCCCTGCAACCTTTTTCAGGGTACAAAGCTTATTTTCTAGGAGTAGTTATGTTTTACTCCTTTCTTAGATGTGACTTGCATGTGAATAATCAGACCCGATCACCAAAGCTTTTTGTGTGACTGCTTGTGTCTTACTCCAGGCTTAGGTATCACCTACTCCTTCATTTCCAGGAGTCAGCTTTGCAACAACGTCTTACTCCTAGAAATATATTGTTGTGTGGGACAAGATGGCCACAGCACACAGAGAGTAATGTCCAACAGTAAAACGAGAATAGGTAATCCTGGTGTCGTAATGAGTTGGGAGAAGTATGAAGTTGAAGCGAGTCTCAAATCCTGTTTGCAGATGGTATCTTTATTTGTAAGTGTTAGAAATCATTGAGTCATCATGGAGATACAGCCAACACGTGTTTCGTCACACAGGTGACTTCATCAAGGCTGGGGCAGTTAGCCAATATGGGTGATGGTAGTACTTGGTAGAGAAGTTGCTCAATGATTGATTGAGTGGGCTTAGTATAGTCATAAAGCTGTAATTAGTATGGCTGCGCCAAGCAGTTGTAGGTGCGTAGGTGGGGAGCTTGTATGATACTGCAGATAGAGGAGGCCCTGATAAGCCTGTCACCATAACCGGGAAGCAGAATGGCGGTCTCCTCTATCTGCAGTATCATACAAGCTCCCCACCTACGCACCTACAACTGCTTGGCGCAGCCATACTAATTACAGCTTTATGACTATACTAAGCCCACTCAATCAATCATTGAGCAACTTCTCTACCAAGTACTACCATCACCCATATTGGCTAACTGCCCCAGCCTTGATGAAGTCACCTGTGTGACGAAACACGTGTTGGCTGTATCTCCATGATGACTCAATGATTTCTAACACTTACAAATAAAGATACCATCTGCAAACAGGATTTGAGACTCGCTTCAACTTCATACTTCTCCCAACTAATTACGACACCAGGATTACCTATTCTCGTTTTACTGTTGGACATTACTCTCTGTGTGCTGTGGCCATCTTGTCCCACTTTGTTCTAGGGTACTTCTAGCACCCGTTTGGTGCCTACCGGGTAGTAAGGCACCGGGCCGCTTTGCACCAAACTTCGCTTATACTTCTGTATTCTGTAAAAAAATCAAAAACATTTTTTTGTTTACTACCTAGAGGTGCGGCGCCTCTCACCCTTACTACCCTCTTTTCTCTTTCATATATTGTTGTGTGTCTAGCCTCATTTAAAGCACTTCTGATGGGATAATCGATTGCACAACCCTATTTAGTGAACTAGGGGATCTGTTGCTCCATGTACAGTACAACAATTACAAACCTCCTGGTTCAAAGCCACAAAGACCCCCAGCGGACGAAGATTACCTGGCTTTGCTCCGGTAGATGAGGATAAGGATGCAGAGGATGATGCAGGTCAGTGCTATACAGACTCCCACAATGATCCCAGTCATCGACTTCTGGTCCAGGGAATAGTAGCCAGAAAAACCTGCAACATTAGATGAAAAACAAACCTTAGCATGCCAAAAACCTCGGCTTTTACACAACAGTAATCAAAGCTGCACTGCAAGAAGGCTTCAATCTGGCAAAGGAAATGCAAGATACTTAACTCGCAGTCCCTGTTTTTTATACTGACATTTTGATTAAAATTCATAAATAAAATAATTTATGCAAAGTGGGCATTTTCACTAGAAGAACACAAGAGATGTATTCCCAGCACTAGATGGGATATCACTGGGTAACAGTTAATAAATATGAGGGGTACGTTTGGCCCTGGAGGAAGAGGCACAGCCAAGAGTATTCATCTACTTACATTCTCTATATAATAGCAGAAGATTGGCAGCGTGAAGAGCCTCATAGTAAAATAATACAAAATGGAAGTTAAAACTTTGAAAAAATGCTATTTCAAATCAACACGGGTATGTACTATGGGGATAATGCATGAATGATTATTTTATTTGAAAAGATACTGACTTTCCTTTTCGCCCTTTACCCGTCATGCTCAAGTAAAAAACCCATTATCTTTGCCACATTATTCAGGATAATGGTTAAAGGCTGGAATCCCCAGGAGCTGGAAATGCCTTGATGACCCTAAAGAAGGGTAATGGCTAGATGTCCCTAGATGTGGGTACTGCTGGATGCCCTCAGCGAGGATGGCTGGATGCCCTCGTAGAGGGTCTGGGGGTGGACGTACTTAAATGTGCATGCCATCACTAGACTTCCTCTGCTTGTGAAATGCAGCAGAGCTCCGTGTACTCACCTTCATTGTTAGCAGAATCCAACCGCTTTGACTTTTGGCTTATCTCTGGCATTTCCTTGGTCAGGACGGACAGTTCCACTGCGTTCGAAAAAGGTCCTTCTCCGACCTCATTGGAGGCTGAAATTTTGACAACATAGACGTTTCCAGGCACTAGGTTTTCCAGTAAAGCCATGGTGATCGCTCCTAAAAATAAGAAACATTGATGCATTTATACCAACAGCATATGTATCATACTCTTAAAACGCTACAAGTGCATTAAGGTAAAACTTCCTTTCTCATGAGCCTGATGCACATTCCCGGCTCCACCAAGAACCAAGAAATAAGTTCCTTAAGCGAGGCGATACACGTTGTTCACAGCTTAAGATGCTGGTGTAGTTATAGGTCAAACAAGCAGAAGTATAAATAAGAGTTTCAGACTAGACTATCGGACAAAGTCAATTATATGGACATAGCCTACAGATACTCACAGAGCCCTAGGGCGAAGTGCCAACAGATCTTGGTATTGGGACTTGGCTTTGGGATTCTGACTAGAGTCTTGAGACAAGCGGTATGACGTAGCATTCAAGTCCTCCTAATGTGACAGAGCACTGGGAATGAAATGAGGTTGACAGAGCCATAGTAGTGATGGAACCCTTGAACGCCCAAACCTGCCAAGAGTAGTGTGGAAATGAAAGCCATTGTTCTGAAAGAGTGCTCCAAGGACAGCACAGATCTCCTGATTGCACTGGATGCATGTTTAGCATGACTTCCAGCTAGCTGTATTTTCCCTGGTGCATTCCAGTCTGATCCTGGGACCACTAACCCACCCACTCATTTTACTGAAGCCTGGCCCTTTTTTATTCTTTTAAAATTGTAGACATTTGGAAATCTGAGCAGATTAAAGGTCCAGTTAGAACCCTTTCGAAAACTCAACCTTCAAAAAAATGCTCTCTCATTTATTTGCCATTTCGGTGAAAGTGGAGCATGAGCCATAGCTAACACACATTAGCAACTTTATTTCCTAGATAAAGTTGTGGGGCTGCAGGGAGTAACCACTTCTGAAGATATCATAGGGCCTTCACTTGTGGCCTCTGACAAAACTCGTTTTTTTCTCACCTTCAACCTCAGTTTTATCTCCTTTAAATGGACAGCTTGGGGCCTGGCAGTTAGCCCTCGGCTTTCCAATGAGTCGCACAGTTTATGGTCTTCATCTAACCTCCTCATCATGGTTCCAAACGTGAGAAGCTTTGATTGGGGTGGTAGATCCTACGTACATCAACGTGCAAGGCTGTGGAACCCTCACCTTTTAACACTCCAGAAATAATCAGACTAATCATATGTCCCCAAAAAAATGTCAAGGCCTGCCTGCTTGATGCCTAATTACAGCCTTTTCTTCGGACCATAATTTGCGTCCCCATATAGTGCCAAGAGAACTTACACTGAGGGTATATGCTGTGTTTAGAAATACCCATATAGACTTGCATATTTCAGTAGCCCCCAAAAACGGACAAAACTAAAGCCTTAGGTTACTGACTGACTGTTTATGCTGACAAATCCTTGAGATTTGGACATAGTCATCAGGTACTAACCAAGACCTGTGATACTAATACAGTTACATGACATTAAAAGCCACCTCTGATACTAAGAGAGTTAAGGTACTAAGAGAACCCCAGCACAGCCCTAAAATTAAGGATGATGACAGAGCCTTCTAAGAGCGACAGACTCCTGGGAGAGTGACTGCTCCCCGGCAGAGGGGCAACTCTCTAGATAAAAGACAGGGTACTATGAGAGACTCACTGATGTATGAGTATGACAGAACCTAGCTGCAAAGCCCCAGGAATTAAATGTGACAGAGCTCATTTAAAGTGAGAGCGTGTGAGGAAATGAGGTGCATTATACAGAGTGGTTGTGCGACTTCACAGTGTAATACATTTAACCCCTTTAGGACCCTTGGGTTTCGTTTGTCAAACCTTCAGCTCAACCCTGGGTAGCTGTAGCTCTGAGCAGCAAGGCTTACTCAAAGAAACAACTGTAAAGCTTTAAAACAGCACCAAAACAATTGAAGAAGAAATCAACAAAGACTCCAAAGAAATAAAACACCAATTTATAAAAACAGACTGGAATTACATGTATTATAGGACACCAGAATGACAAAGATCCACCAGAGGGTTCAGAGATCTAGAATTTACAAATACAGTGCATCGTGTTATTTTACTCAATCATGAACAAGCATTGGCAAATTCAATTAATTCGAAACTTGGACACTTTTTCACCAAAAGGTTTAGGCTAGCTGTAATGCGGCCACTAAGTCACTTTAGGTGACCAACTCCGTTAGGTCCTCTAACAAGTTCCTCAGACCCAGTTACCTCAGTAGGTGAAACAGTCTTTAGTCAGTTCCAAGCACTTTTATTCTTTGCAATGTTTTCCTACAGTCTTGGTCCTGATGCAAGAGATGAATATTGCAGAAGATGCTCAAAGGATGCTGTGGAAGCAATGCAGTTGACTGGTGTCTTGCTGCAACTTCTCCTCGGTCCACGAAGGGGGTGAGGCAGTGCTGGTCACAGTAACGACACCCCTCAAAGTCCTCTCGATGCTGGCAGGAGCCCAGCTGCCACTGGACTACAGGTCACCCAATATCGTGGTAACAGGCCAATCCTTCCTGGGTAAATAGCTTTAACTCTGGTGGTCCCATCTGCACTTCGATGACACTCCTGGACTCAGTGAACTTTAGTGCAACTTTGAGCATTGGGTCCTGGTTTCTGGTGCTGCACACAGCAGCGATTTGCAGAGGGTTGAAGACTTTTGGCTACCAACTTACCCCAGTAGGCTTCTCAGCTGTTATGTCTCTGTGCTGTAAACAGGAGACCAGCTCACTGACCTTTTGAGTCTCTTGTCTTTGGCTGGGCTGTGAAGACGACTACTCCTCAAGCAGGACATAAAAGTCACAGTCACTCTCCTTGGTAGCCACGAGGTTCAGCAGGTGCAGTCCACACTGGAGTAGCATCTCTTTGCTGGTTAGATGGTGCAGCAGGGCAGTCCTTTTTCCAGTCAAGTTGAGATACGAGTTCAGGGTGCCAGGGGTTCCCTACTTATACTCAGAAAAGGCCCTCAGAGCAGGCTGCAGTTGGTAGCCAGTAGAATACCAGGTCCCCTCCCACCTGATGAGCACTTCCTACGAAGTGTGGCATCTGGGCATCCCAGGAGGCACCATTGTATCTGCGTCCAATAAAGTAGGACCCCTCTCCTCCAGGCGTTAGGAGCTTCCTGGCCTAACCATGAGGTGTGGCTATGAAAGGGGATACACACTCCTGGAAAAATGGTTCAACAACAGGTTTTCCCTCTGTCTCAAGTGCCAGCCTGTCTGTCTGAAAAAATGGAGCAACCCATCTTCCAAGGGTTGCCCATTTGCCCTTAAAAGCCAGCTTTTTCTTTGAAGCTCGTGTTCTGGGCCAACAGCTGTGTGGCTCCCTTCAAGGGCGGAGACACCTCCTGCGAGAGTACATCCCTATTGCATCCTTTCATGGGAGTCATTAGCATGTCTCCCCAGGAGGGCAGAAAGCTGTCTCGGTCACAAGACCCCATGTGCAGCCAAGTAAGGGGACTGAAGGTAACAAAGTGGCAACTTTGCTAACGTTACAAACTGCAACTTGTTACATTTAATTCAACCTGAGAATTAAGTCCAGCGTAATGCATGAATGATCCACTTTGGTTACACTGTTCCAGAGTTAGCACAGCCGAGAAGTCAATGTGTAACTGCATTTGCCAATCGGGCGACCAGGCTTTTCCACAACAGAAATGACATTTCTTCATGATCACTGTCAAAACATGAAAAGTTAAATGTTCTGCCCATGGAATATGTTGCACTCTGCCTCAAGACTCAATAGATATGCTATAGGGAGGACTAATACATATACCAAGGGGGGAGAGGGGAGTCTTATTTTTGTCATCGCTTTAAATAGCAAAATAGGGACAGCAGTTAAACTGTTCTTCCAGCCAGCAAATGGCGAGTTGGGAGTCCCATTTTACTTCTGTTCCAGACAAAAGTACCACAACCAGTGCTACAATCCATGAGGGGACCCTCTAACATACCCGCCATTTACTAGGGACTTACAGGTTGTTAGCTCAGCCAACTGGGTAAGAGCCAACTCAACAAAGCAGTTTAAGGTGAGGGCACAGACGCTCTGGTCTGGTTAGGTGGCCTCAATGCACTGCCAGAGTTGAAAACCAGTAGCATTAGGCTAAAAACGTGGGGGTGACCATACGAGAAGAGGCGTTTCCTTACAGAGCCTAGAGAAAGAAAAGGTCCCTAGATGAAGGACAAGGCTCTGGGGAGACGGAGTCACTGGAGAGTAACTGAATCCTGGAAATGATGGTAATGCAGAAGCCTGGAACAGAGGAGGGCAGTGAGTCCAGGGCCTCTGACAGTGAAAGATCCTTAGGGGGTGGGACAGACCCCTGAGCCGGATACTATAGCCTGTAAACTTAGAGCAGATATGCTGAGGCCTTCCCTACCCCAAGAGACAGTTAAACTTTAATAAGCGACGGCAGCAGGTAATACCTTGCGTCACGCAATCACGCTGCACGCAGACATGTGGAGCCGTTTGGGCCTGACCCCCAAGTCACGGTAACATAAAACGGACAAGCACAGAAGGACAGCCATGCGTAACTGTGAAATATGCCTGTAAATTCAAACAAAGGAACGCGTTTCAGGCAAACACGGGTTTAAAACTTTAGAAGCACATCGGTTTCTCCAACAAGATACTTCCCGGAGAAGAACACGAGTCATCTGTGTCCTCCCGAGAGTAATATTTACACCGCCACCAGATAAAGGTCAGGCTCAAATATTGCGGGGCCTTTCTCAATGCCTCCTTTGAAACCAACTGCCCTGCTCACGCAGCTCTGGAATCTGCGCTGATTTACAGCCGTCAAGATGTGTTAAGGCAATAACTCTCCCTGAGAAGCAGGGGGAAGATGGTTCCTGCTGCAAACAAGCTCTGCTTGCGCAAACAGTCCCTCGTTTATCAGCCACTGCGACGAACAAGAGCTCTCTGTTCTCGGCTCCACACAACTGCTGCACGTGGACACACCGCATCCGGGACTCGACTGATGGGGTCCTGTGGGGCCAAACTACAAATGACTTACATGCGCTGTATGTACAGTAATGCACTCGGACACGTTAGGGGCTCCCTGTTGAAAGTGGAAGATGCCATCCGTGTTTGATAGCGCCAAGGTATGCCGTTAGGGTTTTGAATCAACCGAATGCCCGCTGTGTTCCCAGTGGTCTCCACGGCACACAGTACTCCACTTAGGTAACCGAGTTACTCCATTTCAGGCACTCGAGTCCCAAAGGTACGGAAGATGAGCAGTCAAGGCTTATGTTAAGAGGCGGACATGGGTTAGAAACTCGCATACAACTCGAAGAAGTAAATACTATGTCAGCAGAAACAAGGCCTTGTCTTCAACTGCAGGTAAGTAAAAATGGTGGTAAAATTATATAGGTATAACAAGTTACCAGTTCCTTCTGGGGCCAGGGTATGGCACCGAACACTTTTATACTGTTTATGTTATGTTACTAGCATTTATGGATCGAACTTCTGTGGTCTGTGTTTTACATTCTTTTCATTGAAGACCTTGGGCAGTCAGTGGTTACTTATTACTGCTTCCCCATGGCAACCAATCCAGCTGCACTCCAGTTGGCTAACCAGGTTAATACTCCCATAATGGTATTCTTTAGAGACAGGTGCCCAAAGGAATACACAGGTAAAGTTGATAACACGTTCCAGGAAAGAGAAATTATCCTGTAAGTGACATGGGCACAGTGTGCCCGCAGTGGTTATGGGATTTGCTAAGGGGTAGCTAAGGTGCAACAAGCCAACCAGTTTGTCTTTGGTATGGCTCGCCCAGTAGTATCACTGACTAAGCTCACAACATAAGGCCTTTTCCTTAGAAGCCCAGGTCAATACCATGTATCTCAGGGACTGACCCAGATTGCATCTCGTGGATAGATGTGAATTGTTATCTCAGTCCGGTGCAGTCTTGCAAAGGTGAGAATTTTACAATGTGCACACAAACAGCTGCCAGTGTGAGAGAGGGGAATTGACAGAGCTTTTCTAATTAGTACTCTCTCGAAGCATGCTGACAACTGCTAAAAATATAGGCCATGGTGTAAGCCAAAGCCCAGGACACGCTCTGGCCACTGCGTCCATTGTCATTCACACTGTGCTCCAAGTCTGTACAGACTGAAACATTAGTTTATCTTTAATGGATCTAAAATTGAATAAATGGTTCGTGTAGTTTGCTTTACGCTGGTATACTCTGTGACATGTTACTGGAGCAGCCTATCATTGGGGCGAGATTTCTGGGGGCAGAGTGTTCACCCGAGTCTACTCCTCTGACTCCACATTCCATTCCAGCAGCTTTGTACCAACACCTATGAGATCATGTATGTGGATGTGAACGTAATTATTGTGTTTGACTAGACTGTTCCTTCAGCACTCCAAAGACACATCTATCGGAGACATGCGCATGGCCCCGATACAGGGCAATTCTTTTTAGATGACAGATGTATCTGGCCCTGACCATCAGTAATAGGGGCACCCGTGTAAAATTATGCGCCTGAACGGAGACACAATGCTGGTACTTCTGTTATACCACAGACAGGCTGCAACTTTCTTATGGGGGGCCAAAGGACCAAAAACAAATAATGGTGGCTAGAATGTAGGATATGTTTTGGTTTATCTTTCAACTGACATTATTGTGGAACAAGTCCCTTCTCTGAAAAATCACTGCGCACAACTGAATGATCAAACGTTTTGCCAAGCCTGCAAACTATACAACTGACACTGAAGTCACTCAGAGAGCAGACGCGCAGTCAGATCGTTCATAGTGCGTCTTTGTTAAAAAGCTAACTACAGACCCCTCCAGGGTGGTGTTCTGCCTTGACTCGATGCTTCTTATAAGACGTGGTGTGTGACTCAGCTTCAGCTATACTCACGCTCCTTGCCGAGGTCTTGATTCGAGGACCAGAAAGTTTAGAATCGATGGCAGCCTGCTGATCTTTGGCCTCCGAGTCGGAAGCGGAGGAGAAGATGGCCTCTGCTAGGAGTCAGCTGCTGGAGCTGATTGCCCGAAGGCCTGGCCTCCTTGCTTTCTTCTACGCCAGGGGAAAGATGTTCCATGAACGTCAGGAGGGTAATAGGATGCTTGTCATTGCATGTTGTGGTGTGCCTCCTGCTTATACTGTCAATATTGAAGGGTTTTCTATGAACGGAGGTCACGCAGGCCTCACATGCAGTGGCGTCATTGTTGGGGGATAGTCAAAGGTTACACACCTGGTGGTGGTCAGTCCACAGAAACTTTGTGTGACACTGAAATACTTCTTTGAAGAAAAACAACTTACAAACGTCTGATCCCAACACTAGATGTCAGGAGTATGCAGAACATGTGTAACTACAATAACACATGCTACAAACATTTTTCTATTTGAAAACATTGGTGTTTCAGTTTAAATCCATACTTTAGTTGTAGCGATATGTCAAGAAAAGGAGAAGATGTATGTCTGGGTACATTACTTCTTCAGCAATGAAAGTATATCTTGATCCTCACTGTGGCACTATGCTTAGTATGAAACCTACTGAATACAGCAGTACAGTACTGCAGCTGAAGCATCATGCAAACTCCTACATGTACGTCACTCCACATTTCTTTTGTTGGAAATATCCTTAGAGCACTGGAATGTTGGGAGCTCCATTGAAGAAACAGGGCGGCCCAGGGGCAATAATGGCTTTTCTAGGCCTTCTGCTCCAAATGCAGTTTTCTGTTTCTCCCTTTTAAATTTCCAACATTCTTACCCCTCATGGGTGGAACATTCTAGCAGCATTATAGTATTATGCCTTGAGCTGTACTGGTTGTTAAAGGCCCTCTCCCTGGTGACCCTCATCTCCGGCTCATGCCTATAAGTCAGGTTCAGCAGTATAGCCATCAGCAGCATGCTGATGCTGTATTTAGTAAACTGGAATGCAGCGCTTAATCTGAACCAGGGGCTGCAGGCGGTGGGCACCTATCATTTGATTGGGGCTTATTTTCCATCCTCAGACTGACTCAGGGCAGGAAAGAGGCATAAAATGAAGAAAAAAATGAGAAAAAGAAGAATGAGAAAACAGTGGCAAAGGGAGAAAGCAGGGAAGAAAAATGAGCTGCAAGAATAAACTAAAGAGACAGGAAATGTGGGGTGCTGGGAGAGAGTACGAGGAGGAGTGATGCCCAGGCTGCATTGTAATCCTGCAAACCCGCTTTCGAAAGAGGCAACAGCAGGTTCCTAAGAAAAACTATGTACCCTGCCCTTACTTTTTCAATTAAGCACTCACTAATTTGTTTATTCATTTTTCAGTTTGTGATCTTTGTTCAGAGAAGGAACTGAAGAGTTATTTTCCAAACCCCTACTTGAAAGTGAAGCAATTAGATATTTCTTATACATTCATATAGACGCCTGTCCATATAGTAGGCCCTGGAAGAAAGACAAGCAATGCACCATATGTGTGCTCTTTAAAATGTACAAGCTGTTAAATATACACCCTGCACCTGGCTTGATGGGCAGTATCTGTCGTGATGAGCTCCTACTAATTACAAACACACTAATGCTTTGGCTCTGGACCCCTGTCAATATGTCAATAGGAGGCTCCCTGTGATTAAAACTCTCTACAAAGGCATTTACCACCTTTGCTTATAATGTGCAAGTTCTACAGTCCTTCTGAGCACTGTGCAACAAGATACCTCCCCATATCCTCCCAACAGCTGGATCACGTGTCTTTTTGACATAACCTTTGGCATGGTAGAGCCCCAGCTATAAACCTGTCAGGCTGCCAGAATTTTTCCATGACCTTTGCCCAATGAAATACAGGCCAAACTACAGGAATAGCGATTGCAGTGCTTATTGGCTTTCAATAAATCGAAATTAATAGCTTTCCCTCTGTCACCTGCTGGGACATCCTGCTTTGGAGCCCATAAAACGAGCCGGTTCATGGCAGGCAGAAAGGCCCAGTTTACCATCTCTTCCTCCGTGAAACGGGCCACTGAGGGGCCAGCGTCAACTGGTCTGCATATTTCTGAGCTCGCGCTCCCCCGCTGTGATATGTATCATACTCTTATGGCTAACGGGACTGCACCGCTTCCGGACACTGATAGAAATAAAAGAAATCTCAAGAGTTATTTTCTAGAAATGTGCAGCTTAGATTGAATGTGAATTCACTGAAATATATTTGCTATCACTAAACAAACTGAAACGGCAGGTTATTGTTTTCGGCCAAGGCTAGGGCCGGTAGACCTGTACATTTTGTTGCTGCAAAGTGGGGTGGGGCATGATATTTTGAATGTTTCTTTTTTATAGCTTTCTGTTATTCATATCCGGATTAAGTGGTGGTGATTCTCATTTTTTGCAGAGTTGCAGATTTGCGCATATGTTGTGGGTCCACTCACTGGAATTTAATAAGGTTTGCTGCACAGTAAATAAATAGCATTATCAAAACCCTTATAGCCTTCCAACTCCAAATGCGGAAGCCAAAAGGTAATGTTATTTTCTTGAAGACGTAAGTTACTAGCTCAACACCAATTCAAAATCAGTTTAACTGTTGATATTTTGCATCAAAAAAGATCCCTATCCCAAGCGTTTACCAGTGAAGTTGTTAGATGATTCCCTCCACTATTCTTTCTAAACCTGGTTTAATTTACGGCTATCATCCGTCCTCACAATGCTTTGCTTTGTCTTGAGCGTAGTTTAACTATCTGAACTTACCATCTATATGAAGCACCTGCCACTCTCCACCGAGCCACGCTTTCTTGGACGCATATAAAATAGTGTAGCCAGTTACAGACATTTCCAGGCCTTCTGGAGGCTTCCAGGCGGCGAGTGCAGTGCCCTCCTCGATCAAAGTCACCTTCACGGCCATTGGAGGGCTTCTTGGAGCTGTGGAAACACACAAGGTGAAAACGTTACAGGTCAAACCCTTTGAAGGTCCTGCAAATAAATGATGTGCAGGGTTCTCAGGCGCAACAGCACACTTACGGTTAACATCGTTAACACTTTATTTTAATTTTTTGGTTCACTACCAACTATACAGCATTTCTGTGGCAACTGGAGGACAACCATACAACCACATGTCTTCAGGGCGCCCTTGGGTCTGGGACCCTGGCCATCGACATTTACAGTAAAATCCGTTTTCTATGCCTAGGGTAAACAATCCTGCGGACTACTGACATGGCAAAGAGCAATAAACGACTTCTTTGGAAGAAAGAGTTAGGAGAGGTAAAGAAAAGCCTTACATGAGCTGAGAGCATTCTACTAGATTACTCTGGAAAGGGCTACCATGAGTGAGCAGTCTTAGGGTCGGATTTAGATTTCGGAGGATGGGATATCGGTCACCGTTCTGATGGAGTAACCCTTCTGTCCAAATCTACACCAGATCCTTAATTCGAATCCAGAACCTCGGCCTCTTACACCTGCATTCCTAAGTACCTTCTCTCTTTTTAGCTGTGGCACACGCAAGTGTTGTCTCACGTGATACTCCTGTTCCAGTAAGTGCCAGCTACTGATAGAACCTACAGCAGAAGTGGAACACTAACAGTTACCCCATAACCAAGAGCTTGTGGACCAGCTAAAGGAGGCCTAAACGTATTGCCGCTTTCTATTTTGAAATACCGCAGGAAGACAAACGAACAAAACCATGGAAGCCTGTTGGGTCGAATGTCCCTCATGGTATTTTGAATCTGTGCAGTGGCGTAACGGAACTGGAGTGCCTCCCCCTGCAAAGAACATGGACTCATTCAGGCCAGGTGCTGGGCTGAGCGGGCCCCCTGGAGCGCCCATCCCGGCACCACGGGGGCCTTTGTTACGCCACTGGTGCAGGAATAATTTTTAGAGTGGAGGTGCTGCCCTTCCAGTGTTTGTATTTCTTAGCGTTGCTTAGGCCTGCAATTACACACAACTCAAAGTCTGTCCATAAGCAGGATGTGTGGACCCATGAACAGGGCTGGGTGCTCTCCCCCACTACTCTCTTTCAAGGTGCAGGAACAATTTTCAGAGTGGAGATGCTGCTATCAATGTTACATCACAGAAGTCATAGGGATTGAGAAAAATCCAGGCTTCACAAAGAAAGAAAGAGCAGCAAATGAGCCATGCCCACTGAGCAGTGGAGTGGTAAGGCTGTAGTATGTGTCTGTGGTATATTTTAGAGGACACTGTTGCAGATATATCACTAAATCACGGTGAGGTAGCCAATGTCATTTACAAATATCACATTTTGATTAAAATGCCCACAAAATCTGCACATAGTTTCAGTGCTAAAACTACATACTGCACAAATGATAATTAAGACTTGCTTCAGTGAGTACACAGCATGTGTGCATCACCAAGTAAACTGTCTTGGTTCATTTTGATCCTCTTAAAATCTTTGTTTCCATCACACCCAGAATTTAAAATGTGGCTCATTTGTGCTTTCCTAGTCCCTGATATACTTTGAAATGTATACAGTTTATGTACAGGTATTTAAATCATATGTGCAAAACATCCTACTGCCTTTTCTTTCACGAGTCTTACTTTTTATTTTTATAGTGACCTGCCTCAAGCAACTCACTGCTTCAGTAAATCCATCCTGCGAGAATGTTTCAAATGATCACCACTCCCTGAAGGTTGCATGTTATGAATTGTGTAGAGAAAGTAAAATTATATCAACATATGTGGTTGAGTTTCTGACCAAGATAATGCTTGGGCCTTCTGGTTTTTGTTCTTTATCCTCAATGTTACCGATCTTTACTCTATTGTGAAGATAAAAACCTACATTCAGGGCCATACAAATGCATAATTCAGTGGCCACAGAGTTTTCCATGTAATTATGGGTTTGCCGCACTTGCCACATAATCCTTAGTTGCTTATGAATAGTATTCTGAATAGGATTTGATGAAAGATTTCTAGGTATTTTCCATTATATTTCAGTACTTTTTAATGCCAGTACAGATTTAAATGCCTGATTTCTGCTGAGCTGTGGGGTCCTTTCTATATCAGCACCTGTTTAAATGCCAAACTAGCTAAATAATAATGCCATAGACTGTGCCTCAGAGTTTGCTCAGACAATATGCAGCATAATTTGCCTCTCCTTGCTAGGTAAATTAGTCAACATGGTGCATTATTTTTGCCTCCGTTCACTCCAAATTTCAGGGGCACCAAACTAAGGTTTAGGCCGCCCGCCGAACCTCCGACGCTGAGGTTCCCCAGATAGTGGCTACCTTCCCGCTGGGCCCATTAAGAGTTTCCCGCTAGGTCAGCGGGCGGAAACCTGAGTTTCCACCTCTGTCCTAGCAGGAAACACCCTACAGCATTGTCTCCAGCTCGTAATCGAGCAAGCGGCAATGCTGTAGGATGCAGGGTGCACCAGCTTTGCAGACAGTGAACATTGCGAGGGTGCTGGCCAGGGGGACCGCTGCACCACCTATGCCAAGTGAATGGGCAGTGCAGGGATCCCCTGGGGCCCCCTGCAACTGTTCTGACAGCCTTTTCATGGCGGTGCTACCGCCATGAAATCGCTTGCAGAGTACAAGGTCGTAATCCCCAGGGCAGCGCTGCTGGCAGATTAGGACTGCCACAATCTCTTATGCTGGCGTGACACAACATCCGTGGTCTTAATATGGCGCTCAGATCGCCGCATTGACAGCGATCTGACGGCCACCTAGACTGACAGTCTAGTGACCGTCAGACTCTTAATCAGGGCCTAACTCTCTAGCTAACAGCTGTCATTTATTGGTTGTAATTTTATAGAGTAGAACGGTATCTTGAGTTCCTAGACAATTTTTATGTCCCAATCTCCCAAGTTAAGCTCTTGCAGCTCAAAATTCCTTCTGAAGAGAGTCAAGGCCTAAATAGGAGCCCTTTTCAGACGTGCATCACTACCCAAGGACTCACACAACACCAGTGGTGACAGTAACTCACTAGAGAACCGACAGTAACCCTTATTTACACTCAGGACTGGAAAAAAAGACCTAATAAACCGCCAATGCTTCACACTGAAAATCTATCACTTTTATGTCAGATTTATGCAAACTTGAAAATGTACAAACCTATAAGGAAAGCAGTACTCTGGAAGGCAGAAAATGAAGGATATTTACAAGGCCCAATAATGATGCCTTCACAATGCGTTGATAAGCTGAGTGAGCCACCTACCTTCTGGAAGTGTGGTTTGGTAAACTACTGGACTCCAGGGGCTGGAAAGCTGATCCACATGCAGCCGCACTGCAAATTCATACCTAGTATTTGCCTCTAGCCCTTGAACTACCAGGTGAGTCTCTGAGCTGTGAATGAAAAACAACATTCATTGTAACCGATCAGCTGCCATTGGCTTACATTTATTTAGTGTATGATTGCGGCTGCTTTCTTCCTATAAAACCTGGGACCTATCCTAAGCATAGGTTGCGTTCATTTACACGTCTCGGTTTAACCATAAACATCCTCAATGAAATTACAGATATAAAATAACTTTCACTGGAAAAAAAAAATAAAACACTTTCGTTTGAGCCAGCCATTTTTTTTTTTTTTTTTTTTTTAATAAAGGTGTTTGGGTCTTTCAGCCCTACGGTCTGCATTTTAAATTATACCAAGGCTTCCGGTTCAAAGCTGAAATTCAGTGCAGCTTATACATTATCTGGATGTGTTAGACTACAGCCCAAGAAGGACCTTTAGGTAGAAGTCCACTGTTTCTACTTTTTTGATTGCCAACATTTAGAGTGTCACTTCAGATCATCATGCAGGCACAGTGGGAAGCCGACATAAAAGCTTCAAAGTTCTCGAGCACTGTAGTGTGAAGGTACCGGAGCACCTGAAGAGCTGCCCGAACCCGGTGGCCGAAAAAAAAAAATATTAATAATCTTAAGGTAGAGTCTATGGGCCAGATTTAGCAAAGGGTTTTTCCCATTCTGTGTCAATGGGAAAATGTGTTCGTACATATGGCCCTATGTCCTGTAAAATATCAGCTGACCCCTCTGATCAATTAATGACAGGACACAAAAAATCATTTCAGTCAACCGGACATGACTTGGACCTCGGACGGCTACAAACGTGTTGCACAAAGCTGAATGGTTTTATTGGTTAGCTAAAAACATAGGAACCTCAAAACAAGCACTGACAAAGACAAAAGGCCTGGGTTCAATGTGCTAATTCACAGACAGAAGGGAGACAGAGAGGGTCTCTCATGTAGTTCAGTACAAGCACTCAAGTGGAGGTGGAAGAATACAAGCCAAACGTGATTGACAGTCGCCAGCCAATGGCTGCAAGAAGCTGGTTAAAGAAAGCCAAGTTTTGAAAGGGGCAGGTCTAAAGCTCACTATGTAAATTGTTAGCAATAGGTCTGTCTGTCTGACAGCTGCACTGCCAACCCCGGGTCTAAAAACTGCCAAAACCAAAATTGCTTTTAGCCATCTCCAGAGAACCACAAAGCGGAATTCGACCACAGAGAAAAATAGAGTGCACACTGCTCCCTAGCTAGGTGTGTGCCACACATACAACTACATACATACACAGAGTACCAGTAAATAACAAGACAACTTAGAGCACATGGGTTATCAGATTCTGAAAAAGAGAATCATTAAGGTTTCACCAGCTCAATTGCCCCTGGCATAGTCCAATAATGTGCCTGAACCCCAAGAATGCTGGGTGAAATAATAAGCAATTCATAAAACACATGAACGTAAGAAGAGTTTGAACAGTACAGCCTGCAAAAGTTTTTGTTTAATTAAGCACAGGCATCTGCTGTTTCAGTGGCTGAGAACTCAATCGCCCATCTTCTTTCTTCAACATCACTTCCTGTGTTTAAATGTTTAAAGGATCTAATTAACTTACATTCAACCAGGAAGTTCATGAGCAGGGACAGTTGCAGCTTTCTATTCTTACAGAGCATTTTTTGTTCCAACGTGTATTAAATGTGCCCCTCCTGCAGTAGGAACAATCTATCTCTTCGTAGGTGGTGCTAAGCAAGCGTCTGGCATTGCTTGCAGTCTTTCAATACAAAATCCGAAAGGAGCCCTCTCGTTGGACAGAAGTATCTCCTAGACAACATTTATATTTAACAAATGTCTTGTCTGCGATTTATCATATCCAGCAATACTGCTATTATCCACTGCAAACCTGAGGCTTCGACAATGGCCATGTGGATCCTCTAACTGGAGTTAAAGTTTACAAAACTTCCGCAAATCCTACATGTATCTGAAAATAATACAGCAGTGAGGGGCATCGTGGGTATGTCACAAAGCCGGTCTGATAACAGACATGCCTTTCTGTCACTACCCACTGATCTAACTTAACTTACTCCATTAACTGCTAGCAACAATTCCCGATCCAACTACTAGCTTCAGGATAAAACGTGCATTGAATCTATAGCAGATTCATGCTGGACTGCCTCCCAGCAATACGTTGCTCACCGGTGGAAAAAAACACTCCAGGCATTGAAGGAAGCACTATGATGCTGCTGGGACCAAAGGAATGAGGCAGATGAGATCAGAAAGAGACCCACTGACGTGTTGCATTTGACCTCGTGTTCCAACTGAAGCTTTAAGCACAGTAACAACAAAAAACACAGATCTACAGATTTTGCTGACTAAGTGAGATGTTTAGGACCAAGAGCAGGACACGGGTCTGGAGACAAGTAAGTTAAAGGTACAAAGACAGCAACACTAGTAAATAAGTGCGAGCCAAAAGCACTGTGTGCCACTGACATACAAGTGGGTGTAATGCAAGGTTTCTGGGCGCTCCGGGTCAGACAATTCACGAGGCACACGGCATTCTTCCTCCAATACCCTCCACAAAAACCTCAGAAGACTCAGGGCCGGGTCAGATAACCTGGTCAGACTATTAAAGGTCGCTGAAGAAGTCACTGAAAACTCAATTTTTAAGCTTAAATTATGAGGAAAAGGTAGTGAAAACACTCCCTTCAAAAAACACTGCAAGTGGAAAACGAGCTTCTCGAGCAGCAAATGTTAAACAAAATCTCCTGTCCCCTCCCCGTGGAAGCACATAGACTATCTACTTTCCAAGACTTTGTATCATCAAGTCCAATGGCGCAGTGTCTACCAGTGATGGTCATCGAGGGCTGCTGGGTTAAGGTAAAAACAAACCCCTACTTTTTTGCCGTGACAATTGGTTCAGACCCCAAAACAACTGCAAGCAGTGTACGTACGTCTGAAGATACAGCACCAGTGAGGCGTTCTGCAGGCCCACGGGGTTGCAGCGGACGGTGTAGTTGATGACTTCCGCTGAGGTGAAGGCCGCTCTTCCCCAGTGGAGAGAGACGGAAGACGAACTGTTGGCCTTCGCGTAGAGATGATGGGGCGGTGGAGGTGGTGGTACCATGTGGTCGTGCTGAGCTGTTTGGGTCAACAAAGTTAAACATTTATTAACATGGAAATCTGTGGTGGAAAACCAAGCTTACAGGGAAACATGAAGGGGTACAGATTGATACAGGTCATGACTTGTGGGGTGCACGCCAGCATTACTCTCTTCATTAAAATTACGGTTTATTCATCCATGTAGAGAAACAAACATTGAGGAGTTGACCCCTGTTCATAATACAGAGCCCCTGTATAACTGTTGGATTACACAACTTCATCTATTTTTGAAGATGTCCACCCACAGAATCAAGTGCGTGGATTTTAGCAGAACACCACAAAGTGGTAGAGCTATGTAGATGTCAAATCTGCATCATCTTCCACATATCCACCAGGTCTGAGGAAGAAACAGCATACTTTTAAAGGGGCCGTTTACTGTACAGAAAATAAACTGTTATTTACCCACCCCCTCTACGGTAACAATCACCAGAAATAGGCATTCAAGAGTATTGCTTTGTATTATGATGTCCACCTGGACTTTGAGATGTACTGCGACATCATTCACTGGATAACCCTTTAAAAAGATACCACACTATAAGAGGAATGTCGTGTCATATTGCTTTTACAAGGTTAGTTATGTAGTATATTACATGGTTTCATGAAGATCTGCAAAAGCAGATTACATTTTTTTTGCAAAATGAAAATAGATGCACAGAAAGTGTTTATCTAGGTTAATGCAGGGGTGTTAGGCTTTAAGAGGCGGTAGACATTAACTCTGTGACCTTGAAGGATTATGTCAAAGAAGATCTTCAGCTTTTAAATAGGAAAGCTCTTGTTGTCCACTCTCGGTCTAATTAACAGTGCGCTCACACCCAGGACTTCGCCAGCTCATGGTCCTTGTGCTCTCATTCTTATGAAGGCAAATGAAACCAATCCATGGACTACTTACAGGTGCAAACTGGCGTGCTGACAGTCTGGTCAGCCTGGTAGCCTTCCTCCATGTTATTGTAAGCCAGCAGTCGCACATGGTACTTCCGTCTGGGTTCTACAGAAAGAGAAATGTTTGTTAGAAGGATCTGGTCCCAGGACCTGTGCCGGTTACATGCCTCACAACCTAAAGGAGCCTAAAAGCAGAATTATTTCAGAAATGTACCCAGGTGCTGTAGCAATTTTTTTATCCATTCACTCTAATCTGTCCTGCAGTATCAAGTGTGTGCAATTGGTAAGGCAGGAAAAGAGGTCAATGGCACTGTGAAACAGTAGGCATTGTACCCGTTACAATCACATGGCTGGGCCAAGTTAGGCTGAGTTTTGCTCTATGACTGGTTGTTGATTGGTCATGATGATTTGGTTACAAATTACTTGGTTCATACGACTCTAAGCCCCACAATGAATCCGTTTTATATCTGTAGCTATAATAAGTTTAAGAACTCACTGTGTTCTTGTCCCTAAATTATATTTAAGACTAAATAATAAAAAGGCACTAAATGGTGGAACTGTCCAATATTTTGTTTTTGCATCATAACAACATAGCAACCAACGTAAAAGAAGCCCATTTAACTCTGCAAATTGATGAACTGCACCATCTTTCCGTGCCAGTATATAGTTAGCTAAATATAAAGGTTCAAAGTTCTGCAATTATTGGAACTGATCAACTGTATCATGTATATATCCAACTCGGGAAAGTCACAATATTATAGCGTAATGAACTGACAAAGTCTCAGTTGTCAGTTAAAAAGTTTTTCTTTATTCTTCATCAGTTCAGGCATAGCAGCCAACACGTTCCATTCCTTTTCAACAATATGGAACTTCTTCAGGGCAGACGATTATGTGTTTTTCACTGTAGTTTGTTATTCGCCCAATAATCCCATACACTTTCTGCCTTTTCAAATTTCTGAAATGTGACTGGCATAATGTAGAACACGTAACTTTAGCATGTTAACATATTGCACATGGGATGCACGTGCCTTTTTCCAACTGGATATATGGACTGTTCCTGAACTTTGTTGCAAGTGGTGTTTGTAGCAGCTGAATACCAGAAGGACCATGCGAGGGCAACATTTATATAGTGGACTAATCTGGGGTGTGCGGGGTTTCACTTTGGCCCCAGCTGCTTAATTTGTGTGCCAACTGTGTTATTTACATAGAACTGTCTTTATAACATGAAGTTATGACGTCATTCGTGCTGGCTAGTATCTATTGACTACTAAATGGAGATTAAATATCACCCTCCATTTTCTTTTCATAAAACCCCTGGGGATGACAACGAATGTTTAAAAAAAACATTAAAATATGCGTGGATAAAGAAACATTAAACAAAGATCAACCAGGAGAAGGCACAAAAACACGAGGCTATGAATATATTCAATCGACGATGCCAGTCCAGATGACTTCGTGCAGAAAGCCGCACAATAAAAGGAATAGGCCGGGCTCAACAGCAGGACACCTGATCAGTCTTACACGACCAAGTGTGCAACACGGGCGTGGGCAAAGCCAGGTATCCCTGCCACCCTCTGCACCTGGCAGCAGAAACAGGAATGGCTCTGCCCCGCTGCGTCCCCACCGCAGTTCGATGAGGATGAAGGTGCTGAAAGCCAGGCTACAGCAGACAATTTATTCTACTAACTATTCATTCTACCATCTATTCATTCTACCATCCTGGCACACAGGACAAGAGTAGGTTTCAGGAGCCGCGTATTTTCTCATGGATTCAAACTTCCTAACTTCTGGTGGCAAATCTTTAATTATCTAAATTTCCATTTGCTTTTAAAGACAATGATGAGGGAACCAGAAGAAAGGAACACTTTTCAATCAAAATAAATGTCCATCAATTAGAGAGAAATATAGTCGGTGGAAAGAGTCCTGCTTAAAATCGGTTTTCCCAGCTATATAGCCTGTAAATAGGAGCACAGGGAAAACAAATGGCGGACCAGACTCTTGCCACCCTCTTCCTTTCAGGTGCCTCCTGGGAGTTTTTTACTGCATTTCTGCGAGACACGGGGCCACGAGTCTGTAGATGTGTCACTATGCCGATTACCTGCTAGAAATATTCTTTCAGTGAACAGCCCAGTTACTGTGAAGTACAACCTAGATGGATGTCAGGGGTCACCCCTGGGCTGTCGGCCCCAAAAAGCCTTGTTCACAGTTTGTTTCACACGAAGGGTCACACGTTTACGGTGCCAGATGAAAGCATGCTCCAATAACGTCCGCAGCTTGTCACTACGCAAGAAGCGCTAGCTGCAGTCAATAATCCTGCTGATAACTGGGCCGTTTAGAACAAGGCCTGCCTTCCTGCAAAGAAGCACGCGGCTGCAGGAAGACACGTGTCCCGCAGCTCGAAGGCTCGAGTGACACCGTTTCCTGGTAAAACAATTCACAAGGCCGAACCCCTTTCGATATTGTAATCGTAACACAGGCTAAATAATGGCGCGTCGTCTTGAATAATGATTTTTTTTATCGTGTCCCCGGAGAACAGCGCTCTCTGTTCAGTATTTGCAATCCAGCAGTGTGGGGTATTGATTGCAGGCGTTAAGCAGCGCAAGGACATTTTCCATATCAAGTCAAGAAGAAAAAAAAAGAAATTTGTCTTAAGCTGTCCTGCGTCTCTCAGAACCACCAACAATATGCATTTCTTTTTAATTAATTGTTGACGTCTGCTTGGGCTTTGAAACCTACTGTGACATCATCCACCTCGAATTTAGTAAAACCGACCCCAAATCTCTCAAACTGCCTTTTACTTCGATGCTACATGGTGAGACAGAAGTACTAGCCGACAGCTGCCACCAAATGCAACCCACGGTGCAAATAAACGAGGCCACGTTAAGTACAGTAATGCCACGGGCATGGGGAGCCCGCGACTGGAAATGCTTCATCATCTCAGAGGAAATCTTGTATTCTAAGATGCACAGAAGAGGTAACATTATGAGTAACAGAGCTGCGGATGCGACTGAGGTGGAATCTCGAGTTTCACAGAATTTCAGGAGGTCTCGTGCCTGCAAAGTCTTAAAAGGAGACTATTCGGCTTGAGCAGTTAAACCCCAGGAAACAGCTAGACTGCTAGGGGGTGTCCCGACGATCGCGAGACTCGTGAGAACGCCCTCACTTGAAGACCTAAGGGGAACCCCACAATGACCAGCCACAGCGCCTTCAGTCTCACCCTCGCCAAGCGAGTGCCAGGGAGACTCACTGGCGAGGAGGGCAACACCACCAATGCACGTCCAAGTACCGCTAATGGGGGCCCACTTTATTTAACCTATTAGACTATGTTAGCGAAGCGAGAGATAAAGAAGAAATGAGCCCCAAAGCAGGGACCTCACTGTGGTTTAGACAGACCCTGAACGGAGACGCTTGCTTCAACGCGTGAAAACTCCTTGGGTGGGTTTTCGCAGGCCCATCCTAATCGGGCAGCCTGCCTGGAGCATGGTGCAGAGAGCAGGTGTTGCATGGATCCAACAGCAGTGAACATGCTGGACAGGGCGGACCTGCTTCCCACTCGGGAGCATGCAGGCGTAGGGCCGAAATGCCGCTGTTACGTAACTCCCTGTGGTGGTAAAAGGTCCAAGTGTTAGCCACCAGTAATGTTTTCTTCACCTGGGGTCCAACAACTAATCAAAACTCAGACTTTTGCTTTTTGATCGGTAAAGTTAATTGAAACGATTCGATACAAGAAGGCCATAGCTTAAACCTTGATACACGTAGAAGCATATGCTTCACGGACAGCGATACCATTTCAAAAAGAAAAGAGTGTTTAAAACCTTCCTTGTCACATTCTACAGGAAGGCAGGGGTGAAAGAAACCCCAGCATTGGCATAAGTCATGAATAACTGCCTTCTAATGCCCATGATGATGCCTGAGGTGTTAATGCAGACAATGAGGAAGAAACTGAGCCACAGTTGTACTGTGTGACATGATACAGAAGCTATGACCGGTGACGGAGCGCAAACTTGCATCGCTGCTTTCCTCATGTTTGGAATTTGCAAAATAAGGTTCCATGAATCTGCCGCTAGAGGGCAGTGCATTAAAGCATGGAGGCCAGTGGGAGCGGTGAGAGTCAGCGATGCCTCCCAGACTCTCCCGTCTACACACCCGCACCCTACTCTCATTTCAGGGCACCAAACCGGAGTCTTTTTTAATATGAGTTCAAACAGCACCAATCAATCCCCGCTTCCAGTTACTTCATTTAGGATGTCTGTCTTAATTTGATTGATCTGCTTCTTACTACATCTTGCATTTTTCTGTCGTGCGTAATTCTCCTCTATCATAAAATGGATTTGCCGACTTTACCGATTATATAATCGCAGTATTATGTAATCAACAGACCCCGCTTATCGCCACTTAAACGTTATAACGTTTTTTTTATTAAGCTTTATTAATGTTATGAATTTTTTGATGTAGTTCATTGTTTTTTTAAGGCCTCGTGTGAGGCTGCACTGGGAGGGCTCCGAGGCCGATGACCGGAAGACGATTGGCCATGTCAAAGAGGTCGGTGCCTGAAAGGCAGAGTCAGCCGAGGCTTGGTTTCATGAGGCCTCGCGGCGAGGCAGCGCCTGGAGGGAGCGCGAGCTTTGGACGGAGTACTGGCCTTAGCACCACCGGACAATACCAGAGGTCTGTGCCTCTGGAGCCCGAGAAGGCAGGCGCAGTCAGACACTTACCACTCTTGCCAGAGTAAGGGTACAAGATGAGTAATTACGTCACCAAGGAGACACTACTCCGGCGCCGGGTTTTCGTTTCACTGGCCCTTGTAGTCTTGTACTTTAGTACAATTAATTCCAGGGAATCGGACCTATAACTACCAGAATGCTTTTGGTTGGTAAACAACAGCCCAAGAAGAACATTACGTCCTTGGTGACACGGAGTCATCTGGAAACCTTTGTACCCCAGAGTTTATGGCCTGGCAAAAAAAATGGGTGATGATAATCTCGTATTTACAGCGCTTAGAAACGAGTGTGGTAGGAAACCCTATTTAAAAGAAGCTATTTTTATTAGTCCTTTGATAAGAATGGTCTCTGACGTGGTGGTCTCGCGGCCCTAATCCCAGGCTTTCCTCGATGCCGGACTTGCAGGAATCGATCATGGGTGTCAGCACAACAGCCCCCGTTCTATCAGGAGATGCCAGTAACACTCCCCCCCCACCCGTCCCCCAATCACAGGCACGTGACTGCAGCAGCTCTCGCAGATTCATCCCAGATTATGCTGAAGGGGGCGGGGTGCCGGGCCTTTCCAGGAATCCAGCTCCTCTTCAGGATATTGCACCTTGTCACTGCACGAGGAGCAGCCTTCGCCGGGAATTAAGCAAACCACTTATGACCTATAGCATTAATTGTTAACAAGTAGTCTAATTTCAGCATTAGCAGCCGCTATATAAATGATATTACAATACAATAAAGTAAAACCTTAAAATCCTACCAATCCCCTTTCAAAGTCTACAGGCAATCGGATAAAGGGTAATGCGAGGAGAGGCATAGTTTATGTGTATCGGTTTCAAGAATGTGATTGGAAAATCAGGGAAGAGACAAATCTTAAAATAAGTTGTAAGCAATCCCCAAGGACTGCCTCTTTACTACTTAGTGTAGGAGTTTCTTTATTAATAATAAAAATAATATATATATATATAGAGAGAGAGAGAGACAGAGAAAATGTCACTTACCCAGTGTACATCTGTTCGTGGCATGTTCGGCTACAGATTCACATGCTGTGCATTATACTTCTGCCATCTAGTGTTGGGCTCGGAGTGTTACAAGTTGTTCTTCTTCAAAGAAGTGTTTGAGTCACGGGATAGAGTGACTCCTCCTCTTCGGTTCCATTGCACATGGGCATCGACTCCCATGTTAGATTGTTTTCCCGCAGAGGGTAAGGTAGGAGTGATAGAGTATATAGGCGAAAAGAAAAGATGTCCATGCTAATGCAAATCTCTCTCTCTCCCTCTATATATATATAAATATATACACACACATATGTACTAGTGATGTTAACTATAACGACTACAGGCTGCTGGGGAGGTGGGAGGATGCATGTGAATCTGCAGCGGAACATGCCACAAACAGATGTACATTGGGTAAGTGACATTTTCCGTTCAGTGGCATGTGTAGCTGCAGATAAACATGCTGTGCATAGACTACAAAGCAGTTTGTCCTCCCATAAAAGCGGTGGTTAGCCTGTAGGAGTTGAAGTTGTTTGAAACAATGTTCTGAGTACAGCTAGACCTACTGTGGCTTGCTGTGTTGCTAAAACATCTACCCAGTAGTTTTTAGTGAATGTATGTGGTATTGACCAAGTAGCTGCTTTACATATTTCAGCCATTGGTATATTTCCTAAAAAAAACATTGTAGCACCTTATTTTCTTGTAGAATGTGCTTGCATCTTACAATCCATCTTGCTAATTCTTGTTTTGAAATGGGGTTACCTTTAAGAGGTTTTTGAAAAACTACAAACAGCTGTTTAGCTTTTCTGAATGGTTTTGTTCTGTCTATATAGTACATTAGTGCTCTTTTAATGTCTAATGTATGTAGAGCTCTTTCTGCCACATAATCTGGCTGTGGGAAGAAGACTGGTAGTTCCACTGTTTGATTTATATGAAAAGGCAAAACTACCTTTGGAAGAAATTTGGGGTTTGTTCTTAGTACAACTTTATGTTTGTGTACTTTTATGGACGGTTCTTCAATAGTGAAGGCTTGAATTTCACTGACTCTTCGCAACAATGTAATTGCGACTAGGAAGGCAACCTTCCATGTTAAGAATTGCATTTGACATGAGTGCATATGTTCAAATGGTGGACCCATAAGTCACGTAAGCACCATGTTTAAATTCCACAAGGGAACTGGAGGTGTCCTGGGTGGAATGATGCGTTTTAAGCCTTCCAAGAAAGCTTTAATAACAGGAACTCTAAATAAAGAGCTGTGCCGTATATTTTGTAAATATGCTGAGGTGTATTTTAATGGAAGAGAATGCGAAATTTGATTTCTGTAAATGAAGTAAATAGCATACAATATCCTGTATTGATGCTGTAAGAGGGGCAATCTGTTTAGATTGACAGTAACATATAAATATTTTCCATTTGTTAGCATAGCACTGTCTAGTAGTGGGTTTTCTTGCTTGTTTAATCACTTCCATACATTCTGATGGTAGTTGCAAATATCCAAACTCTATGACCTCAGGAGCCAAATCGCAAGATTGAGTGTCTTGAGATTTGGGTGCCTGATTTGCCCTTTGTTTTGTGTCAACAGGTCTGGTCTGTTTGGGAGTTTGGAGTGTGGTACTACTGACAGGTCTAACAATGTTGTGTACCACGGTTGACGGGCCCACGTTGGTGCTATGAGTATTATATTGAGTGTGTTTTGATGCGATTTGTTGACTACAAATGGAATGAGTGTGAGAGGGGGGAAAGGCGTAAGCAAATATCCCTGACCAATTGATCCATAGAGCATTGCCCTTGGATAGGGGATGTGGGTGTCTGGATGCAAAGTTTTGGCATTTTGCGTTTTTGCTTGTGGCAAACAGATCGATGTTTGGTGTTCCCCATTGTTGAAAGTATTTTTGAAGTACTTGAGGGTGAATCTCCTGCTCATGTGTTTGTTGATGATTTCCGCTGAGAACATCTGCCAATTGGTTGTGTATCCCTGGAATGTATTGTGCTGCTAGGTGAATTTGGCTGTGGATTGCCAATATCCAAATTTTTGGGGCTAGAAGGGAGAGTTGGGACAAATGTGTTCCTCCTTGTTTGTTTAGGTAATACATGGTTGTCCTGTTGTCTGTTTTGATAAGGACATTCTTCTGAGTAAGAGGCTGAAAAGCTTTGAGTGCTAGGAAGACAGCTAACAATTCTAAGTGATTTATGTGTAGCTGTTTGTGATTGGCATCCCATTGTCCTTGAATGTTGTGATTGTTGAAGTGAACTCCCCAACCAATCATTGATGCATCTGTTGTAATTATGGTCTGAGGCACAGGGTCTTGAAATGGCCGCCTTTTGTTTAGATTTGTGGAATTCCACCACTGAAGGGACATGCATGTTCGGCGGTCTATCAATACTAGATCTTGAAGTTGACCGTGTGCCTGTGACCATTGTTGTGCGAGGCACTGTTGTAAGGGCCGTATGTTTAGTCTTGTGTGTGGAACAATTGCAATACATGATGCAATCATCCCTAAAATCTTCATAACAAATCTGACAGTGTACTGTTGATTTGTCTGTATCTGTGTGATTATGTTTTGGAATGCTTGTATTCTTTGCGTATTTGGACATGCTAGTGAGTATTTAGTATTGCACCCAGATACTGTTGTATTTGTGCAGGTTGTAGATGCGACTTTTGCTAATTTATTGAGAACCCTAGCGTGTGCAGGGTTTGTATTATGTAATGCGTATGGTTTTGACACTGCGTATGACTGTTTGATTTTATTAGCCAATCGTCTAGATATGGAAAGACATGTACATGTTGTCTTCTTAGGTAGGATGCGACTACCGCTAGGCACTTTGTGAATACCCTTGGAGCTGTTGTTATTCCGAAGGGTAACACTTTGAACTGATAGTGCTTTCCTTAAATGACAAACCTGAGATATTTTCTGTGCGCAGGATGGATGGGTATATGAAAATACACATCCTTGAGGTCCAATGTTGCCATGAAATCGTGTTTTTGAGTAGTGGGATTACATCTTGAAGAGTTACCAAGTGAAAATGTTCTGGCAGGATGTAAAGATTGAGGGTCCTGAGATCTAATATTGGTCTGAAGGTGCCATCTCTTTTGGGAATCAGGAAATATAGTGAATAAACTCCTGTCCCTACCTGATCTTGTGGCACAGGTTATATTCCTTGTTTGAGTAATAGAGATTTGACTTGTTCCTGTAACAGATTGATGTGTTCTGTGGATAGTTTGTGTGGTTTTAGTGGAATGATTAGGGGAGTTTTTATCAATTCTAGGCAATAACCATTGTGGATAATTGATAGTACCCAATTGTCTGTGGTAATGTTTTGCCAATTGGTGTGGAACGGTTGTAGTCTTCTCCCCACAGGAGAGGTTTGGAGTGGAAGGGGATGAGACAAGTCACTGCTTAGGGTGCTGTGAAGTTTGTTTAGAGGTTTGAAATTTCTCTTTATTTCTGGGATACTGCTCTCTCTATATGTGCCCCTAAAACCACCTAGTTGGTATTGTGGTTGGTAGGCTGGTTTTGCCTGCGATGTGGATGCCTCTGCGGTTTGTGTTCGAAATCCACCTCTAAACTGAGGTTTCCGAAAGGATCCCCTGTATGGTGAGGAATATAGTGCACCCATTGTTTTTGCAGTGTCTGAATCTTTGCGCAATTTCTCAATGGCTGTGTCAACTTCTGGGCCAAAAAGTTGTTTTTTATTGAATGGCATATTTAACACCGCTTGCTGTATTTCGGGTTTAAAACCTGAAGACCTGAGCCATGCATGCCTTCGTATTGTCACTGCAGTGTTGACACTTCTAGCAGCGGTGTCTGCTGCATCTAGGGCAGATCGAATTTGATTATTTGTAATGGCTTGCCCTTCCTCCACTACTTGCTGTGCCCTCTTCTGGTGTTCTTTGGGGAGATGCTGAATTATGTCTTGCATCTCATCCCAATGTGCCCTGTCATATCTAGCTAACAGTACTTGTGATTTAGCTATCCTCCACTGATTCGCTGCTTGGGATGCAACTCTCTTCCCTGTCTCGTCAGACTTTCTGCTTTGCTTGTCTGGTGGGGGTGCATCTCCTGATGACTGGGAGTTTGCCATTTTTCTGGCAGCGCTGACTACAACTGAATCTGGAGGAACTTGTTGTGTTATGTAATCAGGATCAGAGGGAGGTGATTTGTACTTTTTCTCTATCCTGGGTGTAATTATAAGTGCCTTAACCGGCTCGTTAAATATTTGATTGGCACGTTTTAACATGCCTGGGTGCATGGGGAGGCACTGTTATTCTGAATGTGTGGAAGAGAGGGTATTAAACAAAAAATCCTCTTTTAACGGTTCAGTGTGCATGGTGACCCCATGGTAAGCTGCAGCTCTAGCTATAACCTGATTATACACAGTGCTATCCTCCGGTGGTGAAGGCTTAGAGGAGTAGCGGTCTGGGTCATTGCTAGGAATGGGATCTGGATCATAAAGATCCCATGGATTGTGAGTCAAAAGAGTGTGATGGTGACTGCACTGGTGTAGGACAGGTATGCAGGTGTAGAGAGTGAGGAGGAGAATGAGGAGGAGAGAACTGAGGAGGTGGTGGTGGTTTCTCCTTTTGCTTAGGCACTTTAGCTGGTGGCTGCATAGAGTCCAACTCCTCCTGAAAAGCTAGCTTTCTTTTTGGTTTTAGAGGAGGTGGTGTTAGGATTCTTCCTGTTTCTTTGTGAATATGAATCCTGGCTTGCCTTTCGTCCATTACTTCAAGTACTGGCTGTACTTGAGACTCCTCTTCAGAGGTTTTGTGGCTTTCTTTTAGTTTCTTTGAAAGTCCATGCTCCTCTGTGTAACCTGCTTTTTTCGGCTCCGAAGCCAGCTTTTTCTGTATCAAAAAAGATAGTGCAGTGGATGTTCTCGGCTCCGAAAGGAATTTTAAAATTTTTGACTGCGAGAAATGGTGTTCGCTCGAGTCGGACACAGAGCTTTTTATTGTCTCCGATGGTTTCGGATGAGTGGCCTTTTTTAGTGCCGAACTGGCAGTTTGGTCACCGGATGTCTTTTTTCGGGCCGAGCCATGGCCTTCCGGCAGTGGCATACCAAAGGCCTTATGTTTCGGTCTTTGTGATGGTACATGGGCAGGCGTACTCACATGTTGTCCCGCCGTGACCGGTCTGTCCTCCTTGGATTCCTGTTCGGAGTCGGAACCTCGAACGGAAACTGCTGTCTGCATGATTTCTTCCTCCTCCACATTGAAATATTCAGAGCTGTTGGACGCCATTTTGAGTCTTCGTGCCCTCCTGTCTCGAAGAGTCTTTTTGGAACGGAAGAATAGACAGGCCTCACAATTTTCTTTCCGATGATCTGGGGAAAGGCAAAGATTACAGACGAGATGTTGGTCTGTATAAAGATATTTTGCATGGCACCGAGGACAGAACCAGAATGGAGTCTGGGCCATGAGGCTTCCACGCGGTCGGCCCTACTAGGCCCAAGTTGGCCGCGTGCGCGCCCCGAAAGCTGAGTAGACTTGTCTTCACCGACGGTACCGATGCGTCAATGGAAGATGTATGATCGATACAATACCGATGAAAATAAAGCATTTTCAAAGTTTTCCGAATCGAACTTTCGGAGCAAAATTAAACACGTCCGAACGCGACGGCGGAAAGAAAACAATCTAACATGGAATCGATGCCCATGTGCAATGGGCGTAAGAGGAGAAGTCACTCAATCCTGTGATTCGAAAACACTTCTTTGAAGAAAAAACTTGTAGCACTCCAAGCCCAACACTAGATGGCAGAAGTATAATGCACAGCATGTATATCTGGAGCTACATATGCCACCTAACATTCTGGTTCACTTCCCTGAAACACTCACCGCCACTCAATGGCGGAGTCTGGTCAGCCGTCAGCAATCTTAAAATTTAACAAATTTTTAACGCGTGGTACATTTGTTTGATGAACAACTAATGTCGCTCCCTAGTCGGCGCGATTGTGAACGCCCAGTTACCCACCTGTAGCACTAGTATTTAAACTTATTTTCTATAAAATACCGCTGCCTGTTACAGTCAAAAGAGTAAATGGTGTCAAACCACTACAGGTTTCTTCAGGTTGATGGCTAAAAAGCGTGGGTTACAATCACAGCATTGAGTCGACACTGGGGGTGGAATTATTTTCAAAGCTTTTTAACACTATTCAGTCTCCAGCCACGCTGTAGCAGGAGTTTTCAAAGCATGTGATTCAGAACAGATTATTTCTGAAACCTTACCTCCGAGCTTACAGTACTCTTGGCGTCCACTAGGGGGAGCCAGCACATTGCATCTGGCAACGCTGAAGCGAGGAGCGGGTGCGGAGAGGGCTGATTTCTCAGATCGGTCTCTGTGGGGAAGAAAACACTAAAGATGCGCCCGCTCTTTACATGCCACAAATCATCTTACCCACTCTTTGGATCTTTAGATCTTTGTACTAGATTCCCCCCCTCCCCCCCCAAAAAAAAAAACATTAACAGATCACTGGCAGAAGATCTACGAGTGGTCCTGGTACTACTGCCCTGTACCGCGGCTCGGCCGCTCGCCGCACACATGCAGGGCAGAGTGACCCATGACGAGGGCAGGAGGGCGGCGAGAGCTCGGAGCATTGCTTCGGGAACAACCTCGTGTCCGGTTCCTCGCCGCTGTTCAGCGGTGCTCTGGCACAACACAGGTCGATTGTTTTTCGTGAATCACCAAGTCTGTACAAAGACGTGTGCCGCTCGCTGCCCCCTCGATGCTGGATGATAATGATGGAGGGGGTTACCATGAGCTGCAGGGGGTGGGGGGCTTCAGGGCGCTGCATGGATTCAGGCCGGACTGCGAGCCTATTTACCGGTGTCAACTACCACAGCCGAAACCTGCGCTTCCTCGGAGAGCTCTGGCCTAGGGAGGTAGAGGGTAGCAGGGCTGAGGAGAGAGTCATCTAGGGCACTGTGTCACGTGACTGGCTCAGCACCAGCCCTGCCTGCCTTCAGGAGGCACCATCTCCAAGCGGGCTGTAATGCTCCCAAGCGCCGAGACATTGTTTCTGTGCGCTGCAGCTGTGGGCGTGAAGCTGCGCAGAGGCCTTGAGAGGAGCCAGGCCGGAGCCAACGGGTCAGAAGGAGATAAAATGACCACGTAATCCGAGGTCAGGACCACGAAAGCATGTGTTTCAAGCTGTAGAGGCCGCTGTCACAGCAAGCGCTCAATGAAGCCATGGAAAGGCCGGGGATGGGCCGAGGAGGGCAGACAGCTCATCAGGAATAGGCATAGAATGACTGCCGTACATCAGGCACGGCCTTCCCTGACCGAACGCTGGTATAATACACAAACAGGGTGTGTTACCTTTCTCAATCACAGACTTTAGGCTGTCAGTAGTATCCTTGATACCACACAGACAGTCAGTCATATTAGCAGGCTGCCCTGCCGTATCCAGGCCAGGCACATAAATGAGGCTGTATTTAACTATCTCCCAAACAAGTACATGTAATGAGCAGAACTCCACATTGGACGGTGTCTGCCACCTATTTATATGAAACGCTATTAGGCGATATCTCCACCCTGTTAATCTAAAATGGATGTTGGTATGTAAGGTAATTTTCAGGTTAGACACTGGCGTTTGACGGATGATGTTTTCTTTTTCATTCTACTAGCCGACATTACAGACATGTGCGCAGCCCCTTTCAGGCAAGGCCAGCATCCACCCCAGCTCTTGCGGTGCAGGTAGAGTGGTCACTGTTTCAAAAGAAAAATACCGACCCTTTGTTCATGTTTGAAGGTTCTGGAAAGACTCCGGCATGGCACGTACATGGAACTTCATAAAATGGATCTATTTGCACTGGTAATGTGAGGTTCCTGCTTTTGTTTACTTTAGGGCTTATAAAGCAGCTCTAGAACGCGCTTCAAAGCGCTTCCTTCTTATATTTGTTGTTAGAAGTATATAACGAAGTATAGTGAAGTATACCGTTAGCTTTAGGCGATTTTCCTTATTTTCTGCACCGACAGCATCAAAACAACGGACATGCTGGAAGAAAGAGGCTCACTCGAGCTTATTCTGTGTGAAGTGGAAACAGATAATGTAACAAGAAGGCAAGGCAAACCACACAGAGATGTTCAGATTCTTTTGGTTAAATTCCCCAAGCTAAAACTGCGGAGTTTGAAAACTCTAGAGTAGAGTTGTTAATAACTGCCCTCTTTGAAATGGAAATTTCCCATCAATGCAAGTCAGCGCGCCAGCCAAAAGGAAGGCTTGTGATCTGAACTGCACACGGGGTCAAAAATAATCCCTTTTGCCCCGAAGCACCGTAACTCGAGTGTCTCGGCGGGAAGGAAAAATCATGGAGCGCGAATACACTTTCTACCCCCCGTGGTAAAACGGTGTTTGTGTCACAGTGTAACGTCTCCTTTAAGATAAAGCCAGTCTCCGACCCTACATAAGCTGCAGGATGGACGGGGCCGCTCCGGCCAAATGTCCTTCCTAATGTATTCTTTTGTGTCGGGGTTTCTGTGTAACCCCCATGTCCATTGTTCGAGGGGCGCCGGCCGGCGCAGCCATTGGCCCTGCTCCCTCTGCCCCCAAGCCGGTCCCCTCAGTACAATAAGCTCGCGGCCATTATTCAGGGAACGGGTCAGCAGCCCGGGCCGCAGTGACATCTGGGTCGTGACCTTTGACATTAAATCTGGGGTTGGCTAAAGTCCTTTCCTAGCAATAGAGGGCCAGGGGAATTTGGGATGGGGGGGAAGGGTGGGAACAGCGAGGCAGAACCCCAGAATGGATTCTAGAGGCCACGAAAAGATGGGATAACCATTTGGCAGATACCACGAAAGCTGCTGCCCCCAGGCGACGAGCGAGCACGTGCAGTGGAAACGGGGCCACGGGCGGCGCTGTCATTTATTTTACACTGCTGCCAATAAACTCGTCAACTAGAAAGATAACCCGCGCACGCCCACAGAGAAAGCACGCTCGTCCTAAGTAAAGCACGCTTTTGCCCACATAAGCTACACTGGTTAGGCAACAAGATATATAACTATGGAATGAAAATTACCTCTTTCACACGTGCGCATGCCTTTCCACTCACCCACCACACGTGTAAATACAGTCGGGTATGCAATGAAAGGTAAGGAGACGGCACCGCGGATCAGTGCGAGTTTCAGTGCACACTGCCCCGGTGCACACACCTGTGTATTCTTCGGTGTGCACGTGGCCGGTCTCGCCCACCTCTCCAGCTGCATTTCATCGCCTAGCCCAGCAACCGTGGGGTGTCCTGGTCTTGACATTCTAGCTCTTGGGGATACTCAGAGCTTTTGTCATGGGAGAAAACGGGGTGTCCTGCTCTGTGGTTGAAAATGACAGCCACCCCTCAGACACGGCGATGGCAAGAGACCCTCTCAGACAGCTGCATCTTACTTGGCTTCGTACTTGCGAGGAACACTCTACCTCACAACCTGCCACAGCCCGATGTAAACCCGAGGAGACTGAGATGCAGCAGATCATGACCAAACAGATTCCCTGGCCACATCCCCAGCCGACTGGATGAGACTGAGAAAGGCTTCACAGCAGTAGCACTGAAAACAGTCAACTGAGTTGTATATTAAAAACACAAGCACTAAAGAAATTCCACTACGATGGAAATTATCTGGCGTGGATACATGACACACCATGCTTTGGGTACGAGGCATGGGCGGATACCTAGAGATGCCATGGGCACTAGGTGGTGGGATTGAGTGCTTGTTTTAGGACACAAAAGCTGGTGAATTTGGCCCCCAGTGAGCATAATGCTAGCTCTGGAAAAAAAGAGAATGGATTATAATCTTATTTTTCAAATTTGACCAAAATTGCATGACCTCGGGAAAATGACTGTCTCCCTCTGTTCGGTTAACATTGTTGGCAAAAGTGGATACACTTAACTAGCTTAACACTACAAAAATGCACGACGCCAACATGACATTTAGTCATTTCATCCAGCCCAGAAACACATTTGATGTGATTCTGATCTCTGTATTGCAGCATTGCCTCATTTCCATGGGTCAATCCTAGTTACAGAGCACATTTCAGCTGAAATTGATTTCAACTTGAGGAAGGGTCACTGGCAGCCTTTTCCACCCGAGCACGCCAAATCAATATGAAGCAAGCAAACCCCTAATTCTGCCACATTGGGTTTAATATCTGTGCCTAAGCACCCGATCGAAGGCCTCGTCTTCGGAAGCCTCCTGCGAACAATACATTTTTACACACTAGCAGACAATCTATATATATAGTGCGAAGAAACCTCGCCCCAGGCTATGAAATACATTTTCTTTTAGAACTAACATTTCCCTGCCCCACTGTCGCAGGCTCCCCATGCCATGCTGACCTCTTTTTGTAGCAAAATGAAAACACCATCTATCACCTCCCGCAGCTCAGTGACTTCCCTGGGAGGAGCGCGGTTTCATTGGAAAAACATCTGTGGGTTTGTGACCTGACCAACTCTGACCCCTGCCTCTCTCACCCCACCCCCTCCTCGAGCTCCCAGGCCTGAGGGGCATGTTTACTGCGAAGGCCGGAGCTCCAGGAGCGTGCTGGGCTCCACTGGGAGGCAACCGAGCAGCAGCTAGTAAGGCTACATTGCCACCTCTGCTCGAGGTAGGGGGAGCCATTTTCACTCCATTGGGGGAACACAGAGTCCGAGGTAAGCCATGTCCAGCTAGAAGAAGGGTGTAAAGGCGGCCTCGCATGCTGCAGCCAGGCCTGTGTCAAATTCTCACAAGCATGTCCAGGTCACACCGTCTTCTCAATCAAATGGCAACTGGGGCAGGGCGCACCCCCACATCTGCTTGTTTACTCTACAGGGCAGTACACCAGACTAAACCCATGTATCTCCTGCAGAAACTGACCATTTCTGGAGGCTTACCTACAGCCAAAGCAAAACCAGCTTTCACCTTCGGGGCAAAGAGCTCCAGAAACCCTCAGCTACTGCAGTCCTTGAGGGCAAGCACCGAGGGTGAGGAGTTCCAGGCCAGCGTCCATCAGACTTCTCAACTCCTTCGACTTACTTCAGCCTTCCCTGAACTCTTACTTACTTGACACATACCTCAATACTTGATATTCCATCATGAACGAAATTGGTTGCTCTCGACTTTTCCAAGCAAATACACCTAATGTGAGGCACTGTTTCAGAATAGCGCAACTTAATATTTGCAATTTTATGGTCAACCAAGTAAATATAAGTAACGCAAGGCACTGCCATTCAAGAAACATGCAACTTGTATTGCTGTGACATGTGTCTTTGGCTCACTACGTTGGGTGCTGTGCCTTGCACTGTACTCACCCCCCCGTGTAAGAGCACGTGATAATGAGGGATCTTTGTATGTCTTGCATTTTCTGAACTTTTAAACTGCATCAATGTGAGGTGTCCTGATGCCCTTGGGGGTCTTAGTACACCCAAATACAACTTTTCAAACGAATGCCAAGGCCTGGATGAGGGGTTTCACAGATGGGAAGTACATTTCATTTCTGGAAAAGAAACAAAGGCCGAGAACAGATACATAGCACAGAAAATCGACTGTACTGGAAAATCCATTGGCTCTGTTACAAATGGTTTCTGCTGGATGTTGGCATTAAAGACACTGGAAAGAATATTCCAGAGGGGTCTTTGATCTGAGTAACAGTTTCTAGTTTTATGTATTTGAGTTTATTTTGGTGTATAAGACTGCCATACATAGCATAATGTCCTAAAACCCAAATGGTATATGTGGTTCTAGTAGAAAACTGTAACCGGTCAGCATGAATTGCCACCAGATGGGTAAGGGTGAATAGGTGGACATTTTGAGTATGTCAGTCTTGGTCTGCAAACTGTGTGCCTACGTTCTTCAGTGGACCTGACACCACCCAATAGAGCACAGTAGAGATGGAAAACGTTGTGTACCCTGTAAGCATCTATTTGTAGCGTCTAGTGCTGTCCTAAGCCAGACATGTACATTACATTTAAAGAACACCGTTACCGGAAAAATATCCACGGTTTGACTGAAAACATGGTGCTTCCATAGCTGCTGCTAGGCTCTATGCCATGGGTACTCACAAACTTTTGCTCGGGGGCCAAAATTGCAGTATGGTTTGCGGCCGAGGGCCGCACTGAAGTGACAGTGGGGGTGGGGGGTGGGGGGGGGGGGGGGGGCTTATAGGGGGCACAGCCACCCCGCCCCCTTTTTCAAAACATTGCTAAACAATGCTGCATTTTGAATCCAGGTATAACTACAAACCTACCCCAGTAACACACACACAGCGCCATCTGCTCTCACCCCTACCCCAGTAACACACACAGCGCCATACACACACAGCGCCATCTGCTCTAACCCCTACCCCAGTAACACACACAGCGCCATCTGCACACAGCGCCATCTGCTCTCACCCCTACCCCAGTATCACACACAGCGCCATCTGCACACAGCATCTTCTGCTCTCACCCCTACCCCAGTAACACACACACTACATTAAAAACAAATAAATAAATAACCAAAGAGCCTTACCTGCCTTAATAAAGCACTGTAAAGATGCCACAAATGTACAGCGGCACGGCAGGCGGGCGGGTGGCAGACGTGGAGACGGTGACAGGAAGCAGACAAAAAAGCCCCATAAAAGTTAGCTGCAAGCGCTAACTTTTAAGGGGCTTTGGCTTCCTACCACTAGCCAGGATCGTCATGGAAACGCCATAACTAATGGCCGCCTTAGGTAAACATAGAGGAGGGCCGCTGGAGCATGCGCGAAGTAGCCACTATTGCGCATGCTCCCGCTGCCCTCTTCTATGTTTATGTACTGTGGCCATTATTATATGGCGTTTCTCGGACATCCGCGGGCTGCCAAGATAGGTCCGTGGGGCCGCTGGCGGCCCGCGGGCCGTACTTTGAGTAACGTCGCTCTATGCCATAAGTGACAACTCGGTAAACCCTCGATTTACAGCCATCAGCACTTTGTGCCTATAGTTTTGTTTTTCAATACTAAGATTGGTATGAAAAGCCCCACAGTGTAAAGTTACTAGTGAAAGAAGCAATTACAAGTGACATGGGGAACCCTGGCTCAAATAGGTGTTCCTAGCTGTTGATCATCCTGGGAATGTGGGGATTCACTGACATTCTCCTTTCTTGCCAACTGCAGGTTAAGTGTCTGGTTCTCCACCACCAGGTTTTGCATATATACCATATTGCAATTCTACACACTTTTATATGTCCTAATTCCCTCAAATGTCCGATCCTTGTGATTCAAAGTGATTTTATAAAAAATGCAAACAGAAAAAATTGAATAGAGGGGTATTATGCTGAGATCATACAATACTTGTGAGAGATGGTTAAAAGAAGAGAACCAGACAGTCATGACAACCACTCCGGCCAAAGGAACCAGCCAGCTGTACAATAGCTAATTAAAAGAAGGGAACAAATACTACTTAAAGGTGATCACCAGAGGGAGCTACTCACACATCCGGTCAGAACAGGGGCACCAGATAAGCCTTCTCAGCTTTCATCAGGATTGGTGGGGAGTAAGTGAGCACTCCGCACATCTGGTCAGAACAGGGGAACTGGCAATCCTTCTCACAGAAGGAGAGACAGCCAAGCAAAGTCGTGTGAACAGCGCTTAGAAGTAGTAGTAGTAGTAATGTTGCGGGTGGGAGACCAACTAAAGACAGAAGTCTTTATGGCTTGCACCTTTCTGCGCACCTGAGCACATAGAAACCTGCCTTAATGGTTCCAGCAAACTCTCCAGAAGCCCTTGCAGTAGCTTCTGGGGCTGGACGTGGACCACCAGCCAGCATGGCCCAACGACCAATGCCACAGGCCAGTGCATGGGTATGCTGCCAGGTCGCTGCCAACTCAAGCAGGCCGCACTGGTAAGCCTGCTCCAAGTTAGTCTGGAAGACAGAGCTCAGCTCAGTACTCGCAAGGAGCCGGAGACAAGATACGCTGTTAGGGAGCCCTCATGGCTCTGTGGATTACATTATTTGTGTTTTTTCCGTTTGTTTTAAAGATCAGGGTACACTCTTACCAGTTTGACTGCAATTTTACAAATCCCCACAGTGGTTTATCAGCCGTCCATTTCTTGGAGTAAGGCAGCAGGGCTTTAGATTGCAACTCCGGGCCTCGAAAACTGCAGTGTGTTAGCCCCTCTCTCTGTTTGCAGGAGAAGAGATAATCTCTGCATTCTTATTCCTGCCCTCGCACAAAACCCACCAGTCTAATGGCGAGGGCTCTGCTTGAATGACTAAGTAAGGTTTCAGCCTGCCCTCTTGAGGAGAGGTCCCCAAAACGAATTAAAGGAACTCCGTTTCAGTGCCCAGCTTATTAAGGGAGCTGCCCCCTCTATGAAAGCTTAGAAACTAACGTGAAGTGTACCAACAAACACCGAGGCTTTTATTTATGCAAAAGCAGCCGACATACTCTAGGAAGTTAAAATCCTGAATGATCCCAAACACCCTGTCACTGGCTCCAAGGTTTGCATCAAAAGGTGCACACTGACATGCATTATTGCAGCTTCCCATCCAGCGCCTAAATGGCAGGACAAGTGGAAGAATATGACTACAGACTGGCAAGTGCAGTAACAATGGAGTTTCGGCTAAACCTCTTCAGCAGTAGAGAGAGTTTCACGTCTTTGTAATTGTTAAGATATTTTTTTTGTTCTGAGGTGCCAACGACTTGGGACTTTTGAATATTGAATCCCATCTGGTTTTCATTTTTGAGTTTGGAAGACAAGACATGAACTGATCCACTTATCCCCGAAGGCCTCTGCAATGCTAGAAACGACAACCACCAATCACGTCGTTGCACTGTGTGGTTTGGCAATGGGCAGGGAGACCACTCTCCCTTCACTGGAGCCGAAGCCATAGAGAGAGAACTTTCCCCACTATCTGGGAGAGGTAAAAGCCGGGCAGAAACTGGCCGTGCACAGGAAGGCTGCAAGAAGGAACATTTTACATAGGTTATAGCATTGCCCACTAAAGGCTGAGCCTGAATCAGGATGTCTGGGGTCCCTGAACTCCGTGAGGGCATGTCCCTTGTAGCTGCCAGTAGCAGTTCTTAATCCACCCAGAGTGTCTTAAAACACAACACAGTAATTTGTCTTCGTTAAGGCGCATCACCAACACATGGTAAAAGAAGGGTGACTGCCAGTCTTTTCAAGACCAGGGACAGTCAGTAATTCCGGGGTTTTTCTCTGGAAAATAACTTGTTTATTACTTGTGCTCTAGAAACACAGGGTTTACTGTATAGTTACCTGGCTCTAATGTTTGTCAAATTCATGCTAATCCTATTCATGCAAAAATGCTTTGTTACTGGCTCATAGGCATTACATTAAAAATGTAGCACAAGCCTATCCAAGGTTTAAATCTCCCTTTTTCAAATTTTGTTTATTCTGTTAGCTCCTAAAGGGGATCCGTGAATAAAAATATATACAGAATTCCCTTGGCTCACGGTTGGTGACATATGCAAAACCAAGTAAAACAATTAAAGTAAAATAAACTGAAGATAGCTTGGACAGTGATGGCAGCTAAGACATACTGGGACATCCTCAAGGCTTACTTGTGGTGTCGGGTTAAATTACTTGTATGGAGATAAATGGAGAATTGTAAACCATTTTTGAGAAACTTAAAATTAGAGAGCTAAGGTTGACAGTCTCAAGAGTTAGTGTGTTGCAGAGATGGAGGCTGGACAGGGAACGCCTCATCATATTATTTAAAATTATTCTCTCTTTTGTACTTTTGCTCTGACTCCTCTATACAGACCTCTTTCCTTATCCATATTTAACACACTGACCGAATCCTGCTTATCTGATGTATTGACCTACTCGGTGCCTTTCTCCATCAAGCGGCCACTGGAGCCTGTGTAGGGCTCCCCAAGAGCGGACTTGTTCGGCTTCTCACTGCCCCACACACCAGGGCAATCTGTGCGGTCACGGAGCCCACAGCTTAGCTTGGAGGGACCACGAAGAAGTAATGATATCCTGATGGCGTAAAGTCAGCCGCAAGAACTACAAGGCCGCAGCAAAAGGGAACTGCCAGAGTGACATGTCCTTTAAACACCGCCCCCAAAATAATATGCCAAACTCCAATGTTCATAAAAAAATGCAATAGTACTTCATAGTTTGTTAAGAGAGGAGCTAGTTAACAGAAATCCTACCCATGTTGTGGCAGCAGCAAACAAGTTCAAAGATCAACCTGATGCCTATTATATGGACTGGAGATTGAAAGTAAAATGAAGATCACAAGGAACATGAAAGCCCCAAAGAGAAAGCCGTTTTGCTTCTTTCAACTGCAGCTGTTGGGAGCAATAAAGCGTAATGCATTGTGTCAAAAGTAAAGGTTTACACCAGAATAAAAGAGTAGGAACATTTCTGAACCTTTAAGGATCTTCATTTTATAAGCTAAGATGCCCTAACAATGGCAGTTAGCGTCATACAAATGCAAACAACGTAACAAAGTGTAACCCAAGAGGCTATAATTATCATTATAAAATATACACAATTGTGAACATGTTTTAAACAACAGGTATTCCTGAATGATACAAGGGTAGAGAGAGCAAGAGAGAGGCAGAAAGCCAGTGCATGTAAGTGTGTCCATCTGTGTGGGGATATGTTTGTACACACCAGGAAAGGTGTGGCAGTCTATTTTAGCATTTCCACAATTCTACTCCCAATGTAATGATACGTTCAACTGCTTGGATATTATTAGTCGAACCAAGTGCCTCTCCCCTTATTAAAGGGATCAAAGACACATTAAAATGGGGAGCGACGCAAATTAAAGGTTTTATTCTACCCTGTGCAGAGTCAGATTTTAGCCAAGTGCAGCATGTGTAGTGACTCAAACAGCTCGGAAGCAAAACCATGACCCTGAATTTAATTCAAAGCAGCCTGGAGCGCCACTCGATTTTTCCTATTATCAGCCATTGTGGTGCTCTGTCACGTGCATCATCCAAATCAATGATGTGCAGATATGTTACTCATCGAGATGTTATGGCTTTCAGTATTTTAGAGCCTATTAAACTTGATTACTGCCTGCACCAGTAAATTATTGAAGGGCCTGGTGGTGTAATTCAAAAATTGACAAAGACATTAAAGTTTAATTAAACCACTCCATTATAAATGAAGTGGATGAGACAAAGATGATTTTAAAAAGCAAACAACGAGAAGCGTTGGCAACGTGGCGTTTACCGTGGTATTACAGTTCAAACAGAAATGTTTAACTCGGTGGCTAGATATTGGCCAAATTCAGAATGAACTGACGTGCACATAAGACTAAAGAGAGAAGAAAGACTGGGAGGCACTGCATATTTTGCAGCGGAGCGCTCTCAAGACAACCTTAAAGCAAATATTCTACACTACGTACAAGAGTTGGAATAAGCTGAAAATAATATGTAATTTATGGTCAGTGATGCGGTACGAGGCATAAAAAGCCTAAATCTACACAGCGCATGCCTACACCTACAATAGCGTAAATATTTGTGGGTATCCACAAAAATCTCTCGTACCGTTCATGGAGATGTTGCATACTTCTAGTTTGGAAATGGGTGCAACCTGGTATACCTCATACCACCCCAAGTCAGGTGGTGTGTTCTTTATATGTGCTACCAGTCAGTCTGTAGATGTCTATGCTAACTCGTACCCGAAGGGGCAACTACAGTGTTAATGGCCAAAAGAATGACATGCGGGACAAATATTCATTTGCGCCTCCTTACCTCCTATTTCTCTTTCGCCTATAATATTTCACATGCATTTTTTTTCCATGAGGAGAAACGCATTTCTCTGCACCCTGCAATGCAAAACATTTTGGAAATCGAGCCCTATACTTCTAGGACACATCCAGGTTTCGTTTTGTCTCTACTGGCTACAAACGAAAACTAAAAATTGTAATCACTGCATTTCCTTCCCATATTCTGACGTTTGTAGTGATGTAGCAATTTCACCGCATGGAAAGACTACTCGACAAAAGACGAGGTGTTAAGGTGGTAAACTTGGGGGTCATCCGCACCTCTGTCCAGGGAGGCTAAATAATATTTGCCTGTGCTTTAAAAATCCATCCATGTATTCATTTAGCCATTCATTTGATATGAAAATAAATGGATCCCGGTTGAGATCAACATTCAGAAGTTGGCCGATCTCTGATCTGAATTGGTGGCCTCTGTTTTATCTGATCAGTCTTAACATTGGAAACATTATCCGGTCAAAACGGTCCTGGAAAGTGAGCATCAAGGAACATTATGAACAACTGAGCATTACAGGACACACCTCTTGCAAGGCTGCATTAACAGATAAGCTAGTGGGTTTTCAGCTGCAATATGGCCCCTACTCTGCACCCCATTTGTTTGCGTGAACCTAACTCGCGACAAACGTTCCGCACATATTGTGTGCACACTATACACTATCTCTCACTCAGTTAATTAAGGTGTGTGTTTTTTTTTTTTTAATCCTTGTTTGACGTATCTCTTCCTCTGTGGGACTACATACATACATGTTCTGGTGGGGATCTATGGGTGTCTTTCTGCGTGCATAAATGAAAACTGCTCTGGTCCTTGGGAGATCAAGAGGTCACAGAAGGCGCTGATGAAAATAGCCCTTTTAAATGTTGCAATCTGTCCCTGTGCTCTTGGTTTTATCGCGAGGGAAAGAAATCGACCATCCTCCCACATCACAAATCCTTCATGTTTTAGCTGATAAGTAATACGGACAGGTCTGTTGTAACCAATCAGGAAAATTGATAGATAAGAGGTTTAGTGTAAAGACATAATCAGGTGAGTAAATAGTCCACTGACCTGAAGTTGCTTTAATAAATGATAGCGATTGTTTTGTTGAGTGCTGGGTTAACATAGTTTTCATTACTCAAATATTTGTGTTAAAATGTGTCTTGGGCTCTCTGGCTGCTCCACAATGTGATATTACTGACTATTTATGTAGCGCACAACTCCAGCTACTAGCACGTGCTTCTAACTAGTGCTCCCGGTTTTATGGTATTTTCTGGCATTTCCATCTGTATTTATCTTTTTTTATTTTTTGCAAATTTTGTCTCTGTTTAGCCAAAATTATTTTGGGTTTTCTGGAAGAACGTGAAACTAATATATTTTCACATTTATTTATCCAATTATTTTACACTTGAATGCCTCACAGGTTTCAATCATATACCGACCCATAGATAATAAGTGTATTCACATGAAATCATCCGCATTTTACTATCGATCTGGCCCTCATCGAGGGCTGTTTAAGCCTCATTTTGAAACGTCCTCTCACCTTTTTTTCCAACTATCTCACGTGTCAACCTGCACAGCTGTTTGGCAACCATGACTAGCAGCATTCAGAAGCACTCAAAACATCATAATTTCTGTTTTTATCCATATTTCACAAATAAATGAGTTCTGGAATATATGTGTTTTCTCTGTAAAAATAAATAAATGAATAGAAACAAAAACTAGGATCCTTGCTTATAAATCTCGAGGGGGCACTAGTTCAATAGGGCTCCGTTTATCAGCATTTAAAGGATGAAAGACACAGTCAGACCCAACATATTTGGAACCTATGCGAGATGGGTGTTTGAGTAGGTGCTGTGCCCACTCCCCTATGGCAATATAATATCTTGCTTAGCAGATGATGGGGAGGAGGATGTTCCTGCAACAACTGCAGTCATGGGGGAAGGTACATTTCACCACAGGATCACATTTTTTCGATGTCAAGTGTGCGCTACACAACGACAACACAAGGGATCCAAGCGGAGTGTGCAGTAAACTGGTTCACACTGTTTTGACAGAAATACTGCCAACAATATACAAAGAGTGAGTTTTTGGGGGCACCCCTTTCAGTTTTCGGCTTTCTTCGACCCGCCTCCCTCAGCCACTGACTTGAGACTAAGGGCCTGATTTAGAGTTTTGCGGACAGGTAACTCCGTCGCAAACATGACGGATATCCCGTCTGCTGTATTACGATCTCGACAGGATGTTATGGGATCGTAATACGGCAGACGGGATATCCAACACGCCAAACTCAGCCCCTATGTCTGACGTTTGGCAAAGCCCAGTGAAATATTCATCTCTCACCTAATGCTGTTGTCTGTCTAAGTGTATCCTTTCAACGCCACTAAAGTGCTGGCACTGAACTGCACGAGGGTCGAGCTTTCAAATATAGCCCTCGCTGTCCGCTACTGCGGGCGCTCTCTGATGTACTCTGCTCTAATGTGCTAATGCAGCATGCACCTATTGGCTTTGCCTAAGCTAGTGAAGCTTGGCTTTTTTTGCCAAACGCTACCTCCAGTTCAATGCTTGGATCCCTGGGATACAGCAGCTCCCGCCACACCTGCTGTGCACCCCAGTTAGCAACTGGGCAGGAACAAAAGTATGAAGGAAGGCACTGTGATTCAGAAATGTAGTAACCCTCTCAACAGCTCAGTGTGTTGAGGCATGAGTTTGCTGGGTTCTGCACAAAATGTACCGGCTCCAGGTCTGAACACCGACTATGTGCTAACTCAACACTACCTATGCTGAGGTCTGTAAGTTTGGTATTACTGAACTGAGTGACCTGAACACCAAGTGACAGCTTTGTAGTGTACTGGCTCCACAGGGCCTGCTCTGAGTTTCCTTCAAGTGTTTTTTGTTGCTGCTAAGGAGGTGGCAGCTTCGGTGAAAAGGTATTACTGCTGCTGCCCCCTCTCCCCACCCGTGAAACTACCATGAACTCCTAGGTGACCAAGACAGCAACCTGGAAAGATAATTTGTGTCCTGTCTGCCTAACTGCAGGATGAAGGCGGCCACTGTTAGTTTGGGGTCAGTGGCTGCTTAAAATGCCAGCTGTCTCTCGGTAAATCAATAGCTGTTGTGGGCCGAGGCACCTAGGTCCTAAGAGTGAATAGGGTGCTGTGTGCAGGAGCGGAGCGGGCGATGCCTGCTTCAGTGCTCGGGGGTCGTGTCATTAGCCAATTGTGAAGGGCAGCTCCAGTGGACTAGGCTGAAGAGAGAGGGTGAAGTGTGGGGAAGACGCAGGTAAGCAGTGTAGGGGGGCCGAGTGGTACAGAGGGACCAGTGTAGATGTGGTTCAGGAGTTGAGTGGTCCAGAGGGAGTCATGTGGATGTGGTTCAGGAGTTGAGTGGTCCAGAGGGAGCCATGTGGGTGTGGTGAAGGAGTTGAGTGGTCCAGAGGGAGCCATGCGCGTGTGGTGAAGGAGCTGAGTGGTCCAGAGGGAGTCATGTGGATGTGGTGAAGTAGTTGAGTGGTCCAGAGGGAGTCATGTGGATGTGGTGAAGGAGTTGAGTGGTCCAGAGGGATCAGTGTAGATGTAGTTCAGGAGTTGCGTGGTCCAGAGGGAGCCATATGGATGTGGTGAAGGAGTTGAGTGGTCCAGAGGGAGCCATGTGGATGTGGTGAAGGAGTTGCATGATGCAGAATGCACATTGTTACGCACACCAGTGGTAAGACAGTGTAACAGGGAGCAATATTAAAGGAACCGTGCCAAAAGGGAGATGCCTCAACGAGGAGCCGGACATATGAAGTCCGGGTGGGAAAATGTGCGAAGGGACAGAATTCCGTGGCTGCAGTAGTGTAGTATGTGGACAGTGTTGGCATAGGTAAGACCTTGTGGGGTGGGGCTTATCTCTACCAGGTGAGCTGCGCACAGCACTGAAACAACGGCTACTGCAGACATTACTGGTCTGCTCTGGACTTCCTTTCCTTAAGTAGCCAACACCCCATTTATTGGCTCCGGTACCAGGCTTGGGGGTCCCCAGTACCGAAGTGCATGGAGCTGCAAACGGAGATTGGCTAATAGGCCAGGCAACAACAAACGTGAGTTGGGCGGGGACAGGAGAAGCTTAGGCATCACATAGGTTAACCAATGAGAAATTTGGGAGTTAGATTGCAAAGTCTCAGAATGGGGCGGAAGGTGCAAGGTTTCCTCCTGGGTGATGGTGTCACTGACCACCCTGGGACTCATCTGTTTGATCTTTGAAGGTCTCCCGAATCCCCTCAGAGTCTGAGCCTTCTACTTCATCAAGGGGAGAGGAGAGGAGAGGATTAATTCTGTGTTTCTCTGGAGCCAGAGCTGGACTCTGCATATCCTCACATATTAAGTGGAGTGGTTGCTTGGCCTCGACGCGAGGCAGTAGTAGATGTAGTACGAGTGCTTACCTGGGAGTAAGCACTTCTACTACAGCGATGGCTCTTGCTTTTTACAGTTCCATTTGCAGTAGAACTCAAAGCTGTGGGTTTGCCCGAGTGGTCGATGCAGCTGTCCTTCCAGCACTAAAGCCACTGGAAGGTGTCATACTCTTATCAGATATGCACTGGCTTAGTAGTAAAAACTCATTTAAGTGGAGTTCCCAGTGCAGAGCCCATTCTACTTAAGTACCTCAAATTGTCATGAGTGCGCTAGCCTGGCTCAACAGGGTAGCTTCAGCAACACACACAATATTCTTGGCTGCTCTATGCTGAGACTGTCAAAGTAGTGGTTTACAGAGGATGAGTTGTGGGGTGACTGTGTGTGCAATTATGTGTGTTTACTGTTATGAGATGAACAACACTGAATTGAGATTAAAAACTGATATCACAAGCCTGTTGGATCACTGGTGACCTGGATTGAACAGTAGATCGACAATTGACCCCCCCCTCCCCTTGCCTCTCCCCCACACAACCCAACCTAGAGAAAATGAATGATGCCTGAGCACTCACCCGTAGCCCAGGCAGCTTACTACTCTTTAAGAGTGACATAACCCCTGTGGTTCTGAGTGTACCCAACACTTCACTCTACTTTCAGCCCATGGTCTATCTATTACGCCAGGATCCAGTGGCCAACTCTAACTTTTGCATGGGGAGGTGGAGGGGTTTAGGAATTCAGTATTTTTGCATTATGGCACTTCCCTTTAAACTGTTACAACAGCAACAAGTAGTGTCCGTCAACCGGTTTTACTTTTCCAGCCACAACACTCCATAGAGGGCGAGGTCAGGACTTAGGTGTCCCGATTAGTGAGAAGGGAATCAAAATACGCCAAGAAACAACCTGCCCAGCACAGGAACTTCTGAGGAAGAAATTAACAGGAAAGGTAGGCAAGCGCCGGCAAAAGCGAGGTTGCGGGAACAAGGGATGGTATGGGTGTCATGTGGGAAATTTACCACTAAAGTATTTAGACATTAGGTTTCAAAGTGCTGATTCTAAATGAGAGCAGTTTGGATAGAGCACACCCCTCCCCACCCAAAATAATGTAAGAGGATAAAACTGCAACCTGGAGAGAGAACAGAGAATTAAAATCAGATGTATGGGAAGGGGGATGTTGACATTTGGTTATTTTCTCACGATGGAGGTGGGGAGATATAAATAAACTACATGACCCTAACAATAAGAACCAATACCTATTTTAACCACTACATGTACACTTTATTTTAAGAAGTTGTTCGTATATTAAGCCGAGATAATCCAGTGGTCTAATGAACCTACTCCAGAGATCTGTGTGTAACAAAAAGGTCGCAGGTTTGAGTACACGACCTTCTGCAGTTGGAAAAATACCTATTACTTACTTTGCTAATATTAGCCCTGATATTAGCACACCTGGGGTATTCGGTTTACAGTGAGCACTGTGGAAGGGTGCCCGCTCTGCCTGGGACACTGACGGTGCGTTTGAAGGTGTGGCCTGGGCGTCAGGCAGCATTGTGAGGAGCCATTTGTACACCGCCGCGTGCAGCGCAGTGGCCACTTCCACTCGCTGTGTCGGTGCACGAAGAGCTGCAGTAGTACTTAAACCCGACGTGAATAACAGCACGTTTTCCCAATGTAGTATCCTTCCCTGTAAATTAAACTCCTCTAAATGAACGCCAGCATTGATTATCTGGAACCACATCCAATTCATAAATCTGCTGGCAAATATTGATTAGGAGCCGTCAAGGCAGTATTTACATTTTGTCGTCCATAGGTTAATCACAAGATTATAGTGCAAACCCCAGCCCGGCTAATTACAAAACGGTTACGGAAATATAATTTGTTGGTTGCAGCCAGGATCTGGCGGACATGTTCTTGTTGTGTAAATTTGTGCGATTTCTCCAGGTCTCTTTTACCCGGACATGTCCACGTGGGAGGCTGGGATGCACTGCTGAAGGCGTCGGGGAAGCAGGTGACCCTCCGCCACCATGACTCGGAAGGAACAAAGGTCGCCGGTGAGCACTGCCAGGTTCCGACGCTCATTGGATGCTACGCTACATATACACTTGTCAGGAAGCAAATGAATGCCCCCCAGCGCTCAAGCACTGCATGACATACCATGCTCAGGCCGGATTCGTCCGTGGTAAAACAGTGGTAAGCAAGGATCAGAGGGGGAGCTGCAATATTTCCAGAATTATGGGACAGAAGGGGCCCCTCATTTCTCTGTTCACTGGTTACAAATATTTATGAAAAACAGTCGCCCTAATTTGTGAAAAAGCTCACTTCAGAGGTAGCGAGGGTCGGGGGGGGGGGGGGGGGGGGCTGCAGCTCATGCAGTGCCAGGTCTACGTATATTAGTATATTATATAAAGTGACCTTTGAAAACACTGTTATTTCAATAAAGCTGCAATTACCAGCTCGGTCAATGATTATTTATCATCTTAGTGGTGGGCTCCCTACCACTCTCGGTGCTTAGCTGAACAGTCACGGAAGCCCCATGGGATCACCATAGGCCTGCATGTGGTCGTCTTAGCTTGCATTAAAAATTAACAATTTTTCTAAAATCAAAAAAGCATTCATTTTAGAGTTTCCTTTCATTTATCGGGGCTGAGACGTATCAAATATTGGAGATCTTTTCTTGTGATAAAAGCAATTTGGAACCATGAAAGGTTAACACAACTTGTAGTGCTCTTGGGTGTCATGATCTTATACTGTATAGTTCTATCTGATGGCAAGACGAAGATATCCAAGAACGGCCTACAAAGAATGAGCCTATTTATAACTAGCAACAAAAAATGCTTGACAATTACGCTGAGCGAACAATCTAACGTGGCGGGAGTTTGATCTTCCACACTCGGCTTGGAGTACACCAAGCCGCACAATGGGACTCCAAGACAAAGACCCCTACAAATAATCTTCCTTTCTCCAGCAAGGAAGAAGCCACAAATCCTGAGCGATAAGAGCTCGCAATCATTTAAGAAAATGACTACATCTTTCACTTTCCTCTTAAAGAATAGATCTGCAGGACAGCCACAAAGGGCCTGTGAAGCAGGGTGGTTGAGGCCACTCAAGTGCGTCTCCTGGACTGTGGACGCAACCAGCAGACACATGAAGCACTCGGCAATGGGCGGCCCGGAGGGCTCTTGACTTCATAACCCACCACTGTCAAGGAATCGCAGGCAATAATTCATGTTATTTGGAGTTACAGGACACGCGCTGTAAATTATGTGAGTGTGTTTGCGTGGGGGAGGGTGGATAGTATGTTTATGTACCTGACTGTAATGAACTTACTACATTTGAGAGCCGGATAAGTCACTTTATTCGAAAATAAGTGATAAAATACATGTAAATTGGACCTTGGGTGGGTTTTCATTTGGCTGAACGGGTATTCCTGAACAGATGATAAACTGTGTTACGACAAGAGCACCCACAAGCAATTCAATCACATCAAGCAGTGAGCGTCAAAGACCTAGCTCTAACTTACATCTCCCCACACAGTGCAAGATGCCAAGGGCCACCCAGATCTTTAGACATATCCTGAACCTTAGACCACTCCTCATATTTCTCAGATGGCAAATATGATTTTTCTAAAAGTTAAGCTGAGAACCTTCAGTTTGTGTATTAAGCAAAAGGATAGACGCCACAGTGAAACGTATGTTCTATAAAAGGTAAAAATAAAAAATTGCAATTCTGGAAATTCACATGGAAGGCACAGTAATCAGAGTGGGAGTCTAAAAACACAAAAACGTAGGCTAAAGTTCTTTAACAGCGTACAAGGGCTTGTAAACTGAAAATGGCAGAAAATGCTGCAGTTACATTGTTTGTGGGTCTCAGTAGAAAGAGCCCTGTATCAGGATCTCAAACATTTAAGAATTACTCCCCTATTTGAGAGAGAGTGATGATTAAAATCGTCTTCCTTAGCTATAAACAATCAATTAAATAACACATCTATTCTTATGTTCCCTTAAGATTTTTTTACCTCTTTGGAGCAAGGGTAACTTGCAGCATTTGCTTTTGGTCGCCTTTGGAAACTAAGCATCTCACATTGAACTACATTTATTCGAAAACAGTCCCTCGAGGACTTCCGGACCAACAACCACTGGCAAAGCCAAATAGGTTTCAGTTTTGAGATCTACTAGCTCAGCCACCGGCTCAGTTAATACCTTCTGTTCATGCTTTACAGCATCGGAAAAAATTATGATGCTATACAGCATGAACAAAACGATTTGTCAAAAGAACAGTGACAGATGCTAGTGGCCATAGTCTTGATGCACATACATGTGGGATGAATCGTGCATAATGCAATCTTGTGTGCATGACCATGCATTAATGCACCTCTAAAGTTACACAAGTTCTTTTTTTTTTAATGTAGTTAAAAAAATATGACTGGAGGGAAAGGAGAGTTGGCGGGGAAGCAGAAAAGCAGTACACGTGGGAGAGCAATAAAGGGGACAGGTGAGAAGCACATAAGCGAGAGAGAAAGTAACAAGGAGTGCTTGGGGTAGAGAAGCACATAGGTGAGAGAAGAGAAGGAGCGCAGGGGGAGAGAGGCACATAAGAGAGACAAATGGAAAACACAAGCACTCTAATGGAGAGCTTAAGCAAAAAACACAGTTTCCTAAAAGTGAGCAGTGGAAGGACACAAATAAAGAGGCTATGCTCCAGGGGAGGGACAAACTCAAGACTGACAAGGCAAGCCATTTAATAAGAAGCAAGCAAATGACAGTGCCAATAAAGCCAAACATTGCTAAGCAATGCTCCAACTTTAAGCCAACGGTAACGTCTTGGTAAACTGACAATTGGTCTTTAGACAGTTGCACTATTTGGCAGTCCTGAAATACAAATGAATTAGGTTACTTGAAAAATGCCCTGAAAACACTTCTGTTTGTCTAATTTCTATCAGGCTCCCCTTTCTCCTCTCTGTACCCATTGTGAGCTGTATAGTACCTTTGGACAGGCTGGCTATATCATGTACTTTACTGCAGGAACTTGACCCCACTAGTCCCCCACTAGATCAAGTGCTTCCTATATATATCAATAAAATTGACTATATTCATAAACTGTTCTGTTTACCATGTGATGAGTTGAAGAGGACTCCAATTAACGCCAGATCCTGGATGAATGGCGTGCGAGATTTTATATTTAGTCACAACATTCCTGTACGCAGTGGGTACTGAAGGAACTACACAAACACAGCACACCTTAATTAAAAACTGCACACAAAGAGTCCTGAATAGTTGAATTTTAATACCCTGCTGCGAGTAAGAGCCGTCCTCAATCTGGTGTCAGCTTTTACCGTAGAAACAGATTATCCCAGCACACCCTAACCCAGTAACGAGGTTCATTCCCTCATTACTTAAGGCCTACCCAGCTTGGAGAAATTACAGTCAGAAATTGTTGTTGAAGCAGCGATGACCTGGCTGGTACTAATTTCACGCTGCAAAATTAGATCTCCAGCCTCTGAAGCAGGCATTATAAGAAGTGTAAGCCTGGCTACAGAAGTGTTGCTCCCACTCACGAGTCAACAGGATTTTATAACAAATAATCTTAATATGATTTGTCTATTTCAGGTAAATTAAATCTGTGTTTCTAACAGCTTTAGTTTATTCGTTTTCTATGTTTTTATGCACAAGTTCACATGAACAAAGTACTGTCTTCATAAACAAACTTCTCATAACACCAACAGAAAAGTACAGCTAATGTTCTCAAAAGAAACGTGCCTCAGGGCTATTGTTACCATTATATTTATATGTCTATTGTATATATCCGTTGTGTCCTGAGAACATTATTTTAACTTCTCTAGATGTGTGCAGCAGTCGCCACACGAGATATGTTCACATTTCAATGGGCTACGAGGAAAGGACTAGCCCCAGTTTTTCAAGACGACCACTAAAGTTTCTTTTTAGTTCACAAATGTTATCGGCGTGGATGCTTTGAAATGCTGGTCCTCGTGAACACACGTTGGATAGCCCAAAATACAGCATGCTATCTAACAATAATGAAGCGATAACGCTGCTTTAGATGCGCTGATAATCTGTTCTTTAAATAGTTTTCTTGATCATTGCCCAAAGAGCAGTATTTTGTGTTGCACAACCAAGAGATTGGCAGTGGGCAAGCACACAAACGCCACAGTTTGAGAATCTTCAGATCGTTTTCTTAGAACATTACTTTTAAAATTGTTCTTCATGGACAGACTCTTTTCTTGTCAGCTGTGACTATCTTGTTAAACTAACTTCCCTCCAACTCTGACAGATTCCCGGTGCTTAAACACTGCGCCCTTCCTGACCCCTGCACGAACGAATCGCAGAGCCTGGTAGTTTATTTTCACACCAGACTAACAGCATGAGGATGGCTGACTTGAATAAATATTCCCACCAGGGGGCGTCATCCTCTCTGAAGATCCGGTGGAGAAGCGCGAGACTGTCCGCTGGAGCTCGGCCTAACACACTTACAGTCGTGTCCAGTTGGGTACAATCTGAGCCACTGTCTACTGCCGACTGGACACTCCCACTGCCAGGCAGTGGAATCTGTAAGCAAAAGAGTTTTGCGCGGACACTGACCCTTTGGCTTACAATGGGAACATGGCAACCTTAGGGGATTTAAAAAAAAAAAAAAAAAAAAAAAAGCTTAGTAGCAATGAGCAAACACATGTAGTGAATGGTCACACGTTTCAACCATAGTAGGGCCAATTCTTAAGTAAATAAGCCTACCACTGAGGCTGATCACAGAAACACCCAAACCCTCATCACATGATATTCATGCAATATTTGTGGCAGATGAAAAAAGAGCAAGGAGAGGCTTTACAAAATGTAATCCACACCTGCACAGGCAAGCACAAAACCGGCCAGACTGCCCCGTTATCTTATTCGAAACTTATGTTCCACAGAAGAGTTGGACACAAATGGCGAGGCTCTCCGAGCCGCCTATCACACTCATGAAGAGGTACTCAATGGCTCATAGGTGGAAGAGCTCCCCTTGCCCCCCCCTACACCAAAAGAGTCTTTGCATGCTTCGAGTGCTACTTTACCTGATTTACTACAAGCGATATTTTAAGCACAACAAAAACCTACTTGTGATTATTTCATAATCACTATGAACTGCATCTACCAGAATGCAACGCGAGAACTAGTGCGAATTGCTGAGGCAGTGTGCTCCCACCACCCTTGATTAACACTAGAACCCATGAGGAGCCGCGCAAGGCGCATGTTTCCAGGCATACTACTGCACGGCATGTGGCATGTTCTCGGGTCTCCCATTATCCCGATGTGTAATACTACACAACACAGCTTTAAGCACTTGTGAAATAGTGCCTAATGTAGAAATGCACATTTTTTTTTTCCCGCAAGCAAAAACATTTTCCCTAATAAATAAATGTCTTCTTAACATCTCTTGAAGGTGATCGGTTTCTCTTTCCATACTAGAATGTAAGTTAATTCATCCCTTTGCTAGAGTAAAACTCCAATCGTTTCCAGGGTGGGAAAGGGTCAGGTCGGAGTTTGTTAATGCCCACAAATAAACAAGTTCACAAACTTACAAATCTAACCACTCCTTATTCCACTAACTTCCTCCCTCTTGGATGAGTTACAATGGCGCATTTGTCCACACTCATGGTGAGGGAATCCGCAGTATTAAATTCATTTATGCCTGCCAACATTCATTTCGCCTCTCAGACATACACAAAAGGCCTTTTCGGCATTGGTTACTTACCTTCTTTAACGTTTGTTCTGGTAAACACTTTAATTCGGTGGTTCCCAACCTGTGGTCTGGGGACCCCTGGGGGTCCACGAAGCCTCCTCAGGGGGTCCACGACTTCTTCGAAAATTTGATAATATTAACAGATTAGGTGCCCACCTTTCAGTAATGACTCACTGAGGGGTCATTGGATTCCAATAAGGATTCAGTGGGGGTCCCCGGGTTCCAGTAATGATTAAGCGGTGATCCACAGAAGTCAAAAGCTTGGGAACCACTACTCTAACTCACCGCTGGTTCCTCACCTCGTGAAAATCGTCAGGTGCCAGACTGGAGCAATAAACTCAAAAGCAGTGCTCGTGCACACCAGCAGGTGGTGCTGCTTCAAAGCCATTCCACTACAGAGGTGGTGAGCAGAGCCACTAATGAACGCCATCACACATGCATGCTGACCTCAGCTTCTTTTATGAACACGTCCGCGCCCTCAGACTTAGAGCCCATTGGTGAATCAGTAAAATCAGTTTGCAGATTCCTAAATTGGAATCTTTTTAAATAGAAGAGACTGTAACAGAAAGGAGAGGTGGGAATGCAGCGAAAAGTCTGCAGTTGGCCAGAGTATCTGCCAGAAAGAGAGTAACCAAGGGTAAGTAACTTGTTTTTATGATGGATACTTCTAGCTACAATAGACACTAAAGCAGAACCTCCCAATGTGGTGGGTCTGCAGAATGGCTCAGACTAAACAGTCCTGCAGACGGAGTGGGCAAAATGCCCTTCAATGGATCTAGCTGTTGAGGCAGCAGTGCTTCATGAACTTATACACTTATGCTCACATAGCTCCCTATCAGATAGTCAGGTCGGACACTGCGCACGCCAACAGTGTTAGCAGCCTTGGTTCTGGTGGAGTGAGCCCTCAGACCTCTGGAGGCAATGCGTACCAGATTTTAATGCAAAGGACTATTCAACAAGACTGCCTTGGCGTATCCAACTTATAAAGGTATCGCCACCTTTGGTAGGACGACTAATTGTGGTGTCCACAAGGTTCACCTCTAAGCCAGTCTATGTTTAACATCTATGTTGTCCCCTTGGCGTATCCAACTTATAAAGGTATCGCCACCTTTGGTAGGAAGACTAATTGTGGTGTCCCACAAGGTTCACCTCTAAGCCAGTCTATGTTTAACATCTATGTTGCCCCCTTGGCGAATATTGTCAAATCTTGGGACTTCGAGACATTTTCCTATGTGGATGATACACAGCTCATTAATACCATCAAAGGGAATCAGCCTCAAACTTGTGAGAATCTTTTGGGCTGTCTCTCGGAAGGAGCTAACTGGATGTGTTCACATTATTTGAAGTTAAACACAGAAAAAGCTGAAGCCCTGCTGCTCAGAGGGGAGGAAAAAGTATGGAATAAAACCTGGTGGCCTACATCCCTTGGTGCGATTCCATTACCAAAGAGTTGCCAAGAATTCGTGAGTCGTATTAGACAGCTCCCTTTCTATGCAGCACCAAGTAAACTCAGTGTGTGGAATGTGTATGTAAAGAAGGTATTCAGAAGGATCCCTATAGCCTGACACAAGACAGTCACTTTGGTGCTCATTCTGAGCAGACTGGACTATGGCAATGCCTTATACCTTGGGATGGCGGACTATCTCTTCTGTCGCTTGCAGCTCATACAGAATGAACAGCCAGATGGATATGTAACAGCCCAAAAAAAGCTCAGCATCAGCATGCCTCAATCAGTTGCACTGGCTGCCAGTGCAGAGAAGAGCCAAGTTTAAACTAATTTGCTATGTGCACAAGTCACTTTATGAGTCAGGACTTGCTATTTTGCGTGGCAGAGTGGCCTTTCATAAGACCAGTGGAGCGCTGCGCTCCTCCCACCAAGTCCTGATTTGTCGTACCCAAATTGGGAAAGCCAGGATGGGTGGCTGCGCTTTTGGACATCTGGTGACTCATTACTGGAATTCCCTTCCTCTGAAAATGCATCTTATGGAGGACCTTCTTGTGTTTCATAAGCATTTGAAAACATGGGTGTACCCTCTTTAGGGGCATTTATCTGCAGAGCTTCCCTGTTTGGTTCTGGCACGGGGATGTCCCCTTGGGGATGATGTGTGTGCTTTATAAATAAAATAAATAGGATTGCAGCTGAAGTTCTTAACACAAGTTTGTCCAGAAAAAAAAGGTGGCGTAGGGAGGCCCGACCAAAAGGGCCTGAAGTTCACTCCCCCAGTGCGCAGTTGTTATAGAAACTAGGTAGACCATTTTTAAGGTAAGTAAACGCAATGGACTACTCTGCATTCCTTCAAATTGGGTATTCATTACAAACCTGAGGACCAGATTTAAGTCCCACTGTGGCATCACAAAGGACTTAGGCAGCAACATTTGTTGTAAATCTTTTAAGAAACACATTACGACTGGTGATTTGAACAAGGAGGGTTGGTCCAGCAAACATAAAAAGGCTTAAACGGCTGGCACTTAACCTTTAACTGTGCCAGAGCCAAGATTTGCTGGCCAACAACACATCCCTCAGATTTGCTTGCAATACATTCAACTAGTGGATTCAGCACCAAGCCACAAACATGTCCCAGCAACTCGCGTACACAGATTTTGTGGAGGGGTGCGCCTGGGTGTTAAAATGACATCAACCTCGGAGAGCATTCAAAGGAAACCAACTGCTGCCACTCAATCCCCTCGCATGGAGTTGCATGTTGCACAGGCCCAGGTAATAGTCCCTTGCTTGCTGCTGCAACAGAAGATCCTCCCAAAAATGCAGCCTGATCAATGGATAGATGCTGAAGCCCAGAACTTTCAGGTTCCACACTCTCGTGTCCCAATTCAGAGCCATTAGGATGACTTGGGCATGGTCGTTTCAGATCTTCTTCAGGAGTTAGAGGCAGAAAATCGTAAAGGGGCCCCATGCTAGGAGGAAACTCTTAGAAACGCCAACGCGCAAAAGTGCTGACATTATGCATTCTCGGCAGTGATAAAGAGATCGAAACAGGGCTTTCCCCATTGCTGGGAAATGCCCTTTGACCCCCTGCCCCCCCCAACATGTAGCTTCCATTCATTATCCACTAGGCACTACCAGCTGAGCTCATCCACCCTGGTGTTAAAGATCCCACCAGGTGGTACATCAGCAGAAGAAATCCCCTCATGATTCAGACCGCTCCAGGGGTACAGGTAGTACCACATGGTGATGGTTTTGTTAGAGAGAACCTGCACCAGCCTTCCTTTGATGGACGGCAGGAAGACCTCCAACACCAGGCAAACTGCCCAGTGATCCGGAAAGCGGATGTGGAGACAAGTCTACACCAGGGACGAAACTCCTCGCCATCCCTCCGAAATGACCTCTCCAACACAGTAGTGATGCATTTGTCACCACCATCAACCCTGGATGGGGAAGGGAGAGGCTCTGCTAATGGTTTAATTGCAGCTGAGCAGCCACTGCTACAGTTTTGTTTCAGTGTCTTTAGACACATGAATGGAATTTAGCTGGTCCTTGGTGCTGGATCCACTGAGACTTCAGATCCCACTACAAGGCTTGCATGAGACATATGGCATGGTCCACATGCTGGAGGCTAGCAGGCCAGGAAGCCTCAGAGACATTCTCACCGAGACCCAGGATAGATGCTAAAACATCATGATCATATCAGAATGTTCTGTGCTCAATGGTCTGGAGGTTAAGCTGAAAATGCACCATATTGAGGATAACTCAGATGAAAGGAAGCCTCTGTGAAGATTGATTTAGAACCCCAATGAAGTCAAGAGGTTTCCCATCAACTGGGGTGGTCCATGACTGACTGTGTAAAACCTGTCTTCAACAGCCATCCCACTGAGGTCGGGGAAGACTGGTACCCTCAACCTCCGCAGATTGGCTTTGTGAACAGGGCACTGGTAAGGCCGAAAGAGAGCACAGCAAACTGAAAGTGTTTGTGGCCACACTGAACTGCATGCAGCACCTGCGGGCTACAGGACAGGGATGTAAAAGTAAGTATATTACAGGTCCAGCACTACCATCCAATCTCTGGGATCCAGGGCAGACAGAACCTGCATCAAGAATAATTTATCCTTGCACAAAAGGCATTGAGAGGGCGAATATTTAGGAAAGTACAGTGGCCTCCGTCCTTCTTCAGCACAAGGAAGTAGGAAACAACACCCAGTTCCCACTTCTAAGGCCTTTACCCTTTCTATGGCTCCTTTGCCCCTACTCCTGGCATATAATAGACTTATGGTCCTCCTAGAAGTGATCCCGTAGAGGTGGCACACCCGCTGGACAATCTATAGGACCTATTTGTCTCCTTTAATTTGTTGCCACCTTTGTAGAAAGCGGCTGATCCTGCCTACTACTGGATGGTTGTGGAACAGTAAGGGTGCACTAAAGACGTTCAGAGGTTATTTCCAAAGGGCAAGAGAACTGGGATGTGCCCTACCCCTTATGGCTAGACCACTGCCTCTAGTGCCCACGGCCCTGACCGTAAGAAGTTGGGAGGCATGCTGTGCTGGCAGTGTAGCCTGACACTGGCGATACACCAAGCCCCCTGACATATCCTCAAAAAGAGCAAAATTGTTAGAGGGATTGGCAGACTGCGTGGGGGGTTCACCAGACCAGTATGAGGTGAGGTGTCCAAACCGCTGGCATCCTTTGTCAATGTACAGTTGTCGCCATCCAAAGGTATGCTTTCCTAACCCATCTTTGTCTTCTCCATATGGTTGACTTTGAGACCAAGCCAATATGGTTGTGTAGTACGAGTGTAGAATCTTGTCTGAGTCTGATTCAGTTATAGTTGCAGCACATCAAGATCTGGACATGGTCTTGATTAAAATGAAGCTGGCTCGGAGCCGGATACGACGATAGGTTGAGGCTCCACCTCTGGCACCGGTGGCCTTGCTGACCTTCGCGGGGCCGGTGCGGAATTCGGAACTGGGCCTATGATTTGAAATGCAGGTCAAAAGCATAAACGTCCACCAAAATATGGCTTTTTTTCTACGATAACATGCAGCACTTCGGCAATTTGTGCATATTTATCGTCAGTCTCCAGTAAACATTCTGTTGAAAAATGCCCCCCCTCCTTAAACCATTGGCAGTCTCCACCTTCTGCGACTGTGGTGGGCACAGAGGGAGAGTCTCCCCCACAGTGTGCTTCAGCAGTGTGATATGAGTGCCGTAAATAAGAACATCTGTCCCTGGCTTATGATGACACTCTACCGTGCTAAGGTTACAGGTCAACTGTGATAACTGACATAATATGTTCAAGAAATGGACACCGTTTAGTCCTTAAACAAACATGTGGTGGCCACAGACCCCCACGGACCAGATAAAATGTCATGTCTGCCGAGGAAACATAATCTCACCGCCCCACCCCCACGAAACGTAAATTATGGTATCATGTGCAGGTCTTTGTGCTTACGAAAACCGTTTTCTTTGTGAGAAGTTTAACCCTCGAGACTTTCACGGTTGACAAATTCCGTGCTCGAGGTCGTATTTCATTACGCTATTTTTTCATATATCCCTGGTCGGTTTTAAATGCCAGCGCCAATAGAAGCGTGGGGGGGTCACACGTTCTCCAGCACGCGGAGCTCTGTGTTTGCATTAAAGCTGGAAATGAGCGTCACTGTCAGTAAAATGGCCTTGGAGCAGTAAGGGGGAAGTGTTCACTTCGGCCCAGAATTTGTCCTGCGTTCCTCATTCCTCACACGCTCAGTGTTGGCTGGTGGACAAGTCTCCTTTCTCACCACAGAAATAAGGTCGCACAGGGTTCGCACGTGCTTCCTTCGGTGCGTGAGGGGCACGAACATGAGATATCTTCAATAGAATATACCGTATATACCTGAAAAATAACGCATTCTATCTGTTTACATAGTTCCCAATACAACCAGAACAGTATCCTGACACGAATTATAGATGCAGTTAAAACGCACGTTAACAACCTCAAAAACATTAACGTCTGTGTTAGCTCTGCTGAGAATCGAACCTTTGTCAATTGCCAAGGATTCATTTTAACCGAAGTCTGAACGATGTGTAGATGGTGTGTGATGCATCCACGAAATATTGGGCATTCACAGATGCCACGTATGTGTGGGCCCAAGCTTTCCCTTGCTGTGCGGCCTAGATATTGGGGATCTGGCAAGACTTGGTGCACATGCTCTGCGGACACAGCACCTCTTTACTAGGCCTGAGCAGGATTTCGATAACGACAGAGTAATTTAGGTTGTTTTGTGTTACTCTTTGATGCAGAATTACTAATAATTAAGCGATTACTCCTACTGAAGTTATCAATTATAATTCAGGGGGAAAATTCCTACCACAAGAGCACATTTAGCAAGCAGCTCCTCACGTGTGATTTGCATTCTGATGCTTTTAACACTGTTTCTTAGTGCAAAATGAATCCTCTCATCCATTTGGGAACAAGAATGCATTTTATGCTAATAAAAATAGCGCTAAATGTCAGTAGTAAGTATGGGGAAAATCCTACCCAAGAATACATTTAGCAAGCACTAGTAGCTGCTTGCCCTTGCCATTTGTGTTCTGTGGCATTTAGCACTATTTACTACAGCAAAATTCATCCTCACGTCTATTTTGAATGCAAGGGAGCATTCCACTGAATAATCAAGCTATTCCTTGCTCCAAAAACCTAAATGACTGTTGTTAAAAGGCCCTCAATCTTGTCTTTTTTGCACACTGTTAAATTATACTGTTAATTTCTCTATCTCTCGACTAAGTTAATTCAAAGAGTTTTACTCTCCACCCGAGAAAAACATAGTAATGGTAACAGTGGGTAAATCTACTGAAATTCAGGCCTTTCAATATGCCAGGGCTCGTCAAAAACCTGAAGAAGGGAAGCTCAGACTTCCAAATTAAAGGCCACCCCAGGAATGTGGTTCGGCGCTGGCTCTGTACCATCCCTGAAATGCTCACGGGTATGGCAAGAACGGGACCTCGCACTGGAGTGTGGCTTACGCGAGAGCTGAAACTGCCTTATGTTTGTCGACGTACAGCTTCATTGCTCAGTCCCAGATCACCTGTAAGTGCTTGAGAGAGTATTTATCACACAACTTCAAATTGTGGCTGAGCACAGACACACATTGTGCTGGTCCATGACTGATAGTCACAGAATGGTTTAAAACCTATAGTTTTATGTAGGAACATCATTACCTAATATGATGTTTAGAAGATGTCGGAAGCCTACGAAACAGGAAGAGCAAAAAAAAAAGAAAAAAAAAAAAGAACTTGCATCAACGAACCTCGGTGGAGCTTAAGTGGGCTCTTCTTTAGCACTTCGGGAGTGGTAAGGAACCAGCGCTGACCCGCTTGGTGCCACCTAGTAGTGGGAGGAAGCATTGCTCTACAAAGATTTTCCAGATACAGCCTGGTACCTGAAGGGTACTCGAAGGTGAGGAATCTATGGTTAGAAGTATTTAGCAGAAAGTCATTATCAGGTCAGACCCAGTACGCTAAGATTTAATAAGAAAGATGATGCCAACTACCACCATTTGCAACACTGCCACGACCTTAAGATGATTTAAGAACCTGGTATGTAGAGCTTACATGGACAGCAATGGGATCTTCTATATGGTGCAGTCCATGGAAAAGTTGAAATCTGACATAGAAGAAGCGTTCCACTGCTCCCAGTGGATTCCATTGAACATCAGTGCTGACCAGACACGTGTTCCACAATGAAGTTATGTCCCAGCATGTGTAGTCCTGAAACAAACTTAGTGCCAAGCAAAAGCAAAAATATGCTTCTGAGACAGAATTCAAAATAAAAATCAGCCTTACTTTAAAACATGAGGAAGCCTATTTAGTCTTACATTTTTACAACTTTGATGAAATTAGCTCATTCTAACATATTGGGCTATTGTTCAACTTCTGGTGTTTTCTGAGCCTGCTCAAGCCAACTGTTTGTTTTGTTTCTACTGTTGCCCTATTAAGACCATCACAAACATGCCTTACCTAGCCCCACAATTGTGTACTTGAGGTTCCTGGCATCCAACAGAAAGGGCCCAGTCTCCAACTGCCCTTCCTCCTTGTAGAAAAGTTTGTATCCTCTCACGGCTGCAGTGTCATCGGGGTCCTGCTGCCAGTTCACCACGATCGTTGAACAGTTTAGAGGGTCCAGGTGAAGTTCTGGAGACCTCGGTGCTAAAGAAAAAACATGACACATCAAAAACACAATCTTTACAGCACAAAGATACTTTGATGTAATCATACTTAACTGCTTTCTAAGCTGCGCTTCTGTCGCTTCAAATAACTTGGATTTTAAAAGAGTGGCCCATGAAGACACATTAGTGCATAGAAGAGAACGGTCTAGACCGGAAGTCAATTGTGACAGCCATTAGAGTGGACTGTGCTGCGGAGATCCTCTTTGCATAATGGTGTTGGCGTTCGTACAGTCTCAAAGTAGAAGAACAAGTTCAGCCCCGAGTGCGTATGTCTGATAAGTACCCATACTGCAACTGCCAGCACCCATCAGCCTTTCTGGGCGTCTACTGTGCAGAATGAAGGTTTTATATACAAGAGAGAGTTCGCATGGGAGGCGTGTGCCTTAAATCTAAAACAAAGCACTCGCTAAGAGTAAGGGCACATTCCAAATACTGCCAATAGTGACCCTTTCTATAGAAGTGTCACAGAATTTGAAATGTTCCTTACAGACACTCAAGAGATTTCCTCCAGAGGCGGACAGGACCTACCATGTGCCCATTTGAGGATACCTGAGCAAGTCACTTGGCAAGCAGCATCAGCCTAGACCCCCTTGTCTTCCACAGGCAAAGGTATGACAGAAACTCACAATCCTTCTCAGAATTAACAATGCCCTATCTTCAGAGCACAGCACAAAGTGTACACTATGGAGCAAGCAGTAAATGGCATACACCACAGAATTCTAAAGTACAGACCTGCTGGAATAAAATACTGTGCTACTTTGTGAGGGGGAAGTGGTCAGACTGTTCTTCCATAGCCTAGTCTGCCACTAAGTGAAATGGTCCCACTTGTGTATATATGGAGTTACCTGTGAATGTTGTGTGCTCTCAATTTCATAGAAACACCTTTTGCAATTTGCTTCTGTTAGTTATCGGGATCTGGCCGAGAAGAAAGCTTGCACACATCCGTTGATTATTCTTTCCGCGTCTTACGGGCCACTCCCAGGCCATTTAACATTTCAAACACAAATACATGTGTTATTTGTAAGTTGTGGTGGAATTGCTTACTCAAGCCAGAAAGATCTGCTAATTGGTAACAAAAACAGCACAGATATCCACTTTAGACATTATAACATCATTTATGGTAAATGCTTAGCTTCTGGCGCTGGTAGTAAACCTTGGCAGAGACTTAAGGGCTGGTTTACATGAGAAACAAAGTTATTTTTTCTGCCACCCGGTCCAGGAGGAGGGAGTTGCCAGACACAGGTTCGAGGTAAGACGACAATTTGGCCAACAATGGTACCACTTAAAAGATCCTAGACTAAACAGGTACATTTCTGACAACCAACATGTACCTGCTCTTGTAAAGCATGGAACAGCTTTCAAGCTAAATCTGAGCTTTGTAAACATCAAGGCATGAATAAATATACGCATAAACGCTTAGTCTAAGTAACAAAAGACACCAAGAATGGCCTCTAAATCTGAACAACCTACCAAAGCTATACGTCATAGAAATCTCACACAACTAATTCAATGCTGGCATGCAAGGACGTAAGGAAACAAAACGCTAGGGTCCGTATTTAGAGATCGGTCTGTCCACCGTGTAACTGAAGCATTATAGCCTATGGCACTTTTAATACAGCAGACAGGGTATCTGTCATGTTCTGACATAGCATCCTAGAGGTGAACTCTAAATAGGGCCTTAAGTTGTTGAATTAGAATAGAAACCTCGCATTTTCTTGCAATTAATGGCTGAAACTATTTGTTCCTACATCAGTCTTAGAATTCATTGTTTGAGTCTTATACTCTACCCCGTGTATTTCCTGTTCTAACGGCATGCAAGCAAAACGTGGCACTCTGGATGCCCAAACAAGGGACAAACGTAAAACAAAAATGAAAATGTACACATCTTACTAAAATTCAATTAGAGGTGATCCATACAGATATGATTTAAATTCTGAACACCCACATCATGGGGAAACCATGATCCAACAACCTGAAATGTATGCAATCTCAAATCTGGTAACCATGATGTAGTGTAGAACTAGGATATTGCAGGTAACTACTATTCCTAGTTCCTTGGCTTCACCAGCCACTATGAAAATGTTCTGTCTTCTAAATTTCCTTTAAATCGCTTTTTCACTGTAGACAATGTATCAGCTGCAACAATCAGACTATTAAGTGCCTGTCTGGGCCGATTACGCAGATTTCTGGCAGTGGTTCTTTTTATTCAAAATCTAAGAATTGGCTTATATTGATATTCCGAAAATAATATTCACTAATGCTCTGATGCATACGTATTGCATTTTCTGCAGGGATATACTGTACTAGCCTATCTGATGCAGAAAATGAGGAAACCTAAAATAGTCATTTGAGGACAGCGAGACAATGCATACATTATGACTGCTCAAAATGAAATTGGTAATCAGTCAATAATTTTTCATGGCTGTACATTTTCTTTCCACTTAAAATAGAAACATTTTCACTTTTCTTTACTAGCAGTGTCAAGATTGATATTTTTCGTCCATTAAACACAAAATATTCAATTGCTTGGTAAGTACTGGAAGAAATAAAATACCTCTCACGCTTGTGGCTTTTGGCGTTTTATGGGACGTCCACACAGAAGGCTCACCCCAGCCCACGCTTGTTGCTGCTGCAATTCGCACCATGTAGACACTGTCTGGCTTTAACCCTTCTAAGAGGTATTCACTTGTGGATCCTGGAAGCTCTAGAATGTGGATGGAGGACTCTGCGCTCAGGCGAAATGAGATACGGAAAAGCACCACAAGGCCCCTTCGGAACTTTGGAGGGATTGGCTGCCAAGAGAGGAGTACATCGGTAGGGCTTCGACTGGTCAAACTTATTTCAGGCGCCCTTAAGGGAACTGCAAACAGAAAACACAGAGCATTCTTAATGTAACAGTGAGTTAGAAGCAAGTATGTTACAAAAGACAGATCAGTGGCAGAAGTGGCCCTCATTAATCCCCAAGTAGCTTCTCGTTGGCTATGCATCTCACCAATTTTAGCATTAAATTATTACTTGGAAGTTTCTAAAAAATGGATTATGAGCATCCAAGAGATCTGGACTTTAAAAGCCTGATGCCAGGAATGCAACGCTTGACTTCGGGACTGATGCATACAAAGTGGAACATGCACAAGGACTGCAAGAAAAATCACCAGGTTCATCTGTTCTGCCTACTCGAATTTCAATTCATCAACAGGCACAGGGGACTACTGCAAAATACACTCTCTCCAGGTCCCTATACCTTCTACTAGAATAGATTGCATTGTGCACTCCCAGTGGGTGGAACTATCTTCCAAAGAGTCAAGAGGACTTTGAAAGTTTATGCTGTTATCAGTGATGGGCCGAGCAAGACTTCAAACAGGACGCTGAGCCTTACTGCCTGCATCAGGTTCGCTCTTCTTAGCAAGGAGAATATGAAGTGAACTGAAAGATGCACAGGGGTCTGAGAGAACTGTGTTATCTGTTCTTAGACTAAAACACCAAGATCCGTCACAGTAGCGCGTTCACTTACCATCTTCCAGGGTATTCTGTGTCACATGATCTGACATCTGACTGGCACCCATAGGCATGTAGGCTACGATATAAAAAGTGTAGTTGCTGGCAGGATCCAAGTCGTCTATGATGTAATGCGTGGTGTCATTTCCAATAACTATTTGGTATTCTTCGTTGTTGAAACCTGGACAAAGATGATTAAAAGACAGGCACTTGAGAAAAATGAAACATCCGCCCTTTAAAAAAACAGTCACTGCGGGCGAGGCGGGCGGCCAGATCACCCACCGCGGTTATGTGTGTTCTTCTGTGTCGGCTTCTGGAGTGTAGCCCACCTTGTGTGCCTTACATCTACTGTGCCTTCCTCCTCCTAAGAGTGGTTCGGAAAAACTGCAGAGCCCTCTCAATCTGCTGCTTCAATATTCATTCAAGAAACAGTCACAATAAAGCAGGAGAGACTTAATCCAGCAGACATCTCTAATGGCCCTGCAGCTCAAAGGCATCTTTAATTCCACTCATTTAAACCCAGACTCAATGAAGGCCTATTTAGGGAGCCATCATGATGGGGGTATGGGCAATGTGATGGCTCTACTCTGTTCATAAAACCAAAAACAAACAAAAAGAGCCCATTCTGAGAGAGATCTTATTTTCCCCCTGAGAAACCCATTATGATATTGGATTAAAAGATGTCAATAGGACTAGTAGAGAATGCTCCTCTGTAAATTGCTTGCTTTATAATGAGCGTCCTCTAAAAAAACAATTCAGCGCAATTCATATTAAAATATGCATGGCGATGTATAGAGTGGTGCTTGCCTTTGTCAGGTTTAATTCCTATAGAACAAACTTGTAAAGTGGAACAAGCCTTGCTGAAAGCCGCCATGCTTCACGGTGGAGGCATGCCCACTTAATCAAAACCTTGCAAGGGCCTGGGCCCTCCTCTCCACAACTGAATTTACAAACAAAACCAAAGGCAAACTCTGCTATTAGGTTTTCCCACATTTATGAATAAACGTGATAGCATTTTAATTAGACAAGATTACCAGCATCTCACAACAGAGCCGACGATGGCCTGTTAATTAGGACTGGCGTGGCGTGATTTCTGACCTACCGAATGGCACCCTCGAGCTCAAATTAAAAGGGCTTCTTTGGTGCCTGAATGAATCCATGGGGCTTCCTACCGAGGCCTAATGAAACCGACATAAAAGGGGACAAGCCCGGCCTTCCACCACTATCAGGGGTTCTTTTGTCCTATTTCAAAGCCCCCTAACAAGGAATTAACCCGCTTCCAGCATGCTCTCTCGCCGGGCCCTCATTATGTGGGAGGACTATGACCACACGATTAAAATGCAAAATATCCCCCTTAACAAAACACCCACCTGTTGGTTTCTTTAACTAACTTTATGAAACACTGAATCTTTCTGTTTTGTTTGTGTGTGTGCATGGCGGGCAAGGCACGGTGGGGTCTGGGATTTGCCAAGGATTCCCAGCAAATTCTCAAATCTGCGTGCAAGGGTCTTGAATTAAGAAACATGGTCTTTTGTCTTTAATCACCTCCTGGAACAAACCGAAAATAGTACACTTATTGAAATGGAGCATAATTAGTGCTTTTAGATATTTCCGTTGTTCTGCAGTTGTAAGGATTTGGCACCTTATAAAAAAAAAAAAACATCCCTCTGTCTATTTGAATGAGTTTTGATTTTTTTGCTGTGGGTAGCAGGCTTAGGCACTTCTATGCAATATCCTTTTGTTTTATAGGATTTAAAAAACGACCATTAAGCGAAACACAAATTAGCGTAAGACTGTTTATTCTGTACCTCGGGCTTTGAAAACAGTTCTCATAGCGAATTTAAATGAGGAACACTTTGAACATGAAATAAAAATATCCTTAAGAGTCACCCTACAAAAATCCTGCTCTATTGCGCTTTCAGATGGGGTGGCAAGACAGGATTTTTGGTGGACTGAAATTTTTGACTATATCTATATTAAAAAAAAAATTAAAAAGTTAACATGCCTGAAAATTTAGATATTTTATGTCCGCGGGAACCTCTGAAAGGGCCGGTAGAATTCAGACAGGCTCAGTTATCACAAAGACCTTTACAGATCTGAAAAGTACATAGAAATTGAGTCCCCAAACAGTGATCCGATGTGTAAATATACCATACACTCAAGGATAATCAGTCTGCTTCGGAAAGTGATATGGCTGTGGAGCCACTCTATCATATAATGGACGTAGGAATATGTGGAAAGAGGCAGGTTGGCAGTACAATTGGCACTCATATGAGGTTTGCACAGAATGGTCGTGAAAACTGGGGCTGAGATGTGATGGGCCAGTGCTTTTTAAGTTCACGTCAAAATTGTTCTACCCAATGTCTTAATCTTTCATGCCGGGAAATTGGATCTTGTGAACGGGGTAGCTTAGAATTTGAAGCAATTCAGAATACGGGATCAGTAAAATGATAAGGAGAGGGACAAGGAAGTTGTTATCAGGTGATAGGAGAAAAAAATAAACTAATACCAAATTGGTACTAATGGGAGAACGAAGTTCTAGAGGGGGCTTAGGCCAGGCGTCATCAAGTAACAGTTGAACTCGGAGTTGTATTTGACGTGAGGAGACCCGCCTGTCTTTTATACGAGCACAAGCATTTCCTGCAGATTTGAGAAGATTTTTAAAGCTTTTTTTCAGCAGGTGAAGAGTAGGATAAATAAAATCACCCAGGGAAACACTTTCTGCATAATGGACAAGCATTGTGTTGTACAAATACTGATTTGGGCGCAAACAGGAGTTGGCGTGCTAATGGCACATGAAAAGTCTGGAGCAAAGTGTGCAAGTACACACTGCAAAGTCAGATTCTGTGCACTTTGGAACGGCGTACACGTACAATTAGCACATTACCAACTTCTAAGGTATGAAACTCGGAATGGTGCAGTAATTGTGCATCTGCAAAATACCACCAATTGCAGGTGTGGCATTATCGCAACACATTTTTGTGGAACTAATAAGCTCCTTTGGGGTTTAGATAAACTTACAAGAAAATAACTTCTAAACTCAAAATTACAAAAGCAGTTTGGCCATTCACTAAAAGCAGTTTGGCCATTCACTAGTGGGCAGCTGCACAAGGCTTAGAGAAGAGGGTGGTCTTTATTTCCATTTAAACAGGCACAATTCGTTTTGTTGAAGAGGCCTACCCCCAATGTCTTGGTTTGAAATAGCCCAACCAATTTTTAGACAGAATCTTAGATATTAGCACATCGAAGAGCCTCCACACTGCACGTCATTAATCTTCATGAGTGGAAAAGTGGGCAAGGTGAACCTACATAAGAGCCACAGATGGCATTGTGCCACGTACATGCATGGTGCCCTGCGCAAGTGATTCACCACGTGGCGTTGTTTGGAAAACGTGCCCCACATCCTGCATCATTAGGAAATGGTGTACCTCTGGCATTAAGGCCCACTCCAAGCAGCAACCCTTGCAATCAATGACATCACATGCAGATAACTAGACAATTTCAATGCTATGGACTTTTACAGCACACACTGAAAATAAAAAGGCCCTTGATGCTATAATGCGGAGTTCATGGTCACCTACGGCAGACAACCACCACCGAAGATAAACTGAAGAGGCACATTTAAGGAAAGAGCAATATTTAAGGTACTGATCCTCCTGTTTAATGTTATTAGGCAGAGCATTCCACCATCATGGCAACAGAAAGGGAAGCTTATTTGGCCCATTTTCTCTTGCATCATAGGTTATTGGGCAGATTTTCCCCAACATTTGCGACATATACCTTGGCCCCTATTTTTCTAAAACGTTCACAAAATTAAATATGCAAAAACGTAAATTGCTAAGAATTGACAAAAGTCGGATTTTTGCAGTATTTGGCAGCACAAAAGCGAGTGGAACCACTGTTTGTCAACAACCAGCAATGGGGATAACAAAGAAGCCAGAGTATGACTCTTCCTTACTTTGACATATTTAGGGAAAGGGGCACAATGCGGATTAAGATGCATTTTGTCTGTATCGCTCACCTTCCGCTTTCATGTAGTGTACAGAGTATGCAATGACTTTGTCGGAGTTGTAGAGGGGACGCTCCCAGGCCAGGAGGATGGCAGAACTGGACATGGTCTCCGCACGAATGTTGCGTGGGGCGCTGGGCCGGTCCTCAGACATCACCACAATGAGTCGGGCCCGGGCCAGCACTGATCCCTGGCTGTTCTCAGCCATGCACTGGTACATCGCATCATCTTCTGGAATAATTTGGTTAATCACCAACTTACTGAAAAGCAAAAACAAAACAAGATAGCCAAGTTCACATTTCTTTTCATCAACAATAAATCACCATGGGCATGTTGAGGAGGATAGCATATGGACAAATCAAGGACATGTCATGACCATCGAGAGTAGTCGTTTTTAATACTGCCTGAACTGTAAGTGTTGATGATAATGGAACATACACAAATACATACAGCATATATGTAGATGTGTAGAGTATAAAATGGTATTTATTACCATTGTTGACTCCTGAGCATTTGTGGTAAACTCTGCAGCCACAAACAAAATAAACATTAATTGGTCCTAATCAGTGCACGTTGTTTTATGAACAATTTATTAACGAAAAGTAAACAAAATAAACATTATCATTCTAATAAGTGCCTGCTATTAACTGCACTTCGAAGAAAACACCTCTTCCAAGCTAATAAACATGTACTATAAAAATATTAAGAGTAACAAGTGTAATATGGTCCCATATTGCCATCTCAGGATTCTGGAGACATTTACAAATCACCAGGGCTTCATTCTTGGCGTTTATGTTACCACAACTCTTTGATACAAAATAAGATCATATTAACATGCTATACTCCACACATCTGCATGTATGGTTTATGCCATACCATAATAGCACGTTTAATAGTTATGAACAATATTAAACCGCAACTAGGACCGCTGGCATAAAGACCCTGCACGACTCTTGTTGTAACAAAGAATGCCAGCCCTCAAGTTTTGAGTTTGCTAAGTAATTTTTAATGCATGACAACAGAAAATGGGAATCTAAAGCCAGGGCGACCGATTGACTACCACAGCATAAAGAGCCATTAAAACTGAGAAAAAAGTCTCAAACTAGAGCTTTTGAAAACTAAAGTACAGAGAAGATAAATATTTGTTTATTTAGAAATCTTCAATAAAACATACTGCCCCCAGAAACCACATAATCTCAGCACTTTTCGGGGGAGCGCTCCAAACAAGAACCAGGAGAAGATTCATTTTGTATTGTAAAAGGGAGAACGATAAAAGCAATATTGAAAATACAGCCGGGGCAAGGCTTACATTGTGTCTTATTACCATACCCTGCATCAGTAAGGTAAGCAGGCAAGTCCTTACACTTTCCTGCCTTTCCCCCATTACCCCAGACTGCTGATCTGTAATCAACTGCTTTCCACAACTCACTGGTCCTTGGTTCTTCCTCGAATGAAACTGGCCACCTCTCACCCTAAACACTTTCTCCCACTGGTTTCTTCATCTCCTAAACTCCATCTTCGTTTATCACTTCATTATCTCTCATAGCTCTGTCCATCAAACCCAGATGTCTCTCTCGCTTCAATGAGGAAACTGACTGTCCTTCTGATGTACCCTGCGGCGAGGACAATATTCACCTGTTGTACATTTTGATTCTTCCATTGGAGTGTATTCTCCTCCCATTCTTCAGCCAGGATATTTTAGGGCTTGGAGGCCCCTCTGCTTGGCACACAAATCGGGCAGTGCCTGCTCGGGGTCGTGTCAAACTTTCCGGCCACTCGATGAACGAAGGGGGAGCTGGGTGCAAAAAATAAAAATAAAAAATAAAAGAATAATAAATAAAAGAATAAGAAAATCATTTGTGCCAAGTCTGTAGTTTGTGCAACGTGCACTGATTTTGCACACGTGTCCTTTCCACCCTTCTCTTGTAATTTAAGCTGAAAGGATTTCCCTGTGTATTGAATCACAGCAGCATTGCATCGACATATGTAGAAATGTAAAAGACCAAAAGAGATTACACTGGATACTTGTATTCATTCAGAAAGGAAAATTGTATTCATTCGGAAAAGAAAATATGTTAATTAGGCGTGAAATGTAATACACAATCGCCATTTTAGCAAACCCACGCCCAAAGAGATCACGGTGAAAAAAGAATATATTTTAAGTTTTTAATATTCCAATGCATTATAAACAAAATTACCTAAAACACTGACAGTTGCCATCGCAACTGTGAAGTTGCGTGTGCCTGGTGTGGATGCGCGGCAAACATACACGCCAGCGTGTTGCAGCTTCACATCTGATATAATGAGGTTTCCATTTCCCAGCACTCGAGTGTTGAAGACATCAATTGGCTTGTGATCTGTTCGAGAGAAGGTCCGAGTTAGAAACACCCCTCAGGCAAGCGTCACATCAAGAAACTTTCTGTAGTTTAGCAATGTGCAAAGGACCCACCGTCATCAGACCGCAGAAAAGCACGCTCCTCACAAAGTCCCCATTTAGATCATCCAGCTCTTTATGTACAGATTTTGCGAAAACTTCTACCTACGATTATTCACAAGCTAAGAACTGGACTTTAACTGCTTAGGTGCCCTTTCGGCTTAATTACTCATTTTTTGTTATTTTAGTTTCCTAAAGTTATATTCTAAATCAACTCTTTAAAAACCCGGCTGCCAGAGCAACGCTAAGTCTTAAAAATCACTTAAAATAGCTGCAATCTCTAACTGCAGCTCATACAAGATTACATAGTGCTTGGGACAGACCCCATTTTTCTTCCAAACAAACCCCTGCTCCGTATTTTTGACAGCACTCTAGCTCCTCTCATCAGAATCTCTAATAGGTTCTTCGTACAAAGCACTACAGTTGGGGATATTTCTCTGTGCTGTCCCCCACTGCCTTGAATGGTTTTCCTCCTGAAAGCAGAGCCTGCAGAGCTCCTTTGCTTTACATTCAGAAATAAACGACACTGTTAGCAGCTCAATTTTCGTTTACCATCAGTTTTGCTGAGCACACAGCAGAACACTGAAAGAGCAGATGGCCTCCTCTACCACAACATGCCTTTCCCACTCATCTCTTTCAGACAACAGGGTCTTGACTTCAACCAATGACCTGTGTGTCCTCATGTCATGGTTACCTGCCCAAAAACCCTACGTGGATTATAGTCCCATGTGAATGAAGAGAAAGGTTCTCAATAGTTATTTGGCATCTCCTTGAAGAGGTGTAACCGGTGTATAATTCTTGGCATCTTCATTCATCCAAGGGAAGCCTAGAGTCTCAACAGGACAATGATTCTCATCATAACCTGTGCCTCCTCAGGTCACCTTTGCCTGGCCAAAACCCTACTTTGATTATATTCCTGGTGAATCAAGGGAGCAGCTCTCAATGATTATTTGGCATCTACCCAACGTTCTAATTAACTAATCAGTCACATAACCTTTTGTTACAGTCTGTTCCAAAGGCCAGCAGTTTAAGGTACTTTTATTTTAATTTAAGATTCATTAAAACTTACCACACATTAACATTATGAAATTAGAGAATCCTGTGTTTTCAAAGTGAATACACAGCACATCAAATAGCTTCACCTGCGGTGTGCGATGCACTTCCAAGAACAGTCATTTCTCACCATGTTTTACTGGAGGAATTATGTGCCGTAAGACTTAAATAACCATCCTCAACCAATCTATATTGAGCTGTTCCGTGTCAAGCATCCTACCTGCTGCTGGGAGCATTGTACCAAAAGTGAGGAATGCATGTTAGTCCGTCACCTCTGCGAAGCAGATACTAGTAATACGTAAACATACCTAGCCGGCTCCATGACACAATAGGTCTTGGATGTCCTGTGGCCACACACTCCAGGATGACCGTCTGATGCAGAGTAGCAGTTATATTCTGTGGTCCAGCAAGGATGACCGGCTTCTGGAAAGACTCTGGATCAGATGCTGTTTAAAAATAAGAAAAGTAAGAAGTCAGGCTTGGCTGTCAGTCATGTTAGATGGGTACCTGAATTTAAAAGTGAGTATTAGCAGGTGTAAGACAAACTTCCAAGTCCTCCATCACTGCAACGGCAGTGGCATTCCTTAATTTACGGAAACGGATTGGAACAACAACTGCTATGTCTCAGCGCAAGAGGCCTCATTACCTGGAAGGACGGTGAGCGTTGCCTCAACACTTTTTCTTCTATTTGCAATAGTGGTAGCAACACAGCGGTAATTCCCAGCGTCTCTACGGTCAACACCATGGATCTGGAGAACTCCTCTTGATAAGACAGTTATCCTGGCAGGAAAGAAAAACATGTCGATGTTTTACACGAGGATGTATATTTAGCTGAGACCTGATCGACAATGCAGCAAATGTTTCAACATTAAACAGAGAGGTACCACAAAGCAATGCTGTAATAAAAACTCCTGTGTTTTCCAGTAACAGAGGTCTACCAGAAACTACAAATATAAAGGAGTCCTGCTTTAGTATGAGCTTAAAAAAATATAAAAAAAAAATAGGAACACTTTCTTCTCAAAATATGTTTTTCCCTGTGTTCTGGTGCATAAGAGGTTGCAGCGGTGCAACCTGCTCTGAACCTACCTTACCCAGGTGAGTGGCCGGCAAAGCCTTCTGTGGCTCAGCTCATTTTTGTTTTGATATGAAGTGAGATCCAAAAAAGTTATATCGTCTTTAAATGAGGACTTGTATTAACACTGAGGTGTACTACAAAAACTGTTCATGACTTTTTTTTGTAATTATTTCATATTTTACACGCTGCCATAATGAACAATTTTCTTTGGGAAAAAAAAAAAAAAATCCTTCCTCCCAAAATCTCGCACCACTATAGACATTACCTGGAGGAGGGCGGGGACTGGAAGGATCTGTGTCCTAAAGGTTTGAACACCACTCTGCTTACCCAAATCTTTTAGGCCTAGTGTACACCGAACCATAGCAGACAACATTCTTTCAATGAGTTTTAAGCCCACTGTACTTCATATTCTTTTTTAAACCTCTTTTACTAACAGTGTGTTTTTATGATCATGAACTGCTGCCGAGAGCACTATTTCAGGTGAAAATTACATATCATCTCAAAAATCCAATGGCTTAAATGTTACTCCATGGCTCAGCCAAATAAATACTACACACAGTCCCGTTTATGAAAACATGGTAAAGTAGTCCGTGTTGTGGGAACATAAAAAAAAAAAAACACACTACACCACGGTATATGCAACACCTCATAATTAACTAAATTGTCCTCACTTTGCAGTACTACTTTCACTAGATTTAAAGATGTGATCAGCTGCGCTAAAAAAGCATCTTGAGGGAATTTTTTCAGTGTCGTGGATACATAAATGGCTCACTGTAGCACCATTTTACAACACAAGTAATCATCTATGGTGATACTGTGCATAAGCCATCTCTTGTGAATAGTGATGTAGTGAACTGGGAGTGGCACTGTAGGAAAAGGTGTTGGCAAAGAGTGTGCAGAACCCCATTGCCCCTTTAGTTGTAAAAAGGAGATCACACACCTGGGTCCTCTAGGGACTTCCCAGGAGCACCTGCCATTTGCAAAAATAGGTGCTATCTGGAGTTTTTGCCCCCTCTCCCCCCCGTGCCCTGGACTCGTTGGGCCACCAATGAAAACCATCAGGCGCCTGACAGAACAGGCCCGCTCTATTTCAAACTGATGGAGCCATCCCCTACGTGCCATTCTAAAGAACGGCTATAAATGCACACCACCAAAAATGTTACATAAGTACTTTGAGTTTATGGAAAACAATGGTGCATGATGCTCCCCCCGCAAAGGATTGGGGAGGCACTCTTCACCCTATTCAGTCACAGCCTGTTGTGCTGGCCGAAGGGGGGCTCCTCCACAATTGCGAAGGTGTTTCGCCCCACTGGCTGAGCCCCCAGACGAAAAATATGATAGTTTATTATTGTTTTATTTTTCATCCGTCGGCTCAGCCAGCAGTACAGGGAGGAGCGGGGCTGGGCCACAAGAGGTGGGAGTGGAGAGGAGAGAGCGCACCTAAGAGCGCATGTGTGTTCGGCTTGCTGTCTCAGGCCTGCCAAAACGCACATGTGGACTTAGCTGTGTTGAACAGCTGGGCTGGAGAAACTGCACCGACCCCAGGGCTGTGCCTGAGCATCAGTCCGAGCTGTTCATACCAATCCTGGTGCTGCTTGCATGCTACATTTAGCATGAAAGCAGCACCAGGATTGCTGGGGATCCTGTGCTGGTGTCCCAGTGAATGCTGGGACACCACAATAGGAATGAGGAGGCGCAACACTTTTTCTAAGTTGTTTCCCCAGTCGTCGTCCCCTGGCGCCTGTTTTCTGAGGGTGAACAAGGAGCCCTCGACATGTTGCAAGAGGGAAACAGTTCAGTGAACTGGCCTGGGTGATAAGTGCTGTCCTGATTGGGGTATGAGAGGTCAAAGAACAAACAATACTTTCATCCTTCCTTCCAAACTGCCATAACCCCAAAAGAGATACCAGCATGGGATGGTAACAGCATTAAACTTTCACTTTCTGGCGCAGCTTATTTATTGAAGATGATTGTGAGCCAAGGCACATTGTTCACTATTTCGTGTTTAATTACTTTCAATATTCGGTATTGTGTCCAATTAAGTTTAATACACACTAGACAGTTTTCATAGTGCTCTTTTCACAAACTGCATTCCATTTCTGTAAAAGGTATTGATACAAAGAAGTTACTGAATTTGGTACGTTTGACCTAATTTAATTCTAAATAAATGCAAGTGAACATCTAAAGTGAGTTTGTCTCAAGTTTGTGTGGTAGACTGCTTAGAATAACCACGCGGTATCCCTGAAGGAGGACAAACGATATATTTTTGTTACACACCTGTCCATAGCCAGAGGCAAAGTTGTTCGATTCAGTTCCCAGGTGATCATTGCGGGAGGGTTTGCAGTTATTTTGCAAGAAAATCGTGCCACGCCTCCTTCTTTCACCTCGATAGAAATTGGCTGCGTTTCAAAAGCTGACATGCCTAGGAAAAAAATGGAAACAAAAAGATGTTTCAGACTACTTCTTTTGGAAATAGGATTTATACAACATTCTGTACAAACAACTGTCAAAATCAGGTTGAATTTCTTGTCAGACAGAAAACATAAAGAAGCAGAAAAAGTCATCACCATGATGGTGTTTCATTGTGGTCCGTGCACAAACAGACAAATTAGGTTATCCTTAATGCATCTGGAGGCCCTCCAATAAAAGGCTCCTGCAGGGCAAATAGTCTCCCACCTCGACAAAAGTAGCGACATTACCTCATCCTGCAGAACAGGGCGAACTTAATGTAGTTACTGTCTTAGAGGGAGCGGAGACTATTTGCCGGGATGACGGGGATAAGGGTAAATCTCGAAAGGGAGTACTTAGATTCACTAAACAGAGTACTGAGAAACACACGCCCTCATCCACACCCACAATAACTAGTCAATTAGGAATTTTAAAACAGAACCAACTTCAACAATCACTGGCTGAGCCAACAGGCCTCGCCTATGCAAGAGCTATTGGATATGCCAATGTGTTTTAGACAGTGCTTTAATTGGGCCGGTACTGTGTACCGGCACTTTTTTATTTTGAGAGAGAGAGAGTACCGGCACATCTCAAGAAAAACGTAATACTTTGAATTGGAGACTGCCGGCACCTCTCAGAAACAAGCAGGTACTGTGGCACAGAGTACCTGCACTTTATTTTTTTCCATTTCAAGCACTGGTTTTAGCCATGGTGTACATGGCTGCGCTGTCTGGTGGGCTGCGACCTAAAAGTGTACTTTGTTGAAAGCTACACTTTCAAGTAAAAGAAGAAAGGGCTGTGTGTTTTTGGACTAAATCATAATGCAGAAAACACTATGTGGATAATCGGTACCGAGCTATAAATTGCATTTACTGCATGAGAATATGTAGGTAACAAAATGCTTCCAGTCTATTGCCGCAGTAAGTCAGTCACAAGGACTAGCAGTACATGAGACCCCTGATGTAGCGGAGATCAATGCAAATTGCTGTAATGATGCAGTGAATGATTATTTAAAGGGCTCAAACCAAGCATTTCATACTGATTGAAAATATAGGCTCTTTGACCAGCCAGACACATCTAATAGATTATCATCACAGGAAAAAGTTCCATAGATAGTTCTAGAAAATCAACTGCTCGAGAGTATTGTAGTCTCCAAAATGGAGTATGCTACCACAGCAGCAGCAATGTGACACTGCGCATGCTCGGAGCAAGTTTTGGGGAGCCAGGTGTGTAACACAGAACTAGAGCACTTAGCAATTATAAAAAGGCCACTATGTACCTGCATCACTAAGATCATATATATATATATAGATATATATAGATGTGTGTGCGTACCTTTTTTTTTTTTTTTTTTTACCTTTGAGACACACTGAAAAATTTGATTTTTTTGTTGGGTTTCAAAGCAAAGCTATCTGCATTGCCTCCTCCTATAGATTATTTGAGATATAGAGTGGGCTTTGGCTTCTCCCAGGGGCATTATTCTTAATAATTGTTTATGTATCATTATATCTATGGAGTGCTTGCATTACAATGCGTGAGGGGCTGTTTAACGTCTCAAAAGTAAACGGAATCACCGCACGTTAAATTCATACTTTTTTTATATAGTGAGCAATCCCTTAATTTGCTTTACTGCAGTGTTGAAAACAAACGAGTCAGTATGGCTAAAATTACAATTCTAATGAAAACTGCAAGCCACTGCATTGTGTGTATATGTATAAGATATATCCATGTGTGTGTGTGTGTGATGCATTGACTTCTAATGCGATGCAACTGCTGACAACTGAACGTGTACGCATGAATACTTTGACACACAGATACCTGCATGCTGAAGGGTTTCAACCAAATAAGTACTGGAAAAGCCAGCAGGTTTGACCTTAACATGGTAGCGGCATGCACAAAAATGCTTAACGCATTAGCACGATAAAGCCACATCAATGGCTTTGCAAATGCGGTTAGAAACGTTGGCCACTCGTGCCGCTGCCCCTTGAACACAAGGCACTGTCATGATAATGACGACTACACGTCTACTGACTTCATCGCCACGCCCCCCACCCCCCCCGCGCCCCTTAAAGCTCTGATGTCGGAGGGCCTGTGCCCCATAAACTTCGCAAGGCACTATGTGCATTGTCGTCACAGACAACCCCGGAGAAGGCAATACAACTATTTCCAGAATCTTCTTCCGGCCCTCTCCCCTAGGCCATGCTTACAGTCGGCTAAAAGAGAGCCACTGCCATTACTGTACGGGTGATAAAAACACCTCAAGCGACAGAAGGCAAACTGCAACCGGTTACAAACACCCCTGCCCTGGTGTCTGTCGAGAAAACACCACAAGTCGCTTGCGGGCCGCTCCGCCAGACTGGTACCCGAAGTCCTTAGGTCACAGGTATGGGACTCCCTTATGATTAACCACAATGAGGATGCGGGCTCAGGACTCGGTCCCTGGACGCCCACCTCATGGTGGCGGCTCATGATCACCGCTGAACTCCCTCCGAGAACCGCAGCGAGAGCTCGGTTTACAAGGTCGGTAGCCATCCGCACCATCATCGTTGCAAGAGGCGCCTCAACATGGCACGTTTGCGGCAACGTGCCACCAGCAATGGGAAACAGTGAACCATTAAAAAATCCCTAGTGAGAACATCACAATACGCGGAGAAAAAACAAGGTACAGGATCTCCGCCTTCATAGCGACGAGAAGAAAAGCGCATATAATAAATGTAAATGAGGCTCACTTGCATAGTCGGTTGTTATCCCCTATAAAACTCAACCAGTTTTTACTCGAGATGGGTCTGCAAACAGCCCAATTTTGGAAAACTGATTTCCAGGAAGACCACTGACGCACATGGAAACACTAAAGAGATCTAAGCAAAAGAGGGATTTGCATCCCCTCTTCCACTTCCGACATAAAATTAAAAAATGCAAAGTGTTAAAAAAAAATAAAAAAATAAAACTTCTATATTTTACCTGAAAATAGAGATTTTCGCTCCCACAACCAAATAATCAAGCACAGTATTGAAGGTTACTGCCGAATTTGAATAATGTATGACAGGGAGCACTCCGCCTTCACACGCCTGTCCATTATAAAAGCAATTTTAGGTAAACAACTGTTTTGGGAGATGTGGGGTAATAAAATGTTTTGTAAACATATTTCATATAATTGGATAAACAAACCTATGAGGGAGGCTTGTTAACCACTACGTGAAGGACACAAGCTGCAAGGGCCTATGCATCATTATGTTACAGAACGCGTTTACGCCACTGTAGGATGTGTTTATGTCGTTGTCGGGGACATAAATACAGTTACAATTTGATGGTTCAAGACTGGTTGGTCGAGTGTCTACTGTAACGTTTCAGTGTTGATATATTTCGTGCAAACGTGTGAGCCACTGATATAATGCCCAACTAATCTTACAATCTCCCTTTTGTTAATCCTATTTACCGGATACTAATTTATTTGACTAAGAAAGCTGCGTGCGATCAAGGCTATGAATGCATTAATTCCGGCTTGCCAATCAGCCAGCTGCATGGAGGTTATTGAATTCCATTGTGTGCTTGCACTCAGCTCCGTTCTGAAAGGAGTCCTGCTGAGGGTTTCATTCCCTGCTAAACTGCACGCTTACCTAGTGGATATGAGGCCCAACACAGCGCATTCCGACTTCTATTTCCAAGGGAACGAAGCATGGAGAATTCAGTGTCCTTCGCAATCACACTTCTCTTTCGCTCACCAAAGTTTCTACCGACTGGGAGTGTCTGCAGCTTACTGGTCTGTCCAATACCTGGATGTAAGAACCTATGGGTTTCATAAGGGCACTGCTGTAGGGTGACCAGATCTTGAGGAGCAAAAACCGGGACAGGTCAGACATAAAAGAAGGACTAAATACTTTACTCTCACTTTTATATCTGGCCTGTCCCGTTTTTTCTTTTGCATAGCTCTGTGAAGGTGTGCCTATACAGGTGTGTGTGTGTATATATATATATATATATATATATATATATATATATATATTGCGGACTGTGCACAGGATGTGTATCTGCAGCTACACATGCCATCGAACACATTATATATATATATATATATATATATATATATATATATATACACACACACACACACACACACATATACACACACACACACACACACACACACATTTAAAAGACTACATATATAAAATTAGCTATGGCTTGACCTCCCACCCTGCACCCCAAACCCACCCCCACCTCTCTCGGCTCCCTACTCCGTCTCTACTGGGAACAGACAAGGGACTGTGTTGCCTGACAGTAACAGATAATGTATTTTAATTATTTCATACTTTTTAGGCGTTTTTAAAACTTATGCCTCCCTAGGTGATCTGACCTTTGTCCCAGAAACCGGGACATTTATTTAAAGATCTGACCTTTGTCCCAAAAACCGGGACACTTATTTAAAATTGAGAGAAGCGTCGGGCCACCGGGACAGTTCGGGGAAATCCGGGACGTCTGGTCTCCCTACACTGGTGTTACTGCCAGAGGGCATAAGCCTCTTTAATAACAGGTACCCTCTCAAGCCCTTGCAGAAACCCTTAGGAACCCATGCTCAGGTGGTGGCTCTGAAACAAGACCTAGATGTTCTCAGATAGCAGACAAGTCTATTACTACAAACTAATGGACCCACTGAGGGAGATGCCAAGGTCCGAGAAAACGCCTTTTGAAGTGTCTTTTAACCACAGCTCATCAGCATTTTGACCAATTCATTCACAATGATGCCCTCTCTCTCTCTCTCTGTGTGAAAAGAGGAGTCTACCCTAGTTACTCTCTTCTAACCAAACAGTCTAATACTTCATCTGACACTTCAGCGATGACGAAGATTGTATAGAAAGTTCATTATACCACCGACATGAAGGAGAAGATGCGATACAGTCCTAGAAAACACGTGTTCACACTTTCACATGAAACTGCTTATCACTTAACTGCAATACCAAATTGCAGGTAATAACACCAAAAGAGCATTCATAAAATCTTGGAATTTGAGAACCATATCAAATTAACCATATGAAATTAACATGATAATAAAGTATGATAAGATGAGAATGTTCGCGTTCTTTATGCATACTTGTATTTAAGGTAAGTTACTGTAATTAAATTCACAAATAAGCTTCAAATATTAATACATAAATAGGAGTAATAAACTGGCTTAGAGGCAATAGAGAAAACACATGAATTTCATTAAGTGAAGCTGTACATCACAGAACTGTCTTATTTCACACATTAAGAACAAATAACAAATTCGAGATCCTAACACTTGAACAAATATGAAATATCGCAGCTTAACTGCATCATCATATAAACTACTAAAAAAATCTATGTAATACATTTCCAAAGATATATTTTTGAATATTTGCAAACATGAAATTCCTAGATGACTGACTCCAGAGGGATTCTGACAAGAACAGAGTTGAAATGATGCATGGTTATTCTGGATATAGAGAAGTACATTCCTTGCGATAACAGTACAGAAAATTAATCAACTGAGCACTTGTGTCCCAACATGGACTTAGTGCAAAATTAGGCAGAGATTCCTGAGTAAATGCTGTAGCACAAGTGAGGAAAGCTCCTAACTCTGATATTTCACTTTGCCATTTAGACCAATTAATTACAAGGGATCTATTTGCTCTCTGTGGCAGGAACAGTGGAAAAGAAGGATAACTTGTACAAAGAAATGCAGGTATTCGAGTACAACACCTACAAATCTAGCTTTATATTTTGGGATAAAATGGCTTGGGTTAATTATAATGGAGACATGGGCTCCCTAATGGATGGGGAACTGAAGAGGAACAGAAAAGTAAACATTTGGCAAAACAGTGGAAGATGGAGAGTATCTCTGCACTTTGTACATTAAGGAGCTAGAGCTTAAGTCTTCTATTGCATGAGGCATGGAGCAAGAGCTGGAGTTGGAGAAGTTTGTCAATGAAAAAAGAGGAACTTTTTTGGGAGCATAAAAGGGTGCTAATCTTGATCTCTCGCTCCCTTTTTGTTACTGAAGAGCTGGCCCAATCTCCACATTCAGAGCACCACTTAAAACCATGAGAACACGTAGTAACCCGAGAGATCCTATTCCACCTAAATGCTCTTCAAACCATGCATGCAAACTCTGGCCATCACCAAGTCCTGGATGGCATCTAAATCTATGCTCTGTGTTCGAAATGGAGGACGGTCTGGCGGTGGCTGCTGTGGACCATGGACACTAGGCAAAGTCTGCATATTGTGGGAATTTTGTATAATTTAGGTCTTCTGTAACATGAACAGAGACTGGCCAGTGCGGAAATATGGAGATTTCCTGACAGCCCAGACCTCTAAAAGGGTTTTGAAGCAGGTTAAGGGTCATTCAAACGTGACAGACTGTATCCAATTGGCACTAGCCTCGCCACACAATTCTCAATGTTCCCAATTTCCCATGATGTCAATTGCACTCTACTTTAAGAAAATACTATGTAAATCTATAGCTAGGACTGCGACTGAGAAACCGGAGGAGTATTTAGTGTTAATGTTAGGAGCAAGAGGTCAATACAGCACATACTTCTACATTCTCTGATAAGCAGACATAATGTTCATCTCCTACTTTCAAACAATCATAAATGCCTGTAATTTGGCCCTCGCTGATTGTACAAGTATTTCTAACAAAAATAGAATATGCAGGTCACCCTTAAATTAGATTTATTTACATACATTTCTAAAGAGTAGCCTCAGAGTATACACAAACCTTAACCACATCAACACAATGACCTGTCTCAATTTGGAGATTTACAGCTCTTAGTACTAAAAACAATTCACCTCGCAGACACTGAAATCCTCTCTAAGGCGCCAGGTAGCCATAGAAGAAACGTAAATGTTCCCCTCACTTAGGTCCCCTAAAATTCAAATGTACAGAGATGGCACTTAATCCAACAATGAAAGCAGAAGCTGTAACATTTTTCATATCCTTTGAAAGAGGGACAACTTTGCCCTCTATGGGGCAGTGGCTGTCAATACCATATAAAATAAAATTTGAGACATATGCCATTATTTTCTCACATTTTGCATACGTTCTCAAACATGTTTGTACTGTAAGGAAATTTAAAAAATACCAGAGGATTGGGATATATCTGGGTTAATTCTCATTAGGTATGTCAGAGACAAGTATAGATGAGCGAATATAGACATTTGGTGGAGTTTGCTGACGGTACTCCTGAAAGCAAGCAAACAGGCTAGAATGTAGGTATTTAATTCCACATGTACTAACTGCCATGGACAATGGGGACAAGGAAGAGGTTTCCTGGTGACATTGATTCAGGATGAGAAACAACCTAGAGGGTGCAGGGAATAAATCAGAAGTAGACAAGTCTAAAGCAAAAGGACACTGTATCCTCAAAGTCCTCCCCTCGTTTCATTTGATCTAGCTGTGTTTATTACACAGACACCCTCATTGGATACTCCATCAAGGTACACACCTACACTCACTCCTATGGCGGCCAGAGTGCACCCCATGTGGCACAGAATGGCAGATGAAAAGGGCAGAAATACTTCATTTTCTTGAGCCTGAGGGAAACGTTTGTTGATGAGATGTTACAAGGCAGAGCTCTCAAAATTCCAAAGTTCCATCAAAAACAGATATAACACAGCCTAACAAATCCCGTCAAACTGCCCCTCAGTATTAACCAACAGGAAACAGTTGTTACCACGCTTTCTCACATCAGGTGAACATGGACAGGCACTTTTCAAAAAGTCATGGTTTAACATCCATCCTACTTTCACGGAGGAGGTCTATGGAACCTAAGACATGCATGAACAAAGCTGCATAAAACACCCCCGGCCTCTTCAGAAATGACCCAGAAAGCTGCCAGCCTGGTTAGAGTCCATCCCTAAACTTAATTAAAGGATGGACGATAGGATCTGATTTGCACTACACTATCCCTTCCGTCAACATGCTAACATAATTTTCGCAACACAAAACAAAGCTGCAAGTTAACCGCAATCGCTCCCTTCCGGCTGCTGTCAAGGTCTATTACTTTCTAATTTACTTACTGCCCAGTATTCGCAGTAGGGGAGCTCTCCGGGTGGTTAGGCACAGAAGGTGCAGGCCAGCATGAAGGGCGATGGAGAAATAGCCAATGACCTCCGGTTTTACCTAACATGAGGATCCATAGGGAAGATGGGGGCCGCACACCCAAAGCAAAACACTGAAACCGGAAGCGTCCTTTGTACACAAAAAGAACTATCAACGCGTTGGTTGCAGGCCACATCAAAGTCTTCTTTAATGTACACATCAACTTATCAAAATGTGTCTTTCGGATGATAAAAGGTTAGTTTAACATGAGTTCTGTTCCATTCAGGACATAAAAATGTACCCCACATAAGCTGAACCTGCTATAAGACACAGAATGTGAAAGGGTGAAGCGTTCTCAATACGAGACACGTTATTGGTACAATGCATGACCTGGTCCACAAAAACCATCAAGACCTTGGCAGAATAGGCCTCCTACTGGGCTAACAGCGTTAAAGCTTCTAGAAGTAACACACTTTTACACAAAAAAAAGTTAGAAACAAGAAGTTCGTGTGCATAGGATCCACCAGACCTGAATTAATAAAAATAGTAGTAATATCGTTTTTTTAAAAATATCTTTTTATTGAACATTTTCTTAGTTACATTCAACAAAATATAATTAAGGAACAAACAATAAAAGCCGCAAACCTCAGTGCTCACCTATCAGCCAGGCCAATCCACTGTGCCTGGCTGTGATTAATAATAATAATAATAATGATGATGCACACTACAAACAGAATCCGTGCTTGGTGATAGGTTCCATTATTCCCAACTCCATGCTACTCATGTTGTTGAAGTTAGAAGGCTGAGAGGCTGCATGCCCCAGCAGGATTCAAACCTTTGACTGCAGATCTGCTCCCTTGTGTCGGGGGACCCTTCCTGCACCAAGACGTCCCACTGTTCGATCTAGGACGAGCACACACCCTTTCCCACTTTGTTAGATTCCTTTTCGAGAAAATAACTACTGGCTATAAAGGAGTTTGTTTACATCCTTTGCTTCTTCAGGTCTCCATCACTCTGTGGTCCATTGGTGCATCACCACTGTGGAGTGGATAAAGCAACATTGGGAGAATCCTTAACAAGTAGAGGGTCATGTGGGACCGGGGCAGGACAATTCTAGGGGTCTCAGGGTGTGGCATGTAACTGACAGGCCTCCAGCAATAATGGCCTTCAGAGGCGTCAGGTTAGTCCGTTGCTGTAGAGTTAGATTAGCTGCAGGTGTGTCGGAGTGATGGATGCCTGCTGGCTCTTTCCGTACATGGAAAGCAGAGGCCCTCCCTATCAGGTAATGTTGTTTTAAATATAGAGATGGGCGATTGTCAGTAGGTTTTCTTTCTGCTAAACTAATGCATTTGTAATCCTATGTACAAGTAATTCAGTTGATGATAGTTTTTCATTGGGCTGGTTAGTGCATTTATTGCCACCGAAACCCACGTGTGTAGAAAGGCACTGAATTCATAGTTTGTTAATAACATTGTACAATCGGGAATTACTAGGAGTTGGATCCTCAGTTGAGGCAGTGAAGGCTACTACTTCTAGCCACATCTGTAAAATAATTTTCCAAATTCTCGTAACAGTAGTGGATTTAACGGGGACTTGTTAACAGCGTCTTGGTAAAGATGCCCCTGGAAAAAAAAAATCTGTTTTACAGTTGTGACCACCGAAAATATGAGGATATTCTTGACTCTGATAGGTTGTGAAGTGCTTTTCTGTACTCCGGCCACGTGCAGCATCACAGAACATGCCTCAAAGCCCAGTGATCAGGGCTGGCTGCAGTGACCACTGCATGCACGATGTAAGCTCCATCCAAGGCTTTTTCACTGTGAGTACAAGAAAATGTAGGTGGCCCTCCCTTCTGAATGACAATGGAAGTAACCAATCAACTTCCCTGCAACCTGACAAAGATCGAAGTGAAAAACGCAGCTCGTGGAAAGGGTATGTACCAAAGTTTGTTTCAAAATCTGTGTGAGAAGTAGCTCTTCAGCTCAGGACTACATTTGGAGGCCGCTGACCTTTCAATTTTTGAATGCCAACTTGTGATCTAACGAAAACTTTTTCTCTTTGTTGCTACTTCGTTCTCCAATTCGGCTGGGTAACAAAACCTGCATTTCGTTGTTGGTTTCTGCAGTTTTTATTCACTTACACGTAAGAGCGAGGGCCTTCCTATCATGTTTTACGCTTCGACCATTACTGAAGGTTACTGGTGCCCGTCCTCTGCAGCGCTGCAACGCAGCATGCGAATACCGTCAAACGGTACATCCTGTCCATACGGCGAGCAGCCCGGCTCACAGATGCTGGAAAGGTTCCCCACGCAGCGGTAGGTGTTTTCAGGAATATCGGGAGCGGACAGCTTCTCCGAGGCTTCAGATGCCAGGCTTCCAGGGAAAAGGCCGAGTGATTTCTCCTCACAAGTGAACTGGTCCAGCAGGCCCGGTGTAAACGAATCAGGCTCCAATGAGCCCGAAGGCGCGCTCTTTCCAGCTCGGCAGAGACACGCAGGGCCTGACTAGAATCCGCTCCATGCACAGGCTGCAGCGGTGCGCGACCACCACCTACTGAAAACCCCCAGATACACCGGAATAGCGACCCTGAAACAGCATTACAGCTCCAACCAGGCTTAACCCACACACGGTCACTTCCAGTGACAACCCCTGCCCTCCCGCCAACCAAGACCAGCCGCTCTCATTAAACTAATCAAACGTACGCGGGGGGGAACCTACCTGTAGACTCGTACCCCTGGTACTCAAATAGTGCAAACACATGCACACCTCGACCTCCAACAGGCTGCACTTAAAAAAAAAAATAAAATAGTCAATAAGTAATACCTCTAACACAAATGAGCAAAGGTGTTAACCCCTTGAACGCCAATTCCTCTGCACATGTATTATCCAATAGAGCAAGTGGCTGTTGAATATACATGGATAGTTGGTATAATCCAACCAAAGAGTAAGGTTCCACGCATCTTGCAGAGCTCATAATAATTATTATATGTGGGACCCTGGATTCCCTGCATAAAAAAAAAAAAAGTCTCTTATTTTCTTATTAAGGGGATAGGTGACACACCTACTAAATAACGAAATTACAAGGTCACTCACCTGAATTAACTTATGAGGCCGAGTTCTAACATCACAATGCCTACTGCCAGCAGCCAAGGGGAAAGGCTGTTCAGAAAGCATAAGCAACATTGCACTTTTAAAAAACACAAAACGAAGCACAGCTTTTCCTTTTGCTGCTGCTTTTGTAGATGAACAGAGAAAGACAGAAAGGAGACATTTATGCCATGTAATTATAGAAAAGACAATCTCTCTGCATGCTTCTACACATTCTGATATACAACACTTTTTAAAAATCTTACTTCTATTAAACTGATAGTTTTTTTGCAGCATGTATTTATTTAACTGCTTTCTTGATGCGTTTATAATTTTACACCAGAGACTCTGCTTGTATTGTTTACGTTTGTAAACACAGTATCTCTTTCATATGAAAAGCAAACCAACCAAAGATTTAAGCAGTTAGTGGAAAAATTAACGACGTGACCATGTATCATAAAGGACTTAACCCCTTGCCATACATACTAAGGGTACTATTGTAAGTCATCCTTGGAGTTTCATGACGCAATAAAGGAACTCAGCCTTCAGACTTTTTTCCTCTGTATGGTCGCAGAACTCCTCCATGGACAAAATCCTAATGATGTGTGCCAGGGGTTACTTTATCCTATATGTAATACATGGGATTCTGCAATCCCAGTAGAAACAGTAGTTTCTGATTCCTTTATAACCGGTGACTAGTGATGAACCCAGTCGCCGATTATAGAGAAAAGACATCAGAACGTTACCGTCATGTTATTACAGTTGATTTCTGATGTCCCGAATGCCTGCTGCCAGAGCCAGAGGTGAAAGGCATGTCAGGTCATGAGGCGTAACTGAAGCAGCCATTTAAAGCAATGGAATGTTGCTTTTCTTTCTTCTGCTTTATTTTCATAACTTACCAGTAGAGAAAATATGTTTCTTTTTTGGACTCTTTAGATAGAGAAAAGCTAGAATCTTTCTGCATGTTTCTACACATTCCAAGCTACTGCAGTTTTTTTTTTTAAAACTAAAATTGACTTGTATTGAACCCTTTCCAGTATCTGCATGCAACAAATATTTAACAGGTTGTTGATGTGTTTAATTTTGCACTACCAGTTTTATTTTTACTCTTCATATTTATGAACATGCTCGCTTTTTCATATTAAAGGGCTACGCACCAAGGTTTTAATTGGTTTGTGGGAAAGTTAACAGTGTGACCAATTATTACATGGGATTAAGTACCCCCGGCGTACATGATAAGGATATTGCAAGTCACCTCGCAGTTCCATAATCTTATAAAGGAACTTGGTCTTCTAGTTCATTCTTTTATATGGTTATGGAGATCCTTGGTGACTTGCAACATCCTTACAATATAAGGCAGGCAATGCTTTACCCCTTATTTAACATTGTTCCGTTACCATTAAGGCCACTAAACCCTGAACCTTTAGTGGTTTGTGCACACTAGAACACTGAAAGTGAATTGACAGACCATCCACCCACTACACGGTACCAGCTGTCCATTACTACAAGTTATGCTATTTGTCACACTCTCTTTTCCCAGCGGTTTGAAAGTAGTGAAGGGTGTCCAAGTGTGGAGGGCCGGAGGGGCGGCGGGGGTGACAAACATCTAGCAAACAACCAAACAACCAAAGAAGGAACGATGAGCCTTGTAGAAAAAAGGAAAAAGAAAATTGCCTATTGATCTGCGTTTTCATGCAAAAACTACAAATCTCTAATTCCAGGGTAAGCTAAACCTCGTCAAACAAGTGCTCCTCAATGTGCCCTTCCACTCGCTCTCCAGACTTTTTCAGCTCAATCCCCTCTATTACCAGGCAAGTGGGGCACTTTAAACGCTTCAATCCTGGGGCACAATTACCATTTTCAGCGCCACAGCTCACAGTCCCAGTCTTTGATCACATTTGTGCTAAAATAAATGGAAAGCTTCTTCGAAGAAACAATACGTTAACCCGCCAAGCCTTTGGATTTATCAGTGGGAGATTAAAAGCCTGACAATGTACAGTACATAAAACAGTTATAGTTTCCTTTTATCAAGGTAATGAATGCCTTTGAAGTCCCATTTGTACAGTAATTTATTCCCAGAAGATTTAGATTCCAAATGAAAGACTGACAGTGGCCAAACTAGCTTCACTATCTCCAGTGGTTCCTCAATTCCTTTGTGAGGTCCCTGCTCTGTGCATCTTATACCCTTTAATCCCAAATAAAAAGAAATCCTTTTGGGATTTAAAAAAAAACACAGTGCTCATGTTTTGTGAAGTTAATAAAATCACAAAGCGAAGAGGATTCTCTCGGGTCTATGGAGTCAGCCACCACTTTATAACACAAGCTCATCCATGGACCAGTGGGCTCCGCAAGACGATGGGAACCGCTTTCATCGACTGGAACACAGTGGCCAACTCGTACAAGTTTTGTGAAAAATGTTGAATAGACTTTTAAAGATGCTGTTCGTTCCTCCAACCAAATCACACAATTCCTGGGAGAATCGAAGGATAATAAAAAATAAAAATAATGAAGGCTCGACTACGTGGGTGGCCAAAAAGTGGGTACAGGGAGGCTTTAAGTCTCAATTTGTTGAATTTACAAAGTCAAAGCCACCACGTCATCTGGGAAGAAGCTAAAAGAAACATCAAGACAAAAGTTAGAGACAAACAGAATCCTCTGACACTAGGCCAAAAAGACAAAGCCATAAGACAAAAATAGAGGTTGGCAGATTTTATTACTCATCAGGGATTGAAAAATACAGTAGGGCAATGCGCCTATGCTTACACATCCGAAAACTGGCCTCATATCCCGAATGGCGTCCCTTCCTTTCCTCACTATCCAGGCTATTTGTGGGGGCACGCAAAGGCCAGTGCGGCCACTGAAGGCCTCGGGCGGCTACCTCGGAGGTGAAGGACAGAGAGGCAAGCTGGCCTCTGTGCCCCCCATCGTCTCCATGTGCAGTGGCATGGCAAAGAGAGGGGGCAAAATCTGATGAATGTCGGCCACAGCTCTTCCACACGTTGAGCAAACATCTTACTCCATCTACAGCCCTTCATCCGTGCTGGGAAAACAGTTAAACTGGAGGGAAAATTAACAGTGACTGCAAGCGGTTCGCGAGATTTAGGCCCATATTTATACTTTCTTACGCCGCATTTGCGTCATTTTTTGACGTAAAAACGGCGCAATCTTGCAAAATACAATTGCATTTTATATGTTTGCTCCAAAAAACGGCGCAAATGCGGCGCTAAAAAAGTATAAATTTGGGCCTTAACCTTATAAAATCTCACTAAATCCCTGGTCCGGCCTCCAAATGTGGCCTTAAGCGAACTAGCTCCGAAAGGACTCTGCAATGATATCTGTAGCATTCGACGGGAATAAAATGCTCTCCCGTTTTTTAATAAATTCGCCTCCCATTGGAATCTTCGCCTTGAACACCCGATGTCCTCAGCTCTCCGCACTGCGACCCCTGCAAGCGCTGGCAGGGCAGAAGCCGCCCTACACGTACCGGCGGTTACAGGGAGACTGGGGAGGGGTTCTGGCCATCTGCCCCGGAACCCTCACCTTTGCCCTGACAAAGACCTCGCTTTCTCCACAACCTGAAACGCAGAGGGGACCTTCCAGCTCCCACCATACTGACAATCAATCACATCTGGTGTAGTCCGGGGGCTTGGAAGGAGCCAACTGCTGTGAGGCACATGACGGGGCCTTGCTTCCGCACCAACACACACCCTCTGCAAGCAACTCGCTCTAGAACCACTTAAATACAACATCGATTATTGGCTATTTCGCTCCATCGCGTTCGCTTCGGGTTTTGCTGTTGTGATCTCGGGACATCTGACTAGAAGCTGAACAGTTTTCAGTCCTGTATGGTCTCAGTATGTTATACGAGGTATCCGTTACATATAACCAAAATGAGCCCTGGTCTCCATGCACATTAGTCCCTTCCTTCAACACTTGCGGGATGGGGGGCACTGAACACTGTCAGGCCTTTTTGCTTTCACCAACTGCGGCCTTATTACTGGGCCAAACTTCAAAACTCCAGACACAGACCCACATCGCATCAGCACTGAAGCTCTGTAACAAACCAACACTGCCTTTACAGGGTTAGCAGATCGGCTGAATTATAGCAAAACAGGTCCATCAAGAAGCGACGTTGCTGTACAGAGGGAGATACATGGACGTATGCCAACTATGTGCCCCTCTTTAAATCTTAGACTAATACATAGGTCACAGGGTACCATTCTAAAGACACATTTAAAACCATGTAGAACACCACCCTGTGATATTTTATCTATCAATGCATGCTTTATTGGAAGGGCATCATGTGTATGGGAAAATTAGTGCACTTGTGACAACAAATTTTCATACTTTAGGTCGTAGACTGTAAAGTTGTTCTAAAAACATCTCTAAAACTAACAAATAGCTCCCACTGTGCAACACGGTACCAAAAAAAAAAAAATGGATTTCTGTTTGTTGACTAACTGTGGGCGTTAAAAAGCCCGGTCGTTAAAAAACTATGGTGCAGGTCATCATTTTCTTAACCTGATTGTGGTGTTTTGTTATTCACAAAGACACAATCTGAACTACTGATGTACATTTCTTCTTGTATAGTGCTTACTACCATTGCCTTGCCAGTTTGTAAATAATCCCAGTGTTGCCATCTATGGCAACTGAGATAATAAATAATTTGTCAGGATCACACGGCGAGGTGAGGTGGCCTCGCATTACTTGCATGTTCCTAGATACAGAAATGCAGCTTGGTATTCAGACTCCGCATGTGTAGGAAATTTGCTGATTGTTTACTACTAATAATATTGTGTTTTCTGGGTTCTTGGTAGGCCCAATGATTCCTTCCACAGATTCATATCAAAGACAGAAGATGTTTAGGATGATACTTAACAGAAGGACAGAGTGAACCTGAAGTACCCGGGTCCAAGCATCCTTTCTACCAATCATATCGGGCTCACAGCGAGCAGGACTGTAGGATAAGGTTAGATAAAAATGAAGTCAGTTGTAAAAACCTGACTAACAACCAGGCTAAAGCAGATATGAAAACTTGAAATCATCTCTTGATAACAGCTAGCCTCTGGTGGAGAGCAGGCCCAAGCTCCAATCCATTGCTACTCCTATGACTGGCAGCTTCCGAGAGCACGGAATAGAAGATGTGGATTGATCTATCGAGTCAAGAGCTACCCTTTTCAACAAACACTGTACTCTTCAATTTGTTCAATTTCTATTTGTTGGAAACGAGGAAAAAAATCATACAAAATCACTAACTTGTCTACCATTACAGCTAATACCAACGAGCCGTTGAGAGCCCTTGCTGCGATCACACTTTTCAGCTGCAGCCCTCAAAATATTATGGTTTGGCTGGTTGAGGGAGAGTGAGGTGATGGTGATAGCTAAAGCTTCTAGATTGTCTTTTGATGAGAAAAACCGGGCGATGTGTCCAAGCAGAACGTGTTAGTAGTTGTCCACAATCACACCACATTGCTCTAAAGTAATGGATGGCATGCAGATATTTGACCTGGTGGCCAAGTAGCCCAGATTAGATGAAGCTTTCACTGTGGAGACTGGTGGTGCATTTAGCAATGAAGAACAGCGGTTCTGCACTGCTTCTTTTTAATTAAAAATACATAAATAAATAAGCAACAAGTGTTTTAAAGATTAGGCAGACACGTTCCTAAGCTACCGACATTCAGTAACTATCTCCAGTGGTTGGTAGAGGTAGATACTTGCAATCACAAGAGGATAAGATGATCCTAGATTGAGACCTTCAATGTGGGTTCTGCAAGGGAAGAGTTCAGCTGCATTGAACAGTCAGAGCCAGAGGAGAGGCTGTGTCTTCTGATGCTCTGGGAAAGCTGTGAAGCGGGATCAGTGCCGGACTGGCCACTGTGGTCTGAAGGCGAGGAGGGCTGCTTCTGAGAAAGAGGCCACAGTGACCCAATCGTACCTCCACTGCTCCACATTAGTTGTGACCTAGTGGTTTGAACTAGTTTAAAGCTTTTGTGCTAGGACCGATTTTGGTTTCCAGTACAACTCAGCATCTCACGGCGAAGCTCAACGCTCTAGTAAGATCAAGCAGTAGAAATCGGCAAGCTTTGCCCCAACTGACTCCTTTGAAGTAACATGGCTTTTTCCCGACAGTCGGACAGACCATCCATGGCCTCTGAGCAAAACAGTAACCTTTACCCACTGAGTCCCTTCACTTAGGGTCACTGTACAAAGCCTGTGCAAATCCGCCTAAAAATAGTTCCTTCTCTTCAGTGAAAAAACTGGTACAACATGTGCTTTTTTATTTTATATATTTCTAACATTAACTTTATCCCCTGCCTGTTTTCCCCTGCCTGCATGGAGATTACTTTTCCGTCTCTTTTTTAATGTCGCAGCTTTAAAGCGTTATTGTAACATCGTACCTGACTGTGATTTGGGGGCTTGTTTGCGAGGCAATTTGACAAAGTTAGGCCTACTGGCTTTGCCATTGCTTGCCTATGTGTGTTTTACATGGCTTCTCAGTGAAGTCTGCTGGAGCGCAGTGCATGCAGCTCTGCAATAAAAGTCAAGATACAAGCTTTTGAAGTCGGTGATATATTACTGCAATTTAGAGACAGGCAAAGGCAATAAGGCTCAGATCTCACGGAGGGGCGGGAAGCACCTTCTAAAGGGGGGCTGCAGGCAACTGTGAGAATGTTGCACCATTCCTGTTACATTCAATTCTTTTTCTAAACCCTGGCCGGAGGAGCGCCCCTTAACACCTTTTCCTTAAATGTGCCTTATTTAATTAGTGAGCAAATAACTCGGACTCAGCAATGGGCCAGCAACCCAGTCCTCGCACCAACTCCTTAAACGTGATTCACAGCTTCCTGTGACAGTTCTTCCCCAACAGTCTCCTGGGCGAAATTTATGAGAAATATTTCAGTAGTTACGTATTCCAGGGTCATTTTGTGAGCTCTACTTAACTGGCTAGAAATACACTGACTTGAGTATCCCAAGGCACCGACTGGAACCACTGCAAATGTAGTTTTACAAATGGCCTCCAATGATTTGTGAGGCGCCATCTTGGCGTTTGCGGAGGTATTGCGTTGCAAGCAAAGCCAAAGGCGGAAACATGTACCCTTCCTCTGCAAAGGCAAATGTCCTACACAAACACATGGAGATAGCCACCGAGGACCGTGGTTTGGGGCAAATGGTGGGCCAAAATATGGGGAATGTAGACATTTTAAGAAGGGCCAGATATTCGAGAGTCTGATAACACTCGCCTATCAGAGTCCTTGGCCTGTCTAGAAAATCCACATTTCCCTTTAGACAAGGCGGCCTCGGTTCTCTCCTTATTATACGGCATGAAGCTAGAATTCCTTTAACTAAATAGACAAAGATTTTCGAGGTTGATATGCTGCTTAGAGCGTGAAAGCAGGCTGTCGACTCGCTTAACCAAAAGAGCTATCCATCTACTCTGTGATGCAAGCAGATTTGATCTTGGCCCCTTTTAAAGCATCTCAAATGGCCTTTTCCCTTCTCATCCCTTCTATCGTTATACACAGCAGTGTGTGGCGACAGAAATGTGCAATACAGGCTAATGGACTTATCACATGCGAGTTCCTTGATCTCCCCCCAGCACAGACTTAGACAGAGAAGGTGGCATTCAAACAAGGCACTATTAGGTGGCTGCTTCAAAGCCATGCTTCTTGTGTGGCTGGCTGAGACATGGGGCAGCAGGGCACACTGCTCCGCACCATGCCAGCAGAGCTTTTTCCTTAAGTAGTTTGCCAAGTGATTACCTTGTAGTGTTGATGCCTAATCCTGTAGATGCCTTTCTCAAGGCGTCTTACAATTCCATACAGAATTAGTTCTGCTTAGCAGCTTAAACAGTTCCATGTAGACTATTTCAAGTAATCTGCAGTCTGCAGCATTGGAAGACACCATTGGCTGAACACTAAAGTTGGCAGGGGTCCTGGCTTCTATGGTGGCCACGCTTTAAGCAGTTGTATTAATTTCACAGGAGGATGAAAAGAGATTTGAAATTGCTTACACTTCTGTGCGAATCACTCAAATACATGGGACTGTGCACTTTTCTTAATGACAAGGCCTTGTTTCTCCAAGTTATCAGATCACCACGCATTTAATACTCTTTAAATTAAAACAGGTTTATCTTCTACGAGGCAGAGTTTGGGACATGTTTTGCACATCATTAGGGATTGCTACATTCAACTATTACCTTAAACAATCCCTTTGAAAAAATTATTTAATCATGTTCCTTTCAACACCAAGAAGACTGCGTACACGCCTTACTTCATACAATAGGACAGAACAGAAGATGAAGAGATTTCGAGGCAGTGCATAAAAAGGTTAAGCTTGTTGCGAAAGCCCACGAGACAATTCAAGAGGAAAGATCTGAAGCCAGACAACCTTAAAACGGATAAGGATGCTCCAGGCCAAACTCACTTGCTAATATTTTCCCAGGGACCAAAATGTATGGTCTGTGGTATGCCCTGGAGCCGCATTGATGCCAGCAGGGTGGAAGTGTGGTGTTTTTGGGTGAGGAAGGGGACAGATGGTTGTAAGGTGGGCGTATAAGACATTAGTGTCTAATTATGTTTATATATTAAAAGGAAAAAGAAAATAAATAAAAAAGAAAATGAAACACATCATGCATACTTATATTGAAGATTTGGCTGAACACAAATACTGAAAAGTATTGAAGTTTTGACTAGTGCATCATGTAAATCTATAGGGCAGGCGATATTGTTCTTATGTTTGATTTAGTCTTTCCTGCCTCTGACCCTTTCCATACATTACGCTCAGGGGCCCTCTTTCTTTTAATAAAAGGAGCAATCCCAGCTTCCCCACTTGAGGAAATTTGGGTGATCCTAGGCAATTGTTCTATTTCACTTTGCATCCTCTTTTTTCATTATCCCATATAAGGGCAACTTGAAATACATTAATTCAGGGTGTTCCCTGTACAAAACCTCTTGTGTTTGATTTAATACATTGTAATGTTGTCCTTGTATAATAGGAATCCAGGCCACTTAGAGGGTCCACATGACAACCTACTTGCCTCTTAGTTCACTATTGGCATTGTTGTAACGGTGGGAAAAGGAATGAATGTTTCTACATTCATTTTTGAGAACTATAACTTTAAATAAAATGTGTCTCAATGCAGTGATATAATCTTATGTTCTAAGGTGAAATGCTTCTCAAGTACACTCTTGAATTTGGAAGAGACTTTACCATATTTTTACATGTCTATTGGAAGATGCCTTTAAAAATAAATAAAGTTCCAAAGTTAAGTGGTGCGGGACATCTTATTTGCTTTTCTACTTTAGTTATCATTCAAATAAGTGTTCGTCCATTTATTTAACATCCTTCTGAATGTTAGTGCTCTCTCACGTAAACAGCACCCCATTAATGCTGTCCACCAAGTATCACTGCTCCATACCCTAAGTAGTCTGACTACTCAACAGGTCATTTCTGGGTCATCTTTATCACCTGTAAAAAAACACCTGGAGCGGGCTGTGCCGAAATCCTGATCCAGTGCGAGAACAGTTACCGCCATTGAGTATAATTGCTGGGAATGGCGTAGTACAGTGGTTCCCAACCTTTTGACTTCTGTGGACCCCAACTTTATCAGTACTGGAACCCGGGGACCCCCACTGAATCATTTTTGAAATCCAGGGATCCCCACCCCCCCATGAAGCTGTGGACCTAATATTATTACATTTTCAGAGCAGTCACGGACCCCTGAAAAGGGTTCGCGGACCCACAGGGGTCCCCGGACCACAGGTTGGGAACCACTGGCGTAGTCCATCGCTCACATTCATTTACCTCACATGAAACTACCTGTAACTTTTTACTGATTTCCATTCAATCCATACGGTAGCGAAGCCATGGGCATCTAATCTAACCAAACTACCGTTTGTATTGCTGGCCCTGGACTCGAAGGTCAGTCCAACATCCAACAGAAAAAATTAAACAGAGCATGCCACATAATATTTAACAGAACACAGATAATCCTTATTGTAAGCTCACATGTAGTTCACAACTGTGATCGGTACTAAGTTATGCAATACAAAACATTCCATAAAAAGGTTAAGCAGAAATATAAGAATTACACAACACCAGTTACACAGTACTCCAGCTTTCACAGCATCCATGTCTACTAAAATATGCCTCAGAGTAACACCACAACATATTCCCTCACTCACAAAGCTTAGGAAAGCATAAACTAAAATATATATATAAATCATGCTTATCAAATACAGGTCAGACAGGTCATGTGCTGGGTTAATATATTACAACTTAATCCACTATGAGACAACACCCAAGCTCCTTCAACATTAAGCCGAATGTCCCACACACATCTCCACCATCACTCCAGCAGCGGTATGTATGCCTCGAACCTAAGTCACATTAAAGAGAAGCAATTCACCCACATGCATCACACACCTAATAAAACCCAATCAGAACACTACGCAAATGTTCAATGCAGCTGTGACGTGCGCACTGGTAGCAACACAACGTTCAAACGATCCAAACTGCCACTCAACTGGAAAGTTTCAGGCCTATAAAGCTGTCTATGCACTACATAAACACTCATAACACAACATAAGTGTCTCCAGCTGTACTTTACGTAGGACTGGGTCTGACCCAGGCCATCTTAAATTTGGGTGTTTTTTTCCCTTGATTTGGCATCCAAATCTTCATTGGATTTTTACATTTTTTTATTATTCCTCTTCCTTCAGTCATACGAAACAATAAACCTGTTCGTCGCTTCTAAAATAACGATTACGTGTTGATCTTGGCAAATGTGTCCCTTCAAATCTTTACACCATCAAATGCTTGCCCTCGGCAGAGACGCTTTGAGGGATGGCGAAGTAGGCATTTACCCAGGAGCACCATCTTCCAAGGCGGGCGACCAACAAAGTGATTTTTCTCTCTGTACCATCCTCCTGCTCTCTGGCTATGTCTATGTCGTCTGAAGGATATCTGGGCCCCACACAAAATATGTTTCCGTTGTCGGTGTGACCCAGCTCCTAAAAATGTAACGAATATTTAAATAAATATTCTGTCATCAAGGGGGCTTGAATTAGGAGAACGTGGATAAAAAAAAAAAAAGAATAAAAAAAAAAAAGTTGTTCAGACCAGGGAGTTAAAAATATGACTTGTCCGGTGCCCCAAAATTCTTTAGATGGCCGACACTGTGCTCCAGTAGATTTCGGCGTGCTTTCATTATCTCGCAGTTTACAGGGTGGCATCTAAAAATGGCTTGGCGGAATCGCTGCCAATGAACTGAGCTCAGTTACGAAGCCTGCGTTTGAAAAGGAAATCTCCAAGCTGGGGTCATCGTGAGCCCACCTCGGATAACAGGGCCGCCTGCGGCTGCCGGATCAATCGGCCATGTTAACACACCAAGGCCAGGAGGCTTAAGCTGGCATCGGCCATCTGTGAAATACCAGTGGGAGAGCTGAGCGCAAACACAGATCCTGCCCGGGGGAGGCGCCGAACATTCCACGAGGTCCATCGTTGCATGCGGCTCACTGCCGACACGCCGCTGCCCCAAATGTTTGTTTACCAGCCTCCAGCCAAAAGGGAATAAACCCGTTTTCTAGATTACCACACATATTGTAAATATATTAGGCCACAGTGGCACCAGGCTGGTTGACAAAGGACAGCTGGCCAAAGGATTCTTCGGTACTGTAACTGTAGTTATACAGCTGAGGAAAGACAACTTGAGTCTTTTTTCCCAAGCAGTGTCCCTGGGCTCCTCTGCAATCAAGGCGCGATAAACAAGCATTGGCAAAGCCAATAGGTTTCACCTTTTCTTTTGTACTCGCTCTCAGAAACTTGATTAGTAATATTAGAAAAAAGTTATACTAATGTTTGTTTTAAATGTGATAAATGGCCAACAGTTATCTATGTTGTGATATATATGTTGAATTAATATCCCAAGGTTCCAAACTGTAATTTGTACCTTATTTAATATGACATTGTATTCGAGTATAGTGATGTGTAGTTTAGTGAAGTGCCACGGCACCTGCTCTACCATTCAAATCATGCCCCTTTTAACTGCAATTGTGACTGCCTGTTTAGTAGCAAAATATAGCAATATTTGGTGTTTAGATCAGCTATCACAACTTTTGGCCCCGGTGCCACTGCACCTGCTGCACCATTCAAATCAAGACCTTAATGCCTGCAAGATAACTGCATTCCGACTTCCGGTTTAGAATTAAAATTTAGTAATAATTTGTGTATACTGGGGTTGCTAGAGCCTTTGGGTGCAGTGGCACTGCACCTGCTGCACCATTCAAATCACAACCCTAATGCCTGCAAGGTAACTGCACTTGTGACTGCCTGTTTAGTGTAAAAAAAATTATATATATAACACAATAGTCTGTGCTTAGCGGGGGTCTGACACCTTGTGGCACTAGTGTCACTGCACCTGCTGCACCACTAAAATCATGACCCTAATGCCTGCAAGGTAACTGCACTTGTGAATGTCGGTTTAGTAGGAACATTTAGGAATAATCTGTGTTTAGAGGGGTTGTGACACCTTGTGACACCAGTGCCACTGCACCCGTTGCACCAGTAAAACCACGCCCCTGTGCCTGCAAGTTAACTGAACTTTAGTAGTAAAATATAGCAATATTTGTTAGTTAGAGGAGTTTTGACAATGTTTGGGACTTGTGCCACTGCACCCGCTGCACCATTTAAATCATGACCCTAGTGCCTAAAACATAACTCCACTTGTGACTGCCTGTTTAGTAGTAAATTATAGCATTACTTGGTGTTTGGAGGGGTTCCTAGAGCTTTTGGCCTCGGTGTTACTGCACCTGCTGCACCACTAAAATCATGACCCTTGTTCCTGCAACATAACTGCACTTGTGACTGCATGTTTAGTAGTAAATTATAGCAACAGTTGGTGTTTAGAGGAATTCTGACAACCTTTGGGACTGGTGCCACTGCACCTGCTGCAGCATTTAAATCACGACTCTAGTGCTTGCAAGATAACTGCACTTGTGACTACCCTTGACCCCAGGGTAGGTCGCTCCCCTGTCCTCACAGCGCCACCAGATCCAGATCCCCTGTTCTGCCTTCTCTTTTGCCTGCATCGCTGACTGTGCCCCGAGTGTCTGTGTTGCCGTTTGTCTGCGTTCGCGCTCCCCTTTTTTTCCTTCTGTATCCCCGAGTGCCTGTGCTGTGTGATCGCGCTCCCCTTTTTTCCTTCTGTATCCCAGAGTGCCTGCATCTTCTGAGTGCCGCCCCCCTTGCCCTCCCGCCGTCTCCCCCTCGTTTTTCCTGCTTCTGCGCCTTTTCGGCACTTTGTCATTTTTCTAGGCCTCCTCGCCTTCAGAGCCTTTTTCCCGCCGCTTTTTTCCCCCCACCCGCCCTCCTCCCGCCTGACCCCGCCGCCCCCTTAAATGGCGGCCGCGCCGCTGGCGCGCCTAAGGCAAGCCCGTCTGCGCCCGTCCGCGCACGGCGCCCGAACCCCTGGCCCCCGCCTGACCTACGACTCCGCCACCCTCGTCAAACTCAACCCCGGCCGCACTCCGGGCTGCTACCACGCCCACCCCAAACGGACCCACGGACCCTTCACCTGCAGCAACTGTCACTTCACCTGCCTACGGACCAGCACCGCTCCCGCCAAGAACGACCCCCCCCGGAAGCTATCTCCACTGCATCCTGGTCAACACCCGATCCGTCCACAGGCACGCCATCGAACTGTGGAACCTCCTCAACTCTACGAACCCGGACATCGCCTTCCTCACCGAGACCTGGATGAATCCCTCCTTGGCACCCGACATCGCCATAGCCATCCCCGACGGCTACAAAATCATCCGGAAAGACCGCACCAACCGCATCGGAGGAGGCATCGCCATCGCACACAAAAACTCCATCCGCATCTCAACCGACACCGACAACTCACTCCCCAACGCCGAACATCTCCACTTCACGATCCACAGCGACCCCAAGACCACCCTCAGAGGCACCCTCATGTACAGACCACCAGGACCCCGCACCAAGTTCAGCGAAGACATCGCAGATTTCGTCAACCCTCACGCACTCTCGTCCACCGACTACATCCTCCTAGGAGACCTCAACTTTCACCTGGAGAACCTCACCGACAACAACACCACCGCCTTACTGGACAACCTCGCCAACCTGGGATTGAATCAGCTAGTCAACACCCCCACCCACTACGCCGGACACACGCTCGACCCCATCTTCTCCTCCAGCAAACACATCACCTTCAGCCACACCACCGAACTCACCTGGTCGGACCACAGCTGCGTCCACTTCATCTTCAAGAAGACCACTGTGCACCTCCACACCCAGCAACCACCAAGAAGACACTGGAATCGTATCACCACGGATCAGTTCGCATCAACCCTCTCCCAGAACCAACCCACCAGCACCACCAACCCAAACGAAGCCGCCAACAACCTCTCCAACTGGATCTCCGACTGCGCCAACCTCCTGGCCCCCCTGAAAACTCAAGCCAGCACCAACAACCACAAGAAAAACTCCTGGTTCACCCCCGACCTCAAGGACTCCAAGAAAGAATGCCGCGCCCGCGAGAAGACGTGGCGCCTCAACCAGACCGAAGAGAACATGTCAGCTCTCAAGGACGCCACCCGCCAACACCACCAACACCTCCGCGCCGCACGAAAAACAGCCTACCGGAACAGACTTGACAACAACGCCCACAACAGCAAGGAACTATTTGGCATCGTCAAAGAGCTCTCCAACCCGGACGCAGAGAACAACTCCATCCCTCCATCACAGGACCTCTGCGACTCCCTCGCGACCTTCTTCCACCACAAGATCACCGACATATACAACAGCTTCCCGACCACCGACGCGAACCCCCCCCCGGAACCCTCTACCGACATCACCACCATCCTCACCTGGAGCCCAACCACCACCGAGGAGACCACCCACGTCATGAACTCGATCCACTCCGGATCCCCATCGGACCCCTGCCCACACCACATCTACAACAAAGCCGACGACATCATCGCACCGCACCTCCGAGATGTCATCAACGCCTCCCTCACCACCGCCACCTTCCCGGAGAGCTGGAAACACGCAGAGCTCAACGCCCTCTTAAAGAAACCCACAGCAGACCCCACCGAACTCAAAAACTTCCGGCCCATCTCTCTCCTGCCGTTCCCCGCCAAAGTGATTGAGAAAATTGTCAACACTCAACTCACCAACGCCCTGGAAACCAACGACTCCCTCGACCCCACACAGTTCGGTTTCAGGACCAACCACAGCACCGAAACCGCCCTCATCGCAGCCACGGACGACATCAGAGCCGTGACCGACAAGGGTGAGACCGTGGCCCTCATACTCCTGGACCTCTCCGCAGCCTTCGACACGGTCTGCCACCGCACCCTGATACGACGCCTCAGCAACGCCGGCATCAGAGGCAAGGCCCTCGAATGGATCATCTCCTTCCTCTCCGGAAGGACTCAGAGAGTCCGCCTGCCCCCCTTCAGATCCACAGCCACGGAGATCATCTGCGGCGTACCTCAAGGATCCTCCCTCAGCCCCACTCTCTTTAACATCTACATGACCCCCCTGGCGAACATTGCACGCAAACACGGACTCGACCTAATATCATACGCCGACGACACCCAGCTCATCTTATCCCTCACAAACAACCCCACCTCAGCCAGGACCAGATTACATGAAGGAATGAAGGAAGTGGCGAACTGGATGACAGACAGCCGCCTGAAACTGAACGCCGACAAGACGGAGGTCCTCATCCTCGGCCCCACTCCCACCGCATGGGATGACTCCTGGTGGCCCCCCCGCCCTAGGCAGCACTCCCCAATCCACCGACCACGCGCGCAACCTCGGCTTCATCCTGGACTCATCCATCACCATGACCAGACAGGTGAACTCGGTGACCTCGGCATGCTTCAACACCCTACGCATGCTCCGCAAGATCTTCCGCTGGATCCCCACCGACACCAGGAAGACCGTCACCCACGCCCTCGTCACCAGTCGCTTGGACTACGGGAACACCCTGTACGCGGGCATCACCACCAAGCTACTGAGGAAACTCCAACGGATCCAGAACGCTGCCGCAAGACTCATCCTGGACATCCCTCGCCACCACCACATCTCAGGACACCTGAAAAAACTCCATTGGCTCCCCGTCAACAAGAGGATCACCTTCCGACTCCTCACCCACGCACACAAAGCCCTTCACAACCTCGGACCCAAACTCATCAACAACCGCGTCTCCTTCTACACTCCTCCGCGCACTCTACGATCCGCCGGACAGGCCCTGGCAGCCGTACCCCGCATCCGTAAAGCCACCGCCGGAGGAAGATCCTTCTCTTTCCTGGCAGCGAAGACCTGGAACTCTCTGCCCAGCCACCTTCGCGCCATACCTGAACACCTCTCCTTCAGAAGGCAGCTCAAGACCTGGCTCTTCGAGCACTGACCCCCCCCCCCCCCAGCGCCTTGAGACCCTTTATGGGTGAGTAGCGCGCTTTATAAATGCGAATGATTGATTGATTGAGTCACTGAGAGAATAACACTTCAACATAAAATGTCGCCCAATTATACAAATGACTTTTCTTAAAAAATTTGTGACTGGTAATTTAAGAAACTAACAAACAAATAATTACAACTGTTATTCATCAGAAATATAATTATTAAATAACGGAAACAACATAATGAGCCCATTTACTGCTTGCTCTACATCTGCACTCGATACTCCATTGCAAAATGGCCGATATGTTTACACACATTTCAAAGCAAATTGGCTTGCGTTGTTATTCTTTTCACCTACAAACAGTAACAAGTAACCAATCACCAAAAAACGGAAGGTGTACTTCGGGCACTCTCCAGCATTGGCAAAAGCAGAAAAGAAAGCAGAACAGTGCAGGATGTGATCTGCTAGCAAATAAACAGCAAGTAAATTCAAGTGACGTCTGAATGAACAAACTGGAAGTTCAGGTAGATAAGGGGCAAAGTAGGGGAGGGTTCTAAATCCCTTTAAAGATTTTTTTTTTTTTTTAAGTAACATAAGACTTCGCATGTGCGGTGTAGGCAAAATCTAACAAAATAATACTGGATACGTTGCCCTGGTGGTTTACGATCTCCGCCAGAACATCGAGAACATGGATTCCGATGGTGCTGGCGGTCTGACAGCCAGGGTCCTTATGTGGTGGCAGAAAACCACATCTGAGATTTGCAGACGGCATAGTGATTTCAGTTTATGTAGCGTGGGTCAATGGATAGTCAATTTAGAGGGATTGCAGCTTACCAATTGCTTCCTATTAGTTGGCTTCATTGTCACTTATCTACTTGCTTCTTATTTATTAGCCTGTGTAGGCTTTCCTTCCATTTTTGTGCATCTATTGCTCCTCTGAAGTATGGGCACACTACTTTTGTCCTTTAACTGCTCTTTTTACTGGCTCTACTCATTTCTTTTTAAGCGGTCGATGAGAGTTACGTGTTCTCTAGCTGTCTCCCTCGTGCATTCCCCCCCCCCCCCACTCCGCCACACTAGTGTTGCTCTTTCTCTCACTGTGTGCTTCTCCCAGCCTCACTCTGAGGCACTTGCCTTCATGTGCTTCTCCCCCCAGGGTTTTTTCTCACTTGTGCACTTCTCCCACCCTCAGCTCCACGTTCTCACCTATATGCTTTCCTGTACTCTAGATTCCTTTCTTGCCATTTCCCTACATGCACATTCTGTGCTGCTTCCCCTACCTGTGCCCTGAGTTGCTTCCGCCTACCTCGTGTTGCTTCCCAGCCCTCCTGTTACTTCCTCATCCCGCACTCCTGTTGCTTCCCCACTCCTGCCCTCCATGTTGCTTCCTCCTACAAGCATTGCTTACTGCCACCAACTTGTGCTACTTTTTTTCCTCTCTGCTTACCAATCCAACTCGGAACGGTGAACAAAAAGGGGAAAAAAGTGCTTGACTTATTTTGAAGGTACAAGCAACCTTTTCACTATTTTTAGTCGTTCTGCAGAGCATCAGGGTGCTGCACAACTTGGCTAAAACCATTAGCAAAACCAATAGGTCCCAAATGCAAGGACTATCGGCTTTGCCAATGCCTGTTTTGTTTTGTTAGTGCAGTATGCTTTTTTAAAAATGTCTTAGTATGCAATCGAGGCCTGTGAGCAAGTGGATTTTTGGTTGGGGTGGATGTGAGTCCACTACAAGTAATAATGTCACTATCTTGTTAGGTCCAGTAAAAGTTTTAGTAATTTAAACCTGAGCTCAACTCCCAGCACCTATGGGGCAGAGCAGACAGGTTTAACCTAAGAAAAAGTGTAAAGCATTAAAAAGTACTAAATCACTTGAAGAGTGAAAATTCCCCACATTTAAAAGACTCTTACCTCAATAAAAAAAAATAAAAAAAAAATGAGAATAATTTAATGAACAACATTATACCAAAATAAATTTAAAAAAACAAGAGGAACTGGATGTATGATTTTTAAAAAGTTTTAAATAAAACTAGTGCCATGCTCTGTCATCTGGGTGCGTTTGTCCAGTACCTTGGCGCGACCTAAGACCGACTGCGTTGGAATGTGGATCAGATACAGAAACCAGGTGCAACCTGTGTTGAAGTTTTATCTTCTGACTTAGTCTCTGAAAAGGAAGTCAGGAATATTGAGTGGGCAGGCTGTAGCCAAGAAGTGCTCTACAAGGCAAGACAGCCATCAGACAAGGCCCTGGTAAAGCCCTTGACATTTGGCTTGAAAGCTCTGAGCAGGAGCAATTCGCCTAAAGAAGGTCCCTCGTTGGCCTGATACTTTTGGAGCCTTCACTGGGTGAAGATTTCACTGTCGGATTTTGTCATCCTTTCGGCGCTCAGGTCTCTCCAGCATGGTAAGGCTGTAAGTTGTAGCTAAACATGGCTCCATGAGGCTGGAAACCTCTCTGACACACCTCACTGAAAGAGATTTGCTGTGGCGGAAAAGCTCTGAGCCGAAGGTACATGAATCTTTGGCCCAACGCAACACGTTTGTCGGATTGACTTGTCAGGTTTCTACCAGTCCACTGAAAGCCTTTGGAGCAAAAGCGTTTTTTAAAGTCCCAGGTTTTTCAGGATGTTATGAGTGCACTTTGACACAGCCAAGCATTCCAGGACAGCACTTGGGAATAAAGACTCATTCCAGCAGAAGCCACGAGCAGAGCCCAGGTCGATTCCAGTTGGAAAAGGGCAGCTGGACTCTCCACGAAAAGCTTCTTGCAGTTTACTGTGTCCCTGTAGATTAACATGGAGTTCATGTAACTGACTCTCGGGGTTCACTTTTTTGTCCTGGGTGCAAGTGGGAGCAGATTTAGAACTTCAGATCTCCTCACAGGTCTTAAACAGCAGATGCAGTCTTTTTTTCTGTTCTTCCACAGGTCAAGAGTGTTCCGAATTAGGTACCTAGGGGTGCCACATTTATGCCCAGTACTAGCTTGTTGGGGGGGGGGGAAAGAGTAGGGGGGACTCCTCAAATTGGTAAAAAAAGTTCCCGGTGACAATCATATCCACTTTTGCAGCAATTCCTGATCGCCTTACAGTAAACAATCCATGGGTGATCATGCATTAGGAGGAATTTTCCTACATGACCTATAAGTGCTACCCAAACTTGTTTTAAACAGTGTTCAATTTTGCTGTTCAACCCATTTCTAAGAACTCTCAATTCTTTAGAATGGTAAATGAGATGTGGGTAGATAAAAGGTGCTGAACCTTGGTCCACAGCTCGGGTCAGAGCCACACAAGGTTTTCAAGATGTCCATAAGATACATTTAAGTATATTTAATCTACATATAAATATTTGACATGGTCATTGCTTACTTCAGAAAACTTGGCAAGGTTCTTACCATGACGGACCAACACAGCCATCTTATACATTGTATGGCTCAGTTCCAAAATCGGTAATTTAACCGCTAGACGAAATCTACTCATAAAGAATAATATCCACAGTGTAAAACTCTTCCATATATAATTACACACATTGACCAGTCCAAGACAAGTTTTACTAAAACACATAAAAAGCGTTGCCACATGGCTGAATGCCAGCAGGGCACCAAACTTCCTTCCTAGATCTTTAACAAAGGAGTGCACTATGGGAGCTGCACTCTTTGCTTGCGTCACTTAAACCAAAGGGTCGGATGTACCTTATGATGTGTAAAAGGAAAAGCCCAGGGTTGGTAATAAAGTTGACCTGCAAAGATGGAGTGATCAGGCAACTCTACATTCACGATATTCTGAGACAAAATTTACCAAGAGGTAACCCAATATTGTCTCTGCGTCGATATGTCAATAAATGCAAAGGAATTAACAGAGCTATTCCTTCAATAATGCATTATTACATCTCAAAACCCAAGCAAACATCAGCAAAGTAACATTCTTGAATGACTTTTGTTGGTGATTATTAGAGATGTCGGACTATAGAAAGAAAACTGCTTGTTTCCCCTATACTGGATAGACCATATAAGAAGGGGCGTCTCGGCTAAGGTGGGATCTAACACAGGAGATTGCCCATGACATGCCCTCACAAAGCCACCTACCCACCCTTCCAATCATGCACCGTGCACAAGACACGCAACATAGCAGGGTCACTAAACGTAGGGGGCGATGAACCAAAGACGCCTATCTCCTGCCTTCAGTTCAGAGCACCGTCACGGTGCTGTTAGCACTGTAAAAACTAGACGCCCACTGGCTTGGATGAGAGCCCGAAAAAGAAGCACCCCGGCGCCTCGCACGTGCTCTTTAAAGTCGAGCTCTCTGCTAGTGAAGTGTGACATCCTGGCCCACAGCCAGTTGGAAATCCCTATAATGCTTTCAATAAGCCAAATCAAAACATGTCAGCCTTCCTAGGAGTGGGGTAAAAGAAACTCGCAGGTCATATTTCAGAAGTGCAACCTGTCGCCTTCACTCAAGCGGGAGGGAGGGGAGATTAGAAGGTGTGGTCCTGGCAGATGCTGCTCTCAATATCTCTCCCAGAGGCAGCGTCCCAGCAGCACCCCACGCTACACCACCGAAAGAGCTAGCAGCACAGCAAGGCATTCCACGTGCCCGCAGCACAAACCTACGCCCCACAAGCCAGTGGCATCTTTCCTTCCTCAACATTTCATGAGCCAGAAGCACACTGCAGACACTTCTCAGCAGTCGAAAAGCCAAAGCAGTCCTAAGTCAGCACTAATAAGCCACTGAGTATGGTCGCATCCTCAGTGATCCAGGAATGCAGTTTACTCCTCAGTTCAAAGTCAGCATTGTACGTTGCATCTTCCACACGGAATCAGCCAGTAGCTAAGGGCTGCGACTTCTTAAGTACCCAAAGTATCAGCACCACAGAGACTTCTCAATGAACCCCCAGCACAGCCTGAACCATGCAAACATTCCTTGATCAGCAGCAATTCAACGACCCGACAGCATCAGGCAGCAACTTAATCAGGACTTCGTGATCCATAGCATGACTACTTCCTCGATGTACAAGGAACTAGTCAAGCCATCATCTTTCTCAGTACTCAACGACCCGGTGGCGCCATCATCCTCAAAACACAATGACCGAGCAGCACAGCTTCTACAGCACTAAACCAGCAGCAAAAATTACTTTGTCAGCACAGAAATGTCTTCTCCCAGAGAGGGCGAAAGAAGATTCAGAGCCGGGAAACTCCTTTTTGTAGGCATTTAATACAGCACGGACAAACACCAAGAAGTAGTCGGACACTATTTTCATTAGAGCAGCCAGGGGTGCATTTGGGAGGGCTATGGCTTGAGGTCTGGCGCTCTGGATAAGTGACCCTTAAAAAAATTAAAAACTTTCAAGAAATGTGTCTCATCTGAGTATGTGCGGTACAGTAGAAACCAGATAGCCAGAGCCAAAATCTGATTTAAAGAGACAGAAATGCAACATGTTTGGGATCACAGGTTGATGTTCAGTCGGTGGAGCTCACCAAGTTATTCCAGAAATACGACCCAGGCTGTGACACCACTGAAGAAAAAAAAAAAGTGACCTCGGGCTGTGACATCAAACCAAAAAAAGCTACCCTAGGCTATGGCATCAGTAAAGAACCAAAGCCTCAATGTATGACCTTAAGTCAGAAATCTGACCTTGGGCTGTGACACCACTAAAAATAACCTCATTCTAAGACATCAACTCAGAAACCTAACTTCACGTCGAGGCTCCACACCCTAAAACAACGACAGACTCTCAAATCATTTTAGTGATATTTGATGACAATGAAAGTGGGGAAAAAAACAACTGTGCTCTACCGAAATGCACCCCACGGTCGTGAAATTTAGAGATCACTGAAAATGTGGAGGATTGTCTAGTGTTAAGGCTGCTAAAGGACGGGGTTTAATTAACAATACAAAAATATCAGTACCTGGAGCGAAGCAGGGCCCTGTTTCAGGAAATCACCTGAGCTGATACGGTTTCTGAGGCGAGAGAAAATTCTTCAGGAACTGCAAAATGTGTGGTTGGTCCTGGGGAGCTAGTCCCTGAAGTTCTCCGCATACCACAGTGGATGTCCCTCCACCCACACCCTTTTTGGTTAATCACTAAAAAAATAATGTTTTCTTTACTATACATCAAGGTGAAAGTGTGAAAAACGAAGCCTGCACTACATATACAACAAGGCAGTGTAGAAAGCCGCTGAGGTCTTCAAAGGTGCATCTACCAAACCACTCAACTGATGTGCTTTCAAGAATCTCTGGCATACGTGTCAGGCATTGTGCGCTATTAATAGCCTATTTTTAGAAAACGCAGGAACGCAGAGTATAACAGCGGGGACACAGGGCATACTGCACGGGGCTCCACAATGTACGTAAGGCAGAAGCAGGAAGCTACCTTCACTGAAGCACTTTCTTCGACAGTGAAATATTCTTCACATGACATTGTAATATGTGAACACGTTCAGGCCACACTAGCCTTCTATTAATAAACACAGTATTTTAAAGCCTACAAAGTGAGTGGAATTATGACAGAGGAGTAGAAACCCACCAGTAATGCTGCGGCAAGGTGAAAGGCAATCCCTATCTGACAGTTTAAAAAAAAAAAAAAAAAAACATACAATCGGAAAACATGTCCAAAAGAACAACACGAAAGAAATTAAGGTATACTGAACGTTATACGCATTCTATGGATTTTTATATGGGTACATATCAAAATGTGGTAGTTTTTCAGCGTAGGAGTACAACAGCATCATATAAAATCAATCCTACTGGCATCCCATCACATCACCGTACAAAAGCGAACAGAAAATATTTTTGCATAATGACTGCCAGCAGATACCATATTGAACATCGGTAAGTATTCACAAAGGGGACGTTTTGTGGAGAGCGGTTGTGGGTGACCACAGGTAAAACAAGAGCTTACTCTCACTGTACATGCTACCGAGAACCATAAGCTAGAAAACAGGTTCTTGGTTTCTAGCTCCCACTACCACATTTTTAATCTACAGTCCGCTTGTCCTTTTCAATCACATGAATAGTTTTCATGGAAAAACAAAGCTACGAAAGAGTAAAGAAGTGGTGGGTCCCCTCATCGTCCCCTGTGTCGGGCCACGTGGACAAGAAACCTGTGAGTTCGCTCTTCATCCCCAAGAGCTTTTTTCATGAACAAATAAAGGAGGGGCCTCTTTTTCACTAATCAATCAGAGTTCTTTTCATGGACAAGCCAGTAAGTGGAGAGTTCCCCCCTCGCCCATCAGAAATGTTCTCATGGACAAGAACGGGGTAACCCCCCCCCCCACTAAACAACATGGACATTTTGTTTTCAGATGTTGTCATGGTACCCACACTCATTTTAACTTCTCAACAAAATCAAACCTGAGCTTGGATTTCTTTCCCTTTTGTGATATTTCTATTATAAACATGCATTTGTTGCACACAATGTAGTAGTATTAAAACATATTTCAATGGGACCCATGAAATACTTTTTTATGTTGCGGAAATGACATCATAAAGACAGCCCAGCCCACTCTGTGGAGATTTAACAGTGTCATTCAGAATTGTACTCATGAATAATAATAAATAGCACCTGAAAACTCAGATTTCAGTTGGTCCTTCAACAACGTCTCCCTTCTATAGGCAGAATGTGTTCACCTTTCCACAGACAGAATGTGTTCAGCAAAGCATATTATTGTCTAATATCGCACATGCTTACCTACATTTTCATTAAGCACTGCCTTACTTGAAAAAATACCTTTTTTAAGTGTCTACTCAAAAATAAAACACTTAATATGAAAATGTATCTATTTTCTATTTTTTCATCTTGGGTTGTTTCTGGTGTCATTTACAAATCACCCAGCCTTTAGCCTCAGGGTTTAAGATGTCATCGGAGCCTGTTGACAAAAACATAGGACCGTTTTACACAGCTACCTGTCATGTGCACTGTATATTTAGGTGGACAGATTATATCCTATTTATTACCATTGTTGAGTGTAGGGAGGATCAGGGTTCACTAAACGTGCAGCAGCAAGTGGGTCATGATGGTTCTTCTCTCCCTAAACACTTACAAACACACTTCAGATTAACATCTGCATATCTATCTGCATGCATGGTTTATGCCTTGCCTTTTGTAAACACCATAAAATGAACTATGAATGATAATGGCATAGCTTGGTGCATGGTCTAAACGCTGGGCCAAGGGAACCTTCACAATTCTTCAGACTTGGGTTCCCAACATTACAATCTGATGACAATATATTTTTTTTAAAAAATCATATCCAAGAATGTGATTTACCATCAGCCAGCAAAAGTGATCTTTTCAGCAGCAGAGCATGTTTCATGATGTTTAATATTTAGCAAATGTCCAATGGGAGTTAGGGAATGGGCAACCCACAATCAATGGGGCACCCGTTACTGTACCCTTGAATGCAGCAATATAGTCCCTGGCATGTGTCCACACCAAATCGATACCAGTTCAGGAATACGCGGTGTTGTGGCTAATCACTCACACCACGTCAAAGTAGCTTATAAAGGTAAGACTGTTCCCAGTGTTAGCTAAAATTCCTGGAACTTTAGGATTAAGGAACTATTTAGAATTTCTATTTGGAAATTTAGAATAGCAAGATTGGGCAAAAAGCAGAGTTACGTGCTTACTGGCTATGTAGCTCTGAAACAAATGTGCATTTCAGGATGGCAAAATAGTTATGAGGCAAGAAACACAAAAACTGAGAAAAAAAATATTGTCCTGCGGGTGTAAATCTGGATACAGCGCACATATTTACTGAATGTACTGTACTATCTTCCTCCAAGCTTTATTATTACTTTCTCTCTACTTCCTGCACTTCCAGTGGAAAGGCTTTCGACTTAATACAATACTTTACCATATAGTGTAAGAAAGAGAAAGATTGATAGAACAAGTTATATTCCTCACTGCTAAGCCGCAATTCTTTTCGCCTTTCGTGTCCCTTACACAGCGTGAAATAATCCCTTTTTAAAGTAGAGTGTATGTGAAATAATGTCAATCATGCATAGTGAGCTAAAATGTGAATAGGTTTATTAACCTAAAGTGTCCACCCCAACCCTCTCTTCGACGAATTCACCCTTACAAGGAAAGGCAAAAGTTATGACCCAGAATGGCTCTTGAAATAAGATGCTTGAGGTCGAATCGCTTGCGTGTGGCCCTTCAACTGTTTAAGCTGCGTTTACCGGACCCTTGTAGAAAGTGAGGGTCTCTTGGCGCTCTGCGTTAATGACAGTAAAGAGGGATGCCCGCAGGCGGATCCTGTTTTCAGCTGCTGGTGGCTGGAGTCACATTTCAGCATGAGGGAGGTGGAAAGAAGCAGTCCACCACTGCTCCATGCAATCTGGCTTCAGCTGCAGAATCCGCCCATACATGCGGGGAGGATCGTGTCTGAGTCCTGGGCTCATTAAATCTCACCTCCAACACAGCAAGCCATATGCTTGTTTTTAACTTAAAATTTTAGCTGATAAAAATTGTGACTGAAGAAATCAAACTTTAATGGTGCGGTTGCGGCTCACAATTTGATTTACTGGGACATTACCGGATTACACTCCACAACTGTAGAGACCGACTCAACTACATTGTGAGCAGTTAGTTTACCATAATTCTTACTACTAAAAGGGGTGCTTATGTGGTGGTTGACTATGAAGGTCTGCCACCTCTTTCCGGCTGTTTCAGTGTAGGGGTGCAGTCCAGGGGACTGCAAGACCAAATTGGGTGAGATACCAAATAGGAAGGTGTTAAAGGGGGTTTAGTTTGTGGGCAACATTAAGGGCAAATGCCATTTTAGGTTGAAAAGCAACACAGTGGTGGGGTATAGGCATTTTTTCTCCAATTAGTTTGCCCTAACGGGTGTTGGCAGTAGTCACTCGAGGTCTGGGAGTAGTATATGGGAGTGTAAGGCATTAAGAGAAGATAAGTTAGCAAGGGGTTAGGATAGGCGTGGCAGTTCGACTGGGGTGGTACATCAGTGATAATTGCGGGTGGGGTGTGCATTGAGGAGGCACTGCGGAACCCTCCACAAGGCAGGGGGAGAAGATTTGTTGGACCCAAGTGTTTTTAGAAGTCCTAGGTGTAGCGAGGCAGGCCCGTCCGAAAAGGTGCTCAGCAGAAGGTGTGGTGGTGGCCCTAGTGGCCTACTCGCCACAGCATCAGAAGATCCAGAGGCATAGAGTGGGGAATGGGAGGGTCAATACAAAGGGGCAGGCGGGCTGCGAGAAGAACGTTGGGTGGATAGCAATGCAGACTTAATTTCTAAGGCTGCTTCACTTGGTTGCGTAAAAACAGAAGATTGAGTGGGAGAGAGGGACAGGTTCAGGAGAGACTCAGCAGCGCTGGACGAACAGCGGTTGCGGCGCTTAGTGGCCAGAGGGCACATTTTGAGGACTTAAGTCTCCTCCCATGCAAGCGCGTCATCAGTGGATATTCCAAGCAGGGGTGGGGCAGAGAACAGGTAATAAAAGTCAGAAAGCCAGGGAGCAGATAGGCCCAGAGTGCTGGCTACTATTGAGAGCTTGACAGGGGCATTTTTAATATACTCTAGCGTCTATTGCGAGAAAAACCCAGAGAAATGCACAGTGCTGTTTAAATACAAGGATGAGATACAGAAGCCTCACATAACGCTCGGTGGGTCTGCTAGAGTTAGATATGAGGAGTTTAAGGTGAGTCTGGCGGAGGATGCAGAAAGAAAATGGGGTGAACTGACTACTGACTTCTGGCTAAATAGCTGGGCACCCAGTAGACTAGCACCAATGGTCTTTATAGCCAGTGGGTTACCAGTTATATTTCAGCCCTTTTAAGGGTGTCCCAGCCATGGAGGGGTGCGGGCAGCTGGACGGTGACTGCAAGGGTTATATGTTTGGTATTTAATTGGGGGGGGATTGTAACAAAGAGTTCTATCATTTTTGCCACAAATGCTCGAAATGTGAAGAAAAGCACCAGCTCAAACAATGTGGCCCACTAACAGGGGATGGAGGGGGGGTTAAGGACAGCCAGGGGGGTCGTTCCAGCAGCATGGACAGAGGGGAGAGGCAGGGCAGCACAAGACCCTATAGGAAAAGCACACACACTAGTTAAATTGCTTATATTGGCTTATTGGTTGTGGGGGTACGGAGACAAGGAAAAGGCAGAGGTTTTGCTACAGGGTTTCAAGGAAGGCTTTAAATTGGGATACCAAGGTCCAAGGGAAAGGAGGAGGACTGAATATTTGAAAAATTGTTCAAAGAGATATGGGAAAGTAGGATCACGGGCCGTTCACAGAATGGCCTTAGAAAAACGTCATTGTTTTGCCAACTGGAGTGGGCCCCAAGAAAGACAAGGGGCAGTTCAGACTGATACAACACTTGTCACGGCCAGAAGGTTGCTTCATGAATGACTTCCTATCAGGCAAACTGGCCTCTGCATCTTATCCACTCTCCCATCACACTGCAGTGCATCTGAGGGAGCAGTATAATTTCACAACTGAAAAGTAGAGAGGCAGCTCCTAAACATAAAACAGGCCGTGGCAGAGGTTGTGCTATGCACCGCATGTGGAATATAGCCTGTATGGTACCCAAGATACCAGAATTTATATTACTGCACATATTTAATCCCAAACTTTTAATGAGTGACCATCCTGTAGCCCAAATGAGGATAGCAGTCAACAGCACGTGGCAGCAATTTGGTTTCTGACAATAGGCACGGTCGTCGAGTGCTGTGGTATAAAAAAAACTTGAGGGGTCTACTTCCACAGGCGTATATGCAGGGCCATTGCAATTATGTGACTGTGCGACGATTTTTGCATAGTTTTTTATTTGCTGAATAATCTGCAGATTTTTGCCACAAAAAAAAAAAAAATGTTTCTAGCTTTAACGGTTCAAAAGTTACTAAAAATGCAGCGACACGTATTGCCTGCCCTGGAAGGCCCTTTGCAAAACTTTACTGGTCACCTTTCTGTTGCTTATTGCTATATGTGGGTGTTAATCTGGTATGAAACAAATGCAACCAATGCCCAGACAGCTTTACTAAGTTTAAAAATGACGAAATAATGACCTAGTAATATTACTAAATGTGACGCATTATGGCGCATAATTTGTGTTTTCTAACACATAACTCAACCCTGCCGTATAATTCGGCCCTGTCCTGCTGCATCATTCCAGTGGCCCTGCGTATATGCTGGCCCTAAAGTGCTTTGTATGTAATACGCGGCTTTTCGGTTCTTCTTCTATAGCCTTTCATTGTATCCTTACTGGCTGCTTGAGGGGAGGGGGGTGAGGGGGGGAAAAGACTTACACGTTTGCAGCGTTGGAGTTTATATCAGATGAATAAGGTAATTTTTAATGAGACCCCATACATGCACATTAGCGATAGAAAAGAACTTCAAAAGGTGTGATTATATAAAAACAAAACAGCCAGATAATATCAAATATAATCCATCACCAAGCAACAGATCAATTTAAACATTGACGATCTCAAGACGCCACAACACACAATCTCATACAATGGACAACATTCACCCAGTCTGGTCAAAGGAAATCACAGCATCATTAAGGGCACACATTGATAAAAATGACTCATAACAAATGGCAGACATGCACAATACAAATGCGCGTCACAGAATTTTGGTAAAATTATGTTTCCCACATAGACAGTTTCTGTCGTGACACAGAGGCCATTGTTTTCACGCTCTAAGGTAGTTACTGTATCGATTTGCCTAGATTAGTGAACAGGCAAATTTCCGTCCGCAGTGCTAAGCAAACTTCAAAACTAAGGGTCCATCGCACAGCACCAAGTTCTTACACAACCTCCCATGGGCGCAGGAACACACTGAAAACCTGCAAGTGCACAGAGGGATGTGACCCACACATAATCCACTCAATCATATAATGCCTGCCCTTTCTTCCCTCAAATTGAAAGGCTCTCCATAGAGCTACCCCCTCTCTCCGCAAGCCCTCGAGTGAAGAATGTGCGTCATGACAGCGCCCATGAATCCATCAACAGCTGCTGGTCTGGGGGCAGCGGGGCGGCTGGCCAGAGTTCACTGACCACTGGCCACCATCGGACAAAGGCCTGTTTCCCTTGAATAGCCCAGCGTAGGACCCACGGGGTCACCCGTGCGCCCCTCCAAAGGTCCCCACTGGTTATTTAAAGTTCCCTGAAATCTCCCGGGGCCCAGATCATTGTTTCAGCTGTCAGCGTTCTCCCTTTTGTTTCGGCTCTTTCTGTGGGCCCAGGCTTGCCTCTCAGGACTTCAGAACGGCATCAATTATGGCGCCGCTAGTCTTCTGAGGCAACCCATGGCGAATTTATACTTTTTAATGTGGTTATAAGTACTCCCAATTGTTACACAAAATGGATCCGAGACAGAAATATACAGTGCTGTGTACAGTAAGCAGGAAGGTAGGCAGGCGTCAGTGCTTGACACTGCAGACTTGGCAGCCGAAAACTTGGCCAACAGGCCACATCTTCCACCAGTGCACACCCGGCAAGACATACATATTGATACGTGTTTTGGGACTTATGGTAAACACATGGTAGCAGCGGTGTTGTAAGAAAGCTTCCCAACTTTCACACTTTCGGCTGCAATCTCACTTTCTCTCTCACTAACAAACTTGTGTAGCAGAGGAAACCACATATGCGGTGTGTGGACTTCCTATCTTAACGCTTTGCCTGCAGTAGTAGCTTGTTATCCATTAAGTTCTTGGAATTTTCGTTTGAGGTAGAAGGAAATATCACCAAGAAAGAGCGCCAAATAACAAGGTTTACTGCCATCTCAGCATAGTTTATTCATTTAGTCAGGAACATCTTTTATCAGCTCTTGGTTTTCATGGGCTGCTTTGATGCCCTACCGTCACCTCTATCACACCCAACTAGTGTGTATCTCTAAACAGCAAGCTATGAGGCTTGTAGCAGTATACCTTTTGGTAGAAGAATACTACTGTTAGTAGACAAAACCTACTTATTAAGAAAAAACTTGGCGGAAAGTTTTATTTACATAAAACATTTACGTAGCAATATTAAAAACCGTTTTATAACCAAAATAATATTTGATTTTAATTTGCAATATGATAAAACCACTACGACAAGATCTGTGGCATACATTGAGCCTCAAATATTGTAGAACTGCAGTTATAGTAGTAAGATATCTAGTCACACTGTTCAAATCACAACAGTATCAACAGATTTAATATAATTGCCATAATAAATTACCTTATGGTGAACAGAAGTCTGACAAGGTCTGTGACAAGCATCATGCTCTAATTATTCGAGGGCGGCAGATAGACTAGTATTATATACAGACCTAGAGATTCGTAAAGGCAAGATTGTGTGATTTGCAAATTAAAGGTTTTCAAGGAAAAAAACGTTCAACTAGTAGTGCTAAGTGCCCACGTTTTCAATCAAAACCGTTTTCGCAAAAGACATTTCAACCATCACTTTTCACTGAATTCACCTATAGAAGAAGTCTGTCAATAATGCTTCACGTGAATCTATGCGGATTACACAATAAATAAAGATCGCACACAATATAGCCAAAGATGAAGAAATAGTGTTGTTTACGCTAGTACTCAGAGAAATGAAAGGTAACGTCCTAACATTATTACCTGGGACATTTAGTTTGGCACTTTTAGAATGGAATACAGCTAACTTTAGAAAAAATGGTTGAGAGGGACTAAGTTGCAGGCAAAAGTAGCTTCAAAAAAGAATCTTTCTTGTATATGGCCATTTGGACTTAGGATGCACAGAGACAATGGAGCATCTGCAATCCATCTTAGGTGGCTTTCAATCAGCTGTACAATTGTACACAAAAGCCAGTGATGCACCGTCTGCAGATCTTTCTTCCTTTGTGGCTGAAGAAGGTGCTGGCCTTTGACCTATGGCTGTAGAGCTAAATAAAGGTCTTGCAAATGTGGATGAAAAGAGTCAAAAATCAATCGGCATACTTTATATGGCCTGCTAATATTCAGCTTTTCAGTGCAAGAGTAAAATACTCTTTCGTTTAAGGCTGCACAGATAAGGTGGTCTTAGGTAGTATGCCCATGTCGAATTTAATTTAGTTTGCAACAGACTTTACCGGAATATGGCTGCCGTGAACTCTAAAGAGGTGTCTGTACTAGCTGAGAGACTTCGAGCAATAGGGGCAGCAGGGGGTGGTTCCTTTTGCCTCCCTCAATCCTTAGAGGCAGCATCACAATTGAGGAGCATTCCACAGTGTAATCTCTATCTGAAGTGAATAAGGCACACATATTTTTCGAAAGACCACCACTCAGGCATCTGAAGAGCACAACACATGCCACAGAGTAAACACTAATAGTTGCTGGATACCTACTCATACTTTGCAAAATGTGTGGTACCTCTTAAGTTCCACTGTGAGGGAATGCAACATATGCCTCTGCACAGCCCTTACAGGTTTGTTTACAACGAAAACAAATCTCAACTAAGAATCAGTAATCCAATAAAAAAAAATATATATATATGTTTGCTCCTGGTTAGTGATCACTGAAATAAAGGATGGGCAGAGAAAAGTGAAGGGACTACTACATTGCATTAGGCCACAAAGCTCAGGTTTTTTATTTCTGGTTTCTGTTCTTTTCAAAATACTTAAGTAGTACTGTACACAGAGGAAAGTCTACACTTCAACTACAATTGCAAACTTTATTAACTATATCTACAGATTGCGGATCCAAAATAGGGCAGTAAATGCCTAATGTAATGAGGATAATCCCATTTAGTTCATCTGTAACCACCAAAACACTCATTCATGCAAAAAAGGTTATTGTACAGATCAGCCAGTTCAAAACAAATTTACAAAATACTCACATGGAAGACATATTTTGTCCATTTTTGTAAATAAACCTAAATCCGTCAATGTATTTACCACACAATGTACACTACAGTTCTATTAAGATACACCTCATTATAGGGAGAGTGAAGGATACGGAGTAAACAGGGGCCTGTAGTCTGCCTCCTTGACGACCTCCAGTCAGTCAACTTGGGACCTTTCTACTTACTGGCTAGGACTACCATGGCGCTGCTGTACTGGGAAAGCCACCTGGTGGCACCCTGTACTTAAGATGCACGGCCAGGTAACATGGAAGCCTGAGTACAAGACATTTAACAGGGTCTGTAACATGGCAGCTACAGTATCACATGTAAGGTATACAGTGCTTGCAAGGATGATCACAGCCTTCTCACAACCAAAGGCGCGGCACTGCCCTGGGGGAACTAGGGGCAGTGCTTCTAGCAATCTGATTGAGAACTAAAGAGCAGCCTCAAGTACCAACATCAACTGCTCAAACCAATCCTTGTAAAATCTAAAATCTTCAGCTAGTGTCACATTCACTGATCTACAGATTTGACCATTTCCTTTACCAAAATACACCAGAGCAGAGACATCTTTGCTATTGGAGGCAAGTGTTCCATCCCATTTCTATCAATCGCCCTCTCAGGATTTGACCTACACGTTAATGTTTTCCATGTTTTGAGGATACTGAAATTAATTTTTGAGGCTAAAACAAGCTGGAAGGCAAACATGTCAGATTTCTAAAAAATGGCCCTTAAACGGACGAGGGTCTCTTTAAAAGGGAACACTGCATGCCCAAGAATGCTAGGGGGATCACTACTGTGCGTCTCTCTGCCCCGAGATACTGGCTCACCAGTGAAATTTGTCTGGCAGTATCACTTGTGTGTGTGTGTGTGTGTGTGTGTGTGTGGTTGTATGGGTACTTACTGCTTCAGAGTATGGATTTAACTTGCAAACTTCGGAACCCAACAGACAACCTTCTAAAACGTATCCCGGTCCATGCCACCAAGTTAACAGAGCCATCTTCCAAGGGTGCACTCACCTAAGATTATTTTAGCAACCCTGCATTTTCGTCCAATATTATGCACATCCTCTCAAAAAGTCAACACGCCCACCTTATTAGGGACTCTAAAGTTACACTCACAAAAACCATTCGGTTCAATGGGTTTAATTCTTTAACAATGAGCATTTTAACTTTACTGATATTAACAAATTTAGACAGATTCCTATCAACCCGAACTCTCTTTCAACATTACCCTATGCTCCCTGGATATATTCCCAGATGTATGTCACTTTTAATAGATAAAAGCTCTAGAACAGAACCAGTATCACACAACCGACCATACTACAACCCCTTCATGATGCAAGCCTAGTTCTCACCAAGTGGATACACTATATGATCACTGTTTTTTTAGAAACCTGATAATCTAATGTTTAGACAGTCACACACCAGACAGTCACTCAATCACAACTACCAACCAACCGAAGGTCTGAATGTATGTATTTACAGCATCCATTTGGTGATTGGAGGGGTCTGCAAGGGGAAATGGAACATTCAACAAAACACAAAACAAATTACCAGAAAAGTATGAGTGATCTTTACGTTAAGGCCTTTCTAGCCTGTGCATGCTGTGGATGTGATCAGAGAGTAAACTGGACAATCACCCTCTGCAATTAAGCCACCTAAGTTGTGAAAATATTACATTTATATGTTTGCAGTTTGAAACCCGCTGGGAACCTCAATATCTGGTTCTTTCTGCAGATATTAAGAGAATCCACAGGGTAATTGAAGAATTCTGAGCACTCTACCAAAGTCCCATGGAAAACGGTAAGGTAAGCAGTGTATATCTTACGCTCTTGGGATCTCTAGATGGTGGAATACTAAATGGGTCATAAGCACAGTGCGCGCTCTACCGCATTGATGCGATACCCAAATGCCACAGTGCTAAAATGAAACTTGCAGCCACCATCGCTGCTACAGATTTACAGAAGGGGGGCTTGCGTGCCCGTTTGCTGCATAGTTGAAAGTGCCCCTTAGTCGCCTATAGATTTTACTCCTGCACATTCTCCCGTTCACACTTTATTGAAGTTTAGTTGGGTACAAACATGGCAGGTATTTTTAACCCTTGTCTTCCATGGCTGGAGGAGGAACTTTTACTCATGCACTGTGAACATTCTGCAAGCTGCACTTCAAGTGTCTCACTGGGACACAAAATGACTGAGTCGTAGAAGACTTCCCAAGCTACTTTTCGAGTAAACACCAACACAAAATAAGGGCCAAAGCCAGCTCTCCATAACAGAACGTGAGGTACTGAAAAATGCGAGGAGTAAACACACCTCTGCCGCTGCTATGTAGTGCTCATTACTTTGAAAGATACAATCGGCTGCGATCACGAGCACAGGGAGGAGTAGAACAATAATATTGTGTTAGTAAAGTGGTCTTTGAAACAATAAGAGTCTCTTTCTCGCAGGATACTTGGAAAAAAAACCCGTAGGGCTTGATATATTGTACAAGTGGACCAACCAAGGGCTGTATGCTGAATGGTACTATGGTCCAATGCACTCAATTTTTAAAGTCCCAAAGAAGTCTTTCCCGTACACCTGACAGAGAAGTATTTGCTATGCAGAACCCTATACTACACACTCTGCCACCTTAGTATGGATGTCTTCACTCGTCCAATAGGAGACACACGAGTAGTTTAGACTTCTTTAGGCTAGACTGGTACGGCACTCTGCACAAAGGACACCTGCACTATAGCAGCGGTTGTGTGTATTTACCAATCTTTGAGCAACTCCTTATCCACTCTCAAGGGATGCAGAGGCCATCACCCAGCAGCGCTACCTAATGAAGAGGCCGTAACAGTGGGCGGAGATGGCGGCTTCCTCCACCTTCTAATGCCCAGAAGCTCACCACAAATCGACATATCTAAATATGTGACTGCTTTGAGTTGGGAGTTGCACTGCTGCGTGGTATCAACTATTTGGCTGAAATACAAACAAGATCAGTTTAAAAACAAGGATGAGTACATATGTGACTAAGGGTTAACCGTTGGAGTCTGCAATGTCTCAAACACCTGTGATTTTGAGAGGAGAAAAAAAAAAAAAGGGAACCACCTGCCTCTAAACGAACCTAAAAACGATGGAGTAATTTGGGCTTTGAAAGCAAACGAGGAAAAAGTGCTTTGGTGCCTCCTATTCGCCTAACTGATATGGCCCCTACAAGGCCCGACAAGGTCAGAGTCCACTAGCCACCGCTGCAGATCACAGAGTACCTTCAACTTTCTTAACAGGGGGCACTGTTTTTTTTTCTAGCTCAAGTAGCCTTGATTCTAAGCCCGGGGCGTGGCTTGAGTAAGGGAAAGCCAGAGGCGCATGTTCATTGGACAAAGGTCCAGCAAGCAGAACGTTATCTGATAAGAAAACAGTTACCCTGGTAACAGAGCAAGACGCTGCAAGAAAAACATTTAAAAAAAGAAATAGAACAATGACCTTTGGGTCAGGCGCTTCCTTGCTGTTAATTGCAGCCTGGAAGGTTAAACCCCCGTGCCTTCTTTCACCAAGAGAACAGCTACCAGGAAACGGTCTCCAAAGTTCCCCGGGGTAGCAGTCAGTGTAACTCCCATGGTTAGTGCATATAGCGCTTATATGTGCCAACCTCAAGCAATTCCTAATTGTGCACTTTAGGAGGATGGTTCAAATGGAAATGCAATAACCCGATATCACGCACTGGGTCAGAAAGACGTACAACGCGGAAGGCGAATGGTTGGTTGTCGGAGCCTTTCAGTGAGGACACTGTATACTATAACCAGTGCTAGTACACCACTGTGCCACCCTGAATACACACACACCCACTTCAGCATGCAGGAGACGCAAATCACTGTAAGGCAGATCTATAGTGTTCCCGCACATTCTAAAACCCGAAGACGGCAAAGACAACTGATTTGCATTCCAGATGTTTCGACCATGAAGTAAACCAGCAGAAAATTTCCCCGAGGGAGTTTCAGAGAAGAGGACATTTCGGGAACCCCCTACACAACATAATCATCGCCCCCACTCGCACGCGTCGAAAAGGTCCAAGACAGCTGACCCTGATACTCTGGCATCTTTAAAGTTGCCCCAGAACACTTGATAAGGAATGAGACTCCATAAAGCAAAAGTTTATCGTTAAGTAAATTAGCATCACAGTAGAAAAATGCAGATTAGATTTTGAAACGTGAACCATATGTTCTCAAGAAAACACAATCTTCGTATAAGTAGAATATGTCAATGACTCAGTCACTGTCTCATGAGAAGATATATATTGTCAAATTTCGCAAGTCGCTTTTAGGATTTTGTTCAAGCTTCCTACTGTTCTGGGTTATGTTCTAAAGTACAGAAGAGCAGAAAAAGCCCCCAAAAAATTTGATGAGTGTGTGGGACCTCATGCGAGCCCAGATTCCGCTTAGAAAAGCGGTGGACTCAATAGAAATTCGGGAATTTCCCTAATTGCCTATAGGCGGAACCACCTCTAGGTACCCCGGAAGGAGAAATACAGAAGTTATAAAGTCACGCAAGTCTTCACCAACACTTCGCTAACACTAAACTTAAAAAAATCAAAACTTTTTGTTTCTCGGAGGTATTGAGTAAAAAGGAATTCAGGTTTGGGCAGCTTCTCTTTTGTCCCGATATTAGATTGTCCTGATCTTCAGCAATAGCCCCAGCTGTTACACTTGTGAAGACGTGACAACAAATCTCCGGCAAATAAGTGAAATCCCTTTTCTTAGATAATCAGAGGAGGCGGACAAAAGAGGGCACGGTGAATGCCCCGTCAACAATCCCTGGGATAAGCCATGCAGAAAAGGGACAATGGCTGGGGGCGAGGCACCCTCTGCTTTAGTGCTGGGCTCTGCCATAAAGGGCCTGCAATAGAGGGTGATGGGCCCTTGGCAGGTCACCCGGATGGTTTAATAACCCCTTAACTAAATGTAGCATCGTAAAATAACGCGCTTCTTCGGTACCTGTAAAATATTCAAGCTTTTGTGTGACATGAAAAAGAGAAAGGGCTACTCTTCTGAGGCAACGTTGAGAGCTTCCTCTCAGCTCTATACCAGAGTAACATAATGTGGAAGAAATGACAGAAAACCATTACAAAATAATGTGTGGGCAGATTCTGTCCTGGTCCAAGATAGAGATCACTACAATTCTCCATAGAGCAGGCAGCCGATACAACTTGGTACTATACCTAGATACATCAAGACACCCAGAGACTGATCAAGCACAACCAGAGAATACAGACAGAAAGATGGGTGGATATTAAAGAGCAGATAAGGACCACCAAACATGGCTCTTCATGTCAGCCCCTTGTCAAGACTGCTGGAATGCAGGGACCGCTATAAAGTCTCCAGCTCTGCCTTTCCATCAACACAATGATCATTGGCTTGTATCTATTTATGTTGTATGTTACCTACAACTCTTTCGGTTAAAACTGTGAAAACGTGCATTTACAACCATTCCCAGTACCATATTTTGCTCTGCTGAACTGTGTCTGTACATACAATTATAGTGCCAAAGTGTAGGTGTATGGTTTTGCAGTATTGTTCGATCAAACACCTGTGAGATGTGAGGTAGAGTAAACATAAAGAGAGGAGTTAACAAACAGTATTGAATGGACATGTATTTCCGGGAGGAGATCATGATTTGAGATTTTGAGTGAGCCCTGAAGAAGCAGCAGCACTCCCCAAAACACATGTTGGCTCACTGGCAGATATCTGACTTCGGGTTCCATGACTTTCGCTGATGATAACTGTGACTATTTGGGTCCAGAGTCGAAAAATATGATGAATTTCAAACTGCTCATGAACCAAAAAACTTTGTTGATGGAAAGGATTATCAAATTAAGATTGAGGACGAATAGTTTGGCTCAAACTTAAACAGTCGTGAAAACAACAAAAAGGATTAGATGAGTCAATGTGGGCTCCAAGGATGGGTATATAAACCTGCGCAGTAATGGATAGGACTTATTTGATAGACTACTTTTGGATCTAATGAAATGCCATCTCATCAATTTGTCTTTAAGAGTGAATCGTTTCTAGAAGTGTGATTATATAAAATAATAGTTGAAGAGATACTAAAATTTAAATAAAATGTCAGGAGCTGTTTTGTGGATCCCAAGGTGCCTAGCACGCAGGGTGACAGACAGAGACTCTCTAACTGTTGTTCACCGTGGCAGGAAGCAGGCTGCATTGTTGGTATCAGGGGGGGTGGGGAGTGGACGGGGATGGGGATTTTAAAAATATCCCAGGAACTTTGGAAAGAGCAAAGACCTACTCTGGGTGTTATCTGGGCCCAGACCAAATATACAATGGAAGCTATCTTGGAGTAATCTAGCTTCTCCAGCGAAACAAAAAAAAAAAGCTAGCTCTTAGCATACAGAGTAAACAGAAGTATAATTTCAATAGGTCCCAAACATCAATGCAATGATGACTGCTCAATGGATTAGTGAAAGCAGTTCGTTGCCTGGCCTGGACTATATATTGCAGCTTGTAGGCTACAGTAGATAAGGGGTGGACACATGGAAATTGTTTTGTGTTGCTTGGAAAAATAGTGGAGGATCTTGAGCGTATAGGGTCTAGCATAGATATTCAGGAGTGTTTGCTCCATGGTATACATCAATGCAAGCATCATGGATACTTCAGATTGGCAAAGATTCATATGGTGTTGGTCTTCACCTACTTGATAAGTAATGTTCTCCAATTTCGGCAATGCAACAAAACAGAGTAGTTATACATTATGGGGGGCTGATAAAGTGAGCAAAATGTCAGAAAGCATCAAGAATCACGCTGATGAATTGTAAACCGAACACGGGCCCACATAACAAAGACACAAAACAACGTTTAAGGAGATTACCTATAATATCGTCATTTTGGTGCCAGACAAGGACAAGATGAGGGGAATTGCTATTAAAGCAGAACAACAAAAAAAGTTTTAACTCTTGGAAATAAACGTACATAACTGACTAGAGAGGAAAGCCAAATAAAAGATGAACCCAACACTGATCTTAGTCAAGATGCAAAGACTTCAAAGGCTGGTCTTGCACACTGACAGATGGCACAGCATAAAACGTGGATTCAGACCTGAGTAACCAGGCTAAGTATATTATTGTGAAGACAGACTAGAGGCGTTCTGGTATACTGGATTGGTGGTGATTTATGACAACTAGGTAAACGAGTGGCCTTCATGGTCTCAAGGGGAGTGTGGGAGACATTTAAAATGATAATAGGTGGTCATATCATTTCCACACAACAAGGAGTCAGCCAGCACAAGATTGGAAGATTATGTTTTGGAGCTGTACATGCTTTTGATGTTCAGCTAGTGCAGAAGAAATATTGTCTCAGCCAGATGGAAAACAAAGTACACTTTTTGATAAAGAATCTAGTAAATATCAACATAATTAATCTTTGGTTGGTGCATCTTTGGGAGTCTCAGTGAATGCCAATATTAAAAGCCTTATGTATGAATTTGTATATGTGCACAATAGTTAAAAAATAATCTATTGAAAGCTCTCAGATGATGGGCAGGAATGTTGCCCCCCTTCTACACACTTGAGGATCATTTAACTTTTGTTGAATACATCTGTTGTAAATGGCACCGTCTTGATATAAAGTCTGAATGATACTGTGTAACAGAGGAGTATCAAAGTATGCATTCTTGACTCACAAGCGGGCTTAAAAAGTACACGTTTGTAGCAGTTGTGGTTGGGCCGAGTGTGTTTTGGGATAGACATGCCACTGCGGGATTTCTGGGTTACATGTGATCCCTTTATGTTGCTATATTTAATATACATTTCTTCTTTGTGTACTAAAATCAATGAACAATGTTTTTAAAAGTTAGTTGAATTTTACTTGTGCTTCAAAATGAGGAAAGTCAAAGTCCGAAGCACTCTCTTTCTTTAGATCAAGCTTGTTGATGTAGCCTAGCCCACTGTTAATGGGTCTGGCACAATACAGTGACATAAATTTTTTTCTTAAACGAAGCACCACTTGTGCAATAAGTAGCAGCCTGAAACATAATTTAATCTTCTACCTACAGACACCACCAAACACCACTTTGTGTACAAAACCAACAAGCGTAATTATGATGCCTTTATATTAAGAGCATCTACTTGGGAGTTCACTAATCTTAGCAGGGAGTGCAACGGAAAGGGATGGTTATGGCCTTGTTTCAATGTGAAAGACGTACATCACTCATGCATCCCTCCTTTTTCCTCTCACTCCCTTTGTACCCCCCACCATAAAGAAACTGAGCAGCTGTGGGCATGATGGCAATGCCGACGACCTTTCAATAGGCCATCTGACAATACAACTTTCACACTGCATGAAACAGATATTTACTGCCCTTTCACCCTAAAAAAAATGTTAACATAGGCCACACTGGTCTTCTATTTTTATAAGCCACAGGTGCCTTCCCCAAAAATACAAGCCAAATTGGTGTCACAGTTAATTATTGAACACTACACTAGTCTACACCATAAATACAAGGCACACTGGTACTTTACAGACAAGCTAGTCTTCCACTGACACAAGCCACATTAGTTTACCACTCATAATGGCAACAGTGGTCTACCCTCTCACACATGGATATAAAACACATTGGTCTCCTTAATCAATGCAGCTCACACCGGTACCCCCACCTGAAAGACTTATGTAGGCCCTTCCCAATTCATAAAGGGCCCACTATTCTTTCAACTGACACCAGCCAGTCTGGTTTACCCTCTACAACAGCTACGCCAATATCAGCCACAATGATCCTGCCATGCTAGAACTAGCACTAATGTCATCATGCTGATAACGCACCATTTTCCACCAAGCTGGTCAAGGAACAATACCTGGCAAGCAAACCTAAAGCAATTTCAGCCACACTGGTTTACTCACCAACAGAGACATCTCTAGTATCCTAGTGATATCACACTGGTCCTCTCACAGGTTTCAGTCGCATTGGTCTCACACATTAACACAGGAAACACTGTTTACATACTGATACAGTCCACAGCGGTCCTACCAATGATAGCGGTCCCACCATGTTCTGCTTTTTACTAATGACCGAGCTGACAAAAATCTCTGCAATGCACTTCTTAGTCCAAAAAAGACATTTATTATTTCACCACGTAAGGTTCCTAAAAGGAGATTAGCATGTTGAAAGTACACGTTTAAAAATAGTCACAGCAATGAAATGAAAACATACCAAAAAGATTCTCCACTGCAATATACACAGCAAATATATGTATATATATTATAAGTCAAAGCAAATAATGAATTAAAAATGCAACACCTTAGGGCCTGTCAGGTGCTTCCTCTTTCTAATGCCAGCAAGCCGTTTACCCTGTTTGACCGAGAGAAAGAGAGGTCCCCGCCCTCACGGGAACTCTATACCAGGCATCCGACATCTGAATCCTGATTGAGGCCACTCCATCTCTCACTGTCGCACTGGGTCTTTTTATATCTTAAAAAAACAAAAGGAGCTTTCTGGAAAAAAACCCTTGCAAGAAGTATTCAAACATGGTGGCTAGTTTAGGTATGCTTTGAAAATAACATGTTGGGGTTTGGCCACGATCCCAAGATGTCAAGTCAAAACAAGGCCGTTCCCTAGTGTCTGAGTACATCCTTATCAACCAAAGCCCTTGGTGAGAAAAAGCAGTGAAACAAGACAGAATGCACAGTTTACAATGTGGAAAATCACTTGCAGTCTTTAACATGGCAGTGTCTAATACTATGATAAAGTCAATAGGCAGAACGAATCCACGGCTAAACTGAATACAAAATGTAGTCTCTAACTGGTAAACACTGGACAGCTAATCCAGGTGCAAAGTGGTGCAACAAACAGTCACTGGTCAAAACACATATTTCACTACAGCCCATTAATGAAGATCACACTGACCTTAGCAGCAAAGATATGGTCCACATAGACACCCGCAACCACAAGCCATACAGGCCCCCCCCCAAAGATATGGGCCACAGGACACTCAGTCACAGCTGCACAGGACCCAAATCAATACAAGTAGCAAAGACTCAACATCAGTACTGGTCCCACAGGCCATACATCGATATGGACTACACAGGCTCCAACCTCGTAAGGGTCACAATGACATTCTACAGATGCAAGCCACATGCCCCCCTCTGAAATGGGCCATAGAGACCCAACACTGACATGGGGGACAAAGATCCAACATTAATATGGGCCCCACACACACCTAACACCGATATGGGCCACACACACACCCAACACAGATTCCACACTGAAGTGTGTGTTGATGATCCAAATGCGTAGACTTTAGTGGTTGTGGGAAGCAGCACTGGGCGAATGGGCAAAGTTTGTAAGACGGACTGTGCCAGGATGTTTGACGCTCCTGTGTCACGGAGGGCTATAATCTGGTGGCCAGCCAAGGAGATGTTGCACTTTGGAATGCACCTTCTGGGGTTTCTTCTGGGCTGCATCGAATGGATGACATATACAGCACCCCCATGTCCCCCTCCTCATCAGGAATCGTGGGGGTTTGAGCACTGTTAACTGCTTTGGCCTTGGTGGTGTTTTGCAACACACTTTTGCAAAATGACTGGGCTTACTGCAGTTGGTCCAACGCTTTCCTTGTGCAGGACAAGTGTCTTGGTGGGGGTATAACCCTCCACATGTGTAGCATGTTATGGCGATTGTGGCTGGTTTGGCTCAGACCTTTTTCCTTTTCTGTCCCCCTTGTCGTCACAGCATTTACCGGTTCTGTCTTTACATGTTGCTGCAAAGCTGCTTCCACGTGCGCCGCCTGCACCTTTGACAGGTCCTTCAACTGTCCCATGGTATGTCCGCCATGCTCATACCTGGGACCTGCAGAATGTTTTCTCTCAGCTTCACTGGGTGGAACCCTTGATGAACTGGGCGCAAATCTCGTTGGCCGCGGTGAGCAGAGTACAAGTGCTGGCAAGCTCCTTGAGCCCTGCGTGAAAGGGGTCCACAGATTCCTCTGGAAGCGGTCTGACCTGACGGAGAAGAAACCGCTCATAGTCAGGGTTTGCAAGCGGTTCGAAATGCACAGTAATGGCTCGTTTCAGATTCTGATAACCACCAAGTCCTTTCTCCGTCACAGATTTGCTTAGCTTGTGAATGGTGGCAACCTAAAAATGTAGGAGCATGGGACGTTTTCTGTTATCCAACGCCACCGCCACAAAATAATTCTTCAGTCTCTCCACCCATGCCTCCAATCTTGCTGCCTGTGCTGATGGAGGACCATCTGTCACAAATGATGCCAGCGCTGAGATGGATGCCATGAGATTTCAGTAGCAGCTCTCGCAGCCAGGAAAGGCATGTGTGCAAGCAGCATGTGGGGTAGTTGTCACGAAGGATTGTTTTGAGCCTCTTCGTGGCTGATAGCTAGTAAATCAAACGTTTGACTGTGGTGTCTGTCTGTTGTGCAATTTTCCTTTTGGTGGGACCAGCATGCAGACCTGAATGTCCCTCTTTTTATTATTATTTATTTTTTTGTGTAGTTTACCGTGTAGGTTTGTGCAGACACTCTCCCCTGTCCAAACTTGTTGCTGGTTTGTGGGTGCACAGGGCTCCAACTTTATTTCAATTTATGTGTGGGTGCAGCAGAGTCTTCGTCCTGAGCCTGAAGGAGTTCTCTCCGGTGGGTGTACATGTAGCAGCAGGCAAAGGCACATTAGCCAAATCTTGTCTTCTAAGAGTTGCACATGAGCATTGAGAGGCACTCTGGCATGGGGTCACAGTTGGTAGTGTCCCTCTCGGAGCACAGGAACCATGTGCACTCACCGCTGAGACGCAAGTGCAGGGAGCAGTGGGTGGGGTCACTCGTCTTCCCAGGGCTGCGTACTACGCTGTGTTGCCGCTGGAGAGCGGCTCAGCAGGCAGCGGACACTGGCGGCTGCCAGGGGACATGAGCGGCCAGAATCACGCCGCTATTGATGTGGCACACCTGGTGAGTGGGACAAGCTTCAGGCACACACCTGATGTGGTGCGTTCCAGTGCTCAGCCAGCTTAAATTCAAACAAGAGGACGAGGGCACGATCACGCTGTATTGAAGGGCGATGTGGGTTGTCACCATCGTCCTGGTCGCCAGTTTGTGGTGTTGGTGACTAGGCCCAAGGGCGGGTGTGGACTGGCCCAGTAATGCTGACACGCACACACAAGTTGGTGGGTTATTAGCCACAATGCAGAACTGCCCGGGCTCTTTAATATCGCTGCTTTCCTCTACGTGGATCATACCAGTGCTAGCAGGTGTGAGGGGCTTGATCCATTTCCACTGAGGTGTTTGACCGCACCAGCAATGGGACGTCCCAACATAACAATAATTAAAAATGAATGAGCTCAAGTGATCTGTTTATGCAGGTACACCGAACACCACCACTCAAGTTCTGAGGCCGGCTTCTCCAATGGAAGTCTGTGTTCTCCTCGTACTGTGGTGGCCTAGTCTGTGACAGATAGTGCCTGCAGCACCATGTAGGTGCTTTTATCACTATTTAAATTAAACTTCAATACCTGTTAACCTATTTGATATTTTGAGTGATTCTGTGACACATGTAGAGCTCGGTGTGCAACCTGAAGATCACATGATCATATGGTCTATATGGCATATTCAGCCTACATCCTTCACAAACAGCTTTAAAAAAAAAACAAATACAGAGTTGGGTTACAACACCTGTTACTTAAGCGGCAACGGTCAGATCTCGGAGATCAGAAAACACTTTATTCGATGTTTTCATAAAAATCATGAAAGTTTACAAGTCCAGCCAAATTAATACATAATAAACATGCAATTTAATAAAACATCGGACAATATTATTGACAATGTCCTATCAAACATAAAATGTGCTACATGTAGTATTGTACTGCATTTTATAAACCCCAGGTCCTTGAAGATGTATATTATGAGAAACTTTAATTGCCCTCCGTTTTAAACATGAAAATGTACATTCACTGCATGGCAGGTCTGTTTCTACACCGATTAACCTGAAACTGTTCTGTTCCTATCTCCCCTATCCTTCCATTCTTAACTTTCCAGGCAAATCCTTACTGATTTCTCCTTTCACTATCCCAGCATGGATATGCATGTTCAAAACACAGATCTACACTACAACACTACACCCATCTGATAATAGTGTACTAGGACAACTAGTTCTGCTAGAGCATAAATACTCGAATGCTTTGCCTCCAAATCACAGTGACACAATCAAGAATGTTACATTTTCCAGAACTGTAACATCTGCATCTCAATTAACAATAATCATTTTGCTAATACGTCAGCCAATATAGTGCTCTTTAATGTGGGAAAAAAGATAAACAAGACATCGTATGACTCCAGTTAATAGTGTCCTCCCTTTGCATCACCCTCCAGCAGCGACTCGGCTGCGGATTACACTTGGAAAAAAACACTTGTTGCATAGTCACTTATTGTCATTTTAACCCCTCGTCGAGCCACACAAGGATTCACATGGGCCGCATCGCCCTTTTTCCAGTTCCCATCTGCCTCCACCCCTAGGAAGAGATAAGCCTGAAAAAACTCACTTATTCTCGAACTGAAAAAAAAAAAATCAATTTCCAGAGCCAGGACGCTTTAAACCTGCCCACTTAACCTTACACACTGGCATTCGGGAACACCCAAGAAGGGCCTTTTAAAGCAGAAAGCGTGACGTTCTGGTTGCACTTTAAGGATGAAGCGAGTAAAACAATCATTTTGACATATCGAACGTCTAATCCAGGGTTAAAAAGTGGCAGCCTCCCTTCTAAACAGAAAGATTTGCAGAAGTTTATTAAAAAGAAACTGACTACGATCGTCCAAATTCTTCTGTTGCATTGCCGAGCAGCGGGACTGCCAGGCCTGCCCCGATGTACACAGAAGATAAGGCCCCATAGCGACACGGCAGAAAGGGCCAGGCTGGGCACATGTGAACCTAGCATTCCTGAGAAACAATCACTAACCTAGCAGAAGAGCCCCTGAAAGGCCTGGCCAATGAATGGGGGAAGGTCGCCTGCTCTTTATCGCGAGGGTAAACCTCACCCCGGCCAGTTTCTGACCTTTGACCCCCGCGGATTCTTCATTTACACACGAAATAAAGGAATTCTTGCCTGGAGGGTAACCCTGGGCTCCTACTTCCTAACTTTGAGAAACCGGGGCCTTATCTCCCTGTGTGTCCAGGCCCCGGACTGTGGCGCAGATGAAAGTGGCTGGGCTTCCACCGACGGCGCGCGGCGCGCTACACTTCTGAGGCAAACGCTAATCTAGGGCTGAAAGCTCAGCGCAGGCCGCACAAAAAGCACATCCTCGCACCCCGCTGCTATCACCTACCAGGGGAGCTTTGTGCTTTTGCGGCGAAGAAAGAATGGCCATTTAATGCTTATTCTTCCGCTGTTTAGTATGTATAGATTCTGCCTTCCCCTGAGTAGCGAGACAAAGTCATTTTGGGTTCACAACAATTTACAACGAATACTTTCAAACTAAATAATTACGCCGATAGAGAAGCTACTTTCATTGACTCTGGCTACAAAGTGATGCAACAAAAACATGCTTTGAAGGCGTTATTAGCTGCGTGTACCAGTTAAAGCCATGGGATTTGACATTTTATGTTTGCTTCCTGGAAACAGGCGCACTGAGAGGCACTGAATATATTAGCTCCATCACAGATGTGTGCCCTGAGCCCCCCTCCCAATTTAATTAATTCCTGAAAAAATGTTCCTCTTCAATTTGACATACGACAAAACGAACCTGTACTCCAAAGATATGTCAATATTAGTCGAAGTCATTTCTAAACCTGCTGTCTTCAGCATTCGTGACACCCCCGGAATCGCAACCTCTACAGAATGATGATCTGCTAGTAGGAAATTCGCAGGTGCTTTTATGACAACATTCTTTAAAACAATATAGAATGCCCAAGGAATAGGACTTGGACCTATTTGCATAATTGAAACGACCTTATCCTTCTTGGCACAATATTCCCAGTTGCAGAGTCCTCAAGACGCCGCACTACATTCAAAAGTCATAAGTACCTTAGTCATTTCGTTACTTTGCATTCTGGATCATGCAGTCACACACACTTATAAAGAGAATGCAGCTACTAGAATGCATTTTTTTGTTTAAAAAAAAAAAACGCAGGGCGTGGATATTCCCTTGCACCTCATATGGGAAAAAGTTCAACCAATGTTTTCTCCTTAACAGACCGCTGCAAAAACTCTGCAATTGGAGATTCTCAACACCAACTTCACGGAACATATAGTCATCTCGAGGCGCCTTCCCCTCAGAAAGACACTGGGATTATAGTATCTACTCCACTGAAACCTAATCTACCTATGAACTAGTGGGCCTCTCCTATGCACAGATATCAGAGATGGGGAAGTGAAGCAACTAAACGTTCACAATGTGAATCGGGAAAGGGCTATTTAAGAGAGGTTGCATTTCACCTGCCCGAGAAGTGCCCCTAAAGCAATGTTTGTCGGACGCCCGACTGAGTTAAGATCGCTCAAAATGATCAGCACATAAGTGAAATCGGAAATGTGCTGGCAGATACACACCCATCCCTAAAGACCTATGTCTCCACCTGTACCTTGTTTTCTCAGCACAAATTGCCGTCTTTTGATTACTCTATAATATCCCTTGTGCATGAATGCTTCAGGAGCCAATACCAGCTACTATAGGCAAAAAATAGAGGGCATCCTGGTCTCTGATGATGTGGTCACCATTCACAGACAGAAAGCGGTTATTTATGCTCCCCCATCTTCGATTAAAGAGTGATAGCACATGTGTACACAAAAAGAAGGGCACTGGGAGGTTGTGCAAGTAAACCTAAGAGTAATTCCACAGATTTTGACAGCTACATTTTCCCTTTATTGAAATTTGGGGATCTGGTGAAGTTTTTTTTAATGGAGTTTTGAATTATTTTTGAAAAGCTGATTTATTTTCCCTCCCATGCAAGATCTAGTCTTATGCTTTTAAACAATGTGTGTGACATCAACAAAAAACACCACAGGCCGAGAGTTTTGATCTTTGTATTTTAAAGTGCTTCCAACTTGCCTCGAGTCTATAAACATGCTGTGCGGGATATTAGACACTCTTTGCAAGGCTGGGTGTACTGTCTTTTCTGTAGCATTAGTGAGAATACAACGTCATCACAACTCTCAACCAAGAAACTTAAAGAAAGCATTATTTAGGCATGGCATAGATGTATTTTTCTGGAAACCTAGGTTCAAGACGAAATTTGTCCAACATTTTTTGGGGGGTTTTGCTAAAAAACGTGCGTTGAATCCGCGCAAAGGTGTTCTGTGAAAAACTGAGACCTGAAACTGCGCTGAAGCCTTTGCCCTTTGAGGGGTTCAACGGATGAGGAGACAGATTTGAAGGAAACAGGAAATACTTAGTGCATCATGTAAATAAACGTGAATTTGGGCTTAGAGCCCACCTTGGCATTCCAGAGGAAATTGTAAGAAGGAAGCAAGAGACCTGGACTTACTTGCTAGTACGAGGTGAGCTTTTTGACTCAGTAGAGCACCATACTTATTCAACGCCAGACATTGGTAGTACCCTTCGTCGGAATGCTCGCCTCGCTTGCCTTCCACTTCACGGATATACAAGGAGCCATTGGACAAACTGTAGATTCGCTCATTCTCAGAAACCTTCTGCCCATTTTTCAGCCACGTTATAGTAACAGGAGCTTCTCCACGGGCCTGGCAGTCTAAAACCACAGTATCCTTCCTTGGAACAGTAACATCCTGAGGCTCTTTCACAAAAAACAGCTCATTGAAACAGCATACTCCTAGAGAAGAGGAGAACATATGTGTTTAGTTGTCAGATATAAGAAACACACTTAAGTTACCATTCAAGTTGTCTGCAAAATATTTCAAAGTTCAGTGGCTGCTCAGGGAACCAATCACTGTAAATCAAGAGTACTTCTTTGTGTGCAAGAAGGGGGTGCTTTTCAACTTTATATTTACAATATTTATACAGTGCTGACTATACTGTGAGAGTAAAGCACAGTGCATGCAATGTAGTCATTTTCATAGTGTGTGAACTTGCATTTTTGGTTTTAATTTGATAGGAGATCAGTGTCGATATTAGGTGTGCAGGAGCTGATGGTGAGTAAAGAGGGAGTGCGTTTCCAGTGTGGAGTGAAGAATGGGACTGAAGCAATGGAAGGATTGTGAGTTAGACAAGAGGGTGACATCTGTTTGAACTTGGTGAATATAGCCATGAGGGTGTTTAGTAAGAGGCTCACCTTGAAATAGATTTAACACCAGGTGGTGGGGTGCAGAGAGCAAAACTTGGAGGGGATGAGGTAGGTTGTGACGAGAGGGTGAACAACCTAACACTGGTGTAGAGTGGGAGAGTACTGAAGATGAGAACACCATTGACAGGGTTACTATGTAGGAGTGTGGGGAAGGTAAGAGTGTTAGGAAAGGAGCATCTGAGAGATATTATGGGAATAGGAGGTTTAATTTTTCAGGTTAAAGTTAAATCACAAAAAAAAGAGTGGTAGAAGAAGGTGGATTCAGATGTTCCACCATGGAGTCAATATTGTCAGAGTGTTTCAACTGGGCCGGGTTGGCGATACATAACAATATATAACTATACGATCACTGAAGTCGGCCTTGACCTACACAATAAAGTGATCAAAAGAAGCAGGGGACAGGCATAACAGGATGAGATGGGACAGATTTTTCATGAGGAGATCAACTCCACTGTCTTTTCGGGGGAGGTGTGGAGAGAGAATTTGTCAGTCAATATATAGGGCTGCTGGTGTTGTAGGAATATTGGACTCTATTCACGTTTCAGTGATAACCGTGAAATCTAATGCACAGGTGTGGAAGTCAAAGTGTTCTGTAATGGTCCTTAGCGTTTGGGGGTGGGGAGGATTTCTAGAGTCACTTCTCAAACCTAGAAAGATCCTTTAGAGGTTGGTCACCAGAGACTGCAAAAAACAAACAAACAAAAAAAAAACTTGCCAGTGCTTGGATGTGTTGATGTTATGCTTTAAATACGTTGAGATACCTTCATGGGCATTACTGTGGGTCCTTGTATATGCTGGAGAATGGGAGGACTGACTAATCAAATGGGCCTTTCAGCAGTTTTCTAACTGGAAAGAAAGGGCACACGAGATACCATTGGAGAGCTGGCTCCAAAATTGTGGAGTGTACACTAAGAAGTCTTGCTTTTAGGGCTTTTGCCGCTATACTTATGCCTACTGCGTTTTGCCAGAATTTCACTTAGTTTTGCTCAACGTTTGTGGAACCGCGATGCTGTCTGATGGGATCACATTTCTGTTTTTGTATTAATCAGTGAACTTCTGTGTGTGATACTGCTGTATGGGGTTAAAAGTGGTGTCCGGTAAGCTTATTAGCAGGCTATGGACCCCCCCCATCCCATCCACCTGAAGTTGCTCAGTCGAGCTTTGGTCATTTTGTTGTGCACCTCAAAGACTCAATGGATGCAGCACAAATGGGAGACTGGGGGTGCTTTTCTGAAGGCTGCCATGTCCCATTCAAATACTCCTTTTCAGAGACTACACAAAGCAATAAACGCCCACTCACAAAGCTGTAACAGCCCCATAAAAACCACACTGCGGAAATATCACATTTTAAACCAGCTACGAGTCCCAGGTTCGAAAACTACACCTTTGAGAACAAATGACAAACTTCCTCCCAGTAGGCAAAGGTGATAGCAAAAAAAAACTTCAAAACTACAGGTTAGAACGGAATTCGTTCTGTGTCCATCGTGAAAGCGAGGCACATTGTAGAAGCCGCTTGCTAATTTTACAAGCTTGTCAAAAAAGATGTTGAACAGGCAAAGTCATAAAAGACTGATTTTACAAGAAATCATTAGCAGGAGCCTGCGTTTGTGAAGAGGTCCGTTTATGTGTCCGTTTTAGTGTTTTTTGAGATATTATGTACTAATTCTCTAGTGGTTACTTTGCCCTTTGGGCAGGGACGGGGGGCTGCCGGCTCCATTTCAGTGTCTCACTTGGCACTGCCTACACCCAAAGCATGCGGCCTTTCCACACAGGGCCCTGTAAGGAGCGCAGGGATTAGACAGCCTTGCTTCCCAACTTGTGTATTGACATCGTTTCCAGAAATGCGTAACTAATGGGCTGCTTAACGTCCAAGGGGGAGGGGGTTCACTACCCAATACACATCTCTAGGGCTCCGTTTCGGAAGCTATACGACCTAAAGAAATTATACTCCTTCCAGCAGAAGTCGTGTCCTCCGGTCGGAATTCAATGTATAGCTTGAACGGATTCCTCCAATACTATATAACTACTGTTCTATTTTTATGCTTAGTCTACTTTATAGGAGGCAGCAACCCGGGCACAGTCACAGATTTTAAATTGGCAAGCCAACACCATACCATGGGAAGAGACTATTGGTTTCAGAGCCGTAAACTTAACCACTGGGCTCGAACCGTTTGAAACAACACACACACTGTCCAAATGCTTATCCAAATAGTTTTAAACGGAGCCCTGGGCTACATATTTCCCTGTGCTTTAAGAACCACGACTCTTTCTCCAGTTCCCGGTAGACACCGAGACTAATCATACAATAACACTCTGTGCAACGCAGCTCACTATAAATCCGTCCATACGTGAACAAAATCACTAGCTGCACGAAGCAAGGGATTCCAAAATGTATTTTTTTATATGTTTGGACCATGAGCAAAGTGTTTCCTCGTTAGTTCTTCAACAGACTCTAAAAACAGTGTGTGTGAGCCGAGCTACACCGACTTATTAAAATGCATTCGAAACAAATGAAAACGAGAGCCTGATTTCCCACTGACCCCCCCATGTACCTGCAATATACTCATCTAACAATTTACGTAGCGCACACAGGGGTCTTCCTCTTGGCGCCCCAGCGATAATTGTTAAAGACAGCACAACACTAACAGATCTTCAACAATGGTAATTCACATACTGGGCACATCTCGTTAAAGTTAGACATCACAAATCTCTGACTGAACCCGGGAAACAGAAAGCAGTCCGAGCATCATTGCACCACACTCTGGCTCTGTAGCAACACACACTTCACTCGCAACTACAAGCAGATCTCAAAAACACACGAGCTCCACAGAACTAAGTGACCGAAAGGGTGAAATGCAACACAGCCACAAGGTTAAAAAAATTAACATTGCCGATTCGATTAAATACAGCCACAACCTTTGGGTGGAGGGCATATGCTCCCAGGACACGGCTCAAAACAAGCTATCTGCAACCAAGTTCGAAAAGTGAATATCCTCAAGGGAAAGGGGGGGGGGGCGTAATGTTACAAAACACCTGAAATCATACATTGAAGGGGGCAGAGCAGGCATAGAGACTCTCGCTCTGTCTGAACTCTAAAACACTGGGGTGGGGGTAAACTCGAAAACTACCCGGAATCAAATCCGAGACAGGGCTGAAGCTAAACGTTAATAGGGACAGAAAATCTAAAGAAGGGGGGGGGGGGGGGGGAGGGGGCGGTGATAACAAGCTTTTAAACTACCTGAACGTTAAAATTGTGATAGGAGATTGGAAGAGGTGGGGAACGCGAGCCTTCTAACCAGTTTAACACCGCAGAGAGAGGGTGGCATGTTGTTAAAATGGGATTGTCTGCCAACACGACCAAGTTTTCAATTGAGCGAGGAAAACCTACACTGAAAGGGACATAAACATAGGGAGCGGGCAGCCTGTTTAGAGGGTTCGCTCTGGAGTACCACCGCCGGCGCGTCCGTGGTACTTCAGTAACTAAGCATTGGCATCGCTAGTAGTACTTCAGCACACATGCTGACATGCGTTAACTGCTGGATTAAACAAGCATGCCACGCAAATAAAATCAATGAACCTCTAGATTACGGTGGAGAAATGAACTAACTCTAAAAACACATAATGTCACTGGTGAGTAGGATTAAACCCTGAGAGCAAATTCAGAGGCAATAAAATAACTGGGGCTGGGCTGAGACATATAATGCGCACACGCGGGTCGTGAAATCAAAAACAGATGCCCGGAGATGGGCAGAGCAGCCCGGCCCCACTTTCAGACAATTCAACGAGACCCTAAAACACTTCGGATGATTGGGGTTGTTTGAGGAATCTTACAATGTGGCATGACTTCTTTCCTGGAAAGACTGGGTAAAAGACTTCGCGGCACCCGCTGCAGATGAGTAGATTGAGGAGGCGGGGGAAACGTACGGACAGTTAGCAGTGGACAGCAAGGAGGGGTATTAGGAAGTCTCGGGCAGGCTACTCGTGGTTCGCAGGGAACCCTTGCTCGTGTTAAATTAGACCTTCTCGGACACAGCCGCCAGGGTCTCCTCCTTAGGATGCTGTCCATGAGGTCGGAATGGGAAGGGAAGCACATTTCCTGGGGCTGCATGAGACGCACTCTGTGCGTAATGTGCGTGAGGCACTGGGGTTGGCTCGGGATTTGCACGGGATTCCAGTTACCTGTGGCCTGTGTAGCTGGAGCTTGCAAAAGATCCGCACTGCATGGGTTAAGCACAGGATCTCCATTCTCAGGGGCTTGTATGGCCTCTCGTGTTTGCACGGAACATATACTATCTGGTGGTTGCATGGGAGTTTTAAATGAGGGTGATTGCACGGGGGTGGTTAGGTAGGGTAGGTATGGGTGCACATGCCCCGTGTTTTAGCTACGTTGCCTGGGGTCAGATCGGCACGGCTCACGCTCTGAGACATCTGCACAGGTTTCACATTGTCGGTGAGCAGCACGTCGCCGGGGTCAGTATCGGAAGATGCGTTTACTTGGGTATTTCCGGTCACGAAACTGACCCATACACGGTCCGACACTTTCTGCCTTTGCTCTGACCCACAACAACAAACTTTGCTGCCCGCACTCACCTGACATTAGAAGGCAAATCCCTAACATCCGACCGCACGCTTGTCGCCTGAGGTCCGCCATTTACCGGGCTCCTGTTCGCATGCCCTGCCCGACACATCCAGCTCCCCCAGCTCCAGCCTGTGCTCTGTTGGCCTCTCAGTCTCCCCTTGGGACTCTTTCCCCCTTCCGCAGCTCCAGCGCATGGACAGCAGGGGCGATCAATGAGGCGGAGGGAGCAGGGTGGGGAGGGGGCTGCCGCTGGCCGGGACTTCTTTCCCCTTTGACCCTTGAGAAAGGGGTGGGGGAAGGGCTGAGTCCTGTCTCCGGACCAGGCACCTGGGGGCGGCCTCCTCCCGCTGACGTGCACATGATCCCAGTCCCTGCTGCATTCCTCTTCCTCATCCTCCTCCTCCGCCAGCAGCAAGCACTGGACACTGGAAGGAACGAGACCGTATAGCGGAGGGCAGCAAATAATTTCCCCGGTCGGAGACCTCTGATTCAACTAGACCGATGTGCCTCATTTACAGAGTCCCAGATAAAGTGTCTTCTCTGCCAGTGTGGACGTACTCTCCGGATAAAAAAGGGGTAGCGGTTCCTGCTCCACAGAGCCCCAAACACAGCAGTGGTTGGTTTCCAGAGCCCGATGTACATTAGTGCCTCTATACTGGCCCTCACACATACAGGGTGGTGGTAGAAACTATGCAAAACTCGTGTACACAGTGCCTCATGTCATAACTCCGCTCGGGTTGTAGTAGCCCCTCTGCTCGGTGCCAGGCTCAGTAAAACAGCAATGCGTCTTCTGAGGGACCCCATAAAGCAGGACAGCAGTGCATCTTCTGATGATCTCCTACAAGGAAGGGGGCATTGGTGCCTTTTGTCAACCCTCAAAAACAGTAGCCGTGCTACATCAGCATATCCTACACAGGAGGGCAGTGGTGCGTGTCTTGCTGATGCCCCATACAACCGAGAGCAGCAGAGCCTGTTCTTCAGACCCTAAACTAGCAGGACAGTAGTACCTCTTCTCCGGACATCCATAGAGCAGTGCCTGTTCTGCAGACTGGAGTAATGCTTACATTACTTAGCAGCATTACTTTTATTTGAAACATAATCTTTGCCCCTCTACTCCTTCATAGAGGACAACACTTTATAACCAAAAACACCACGAGTATTGATATTTTCTCTCAACCTATAGTGCTTTGCAAAGGTAGAGGAGTCCGACCAAGTAGCAGCCCTACAAATTTCCTGAAGGGACACACCCTGCAATTCTGCAGCTGCAAGAAGCCATGCAACAGGTCAGGGCTTACCATCGATCTCATAAACCTTACCAATCAAGGTTTTAATCCATCTACTCAAAGTGGCCCTGGCTGGCTTTTCACCTTTTCTACCTGGCCCAAAATTTGCAAACAAGGCTTCATTCTTCCTTTGAATAAGGAGATGGATAAAAGGCTGGCAATATCACTTCCTGCCCCTTATGAAAAGAGGAATTACACATTGGAACAAAAGAAGGAACTGGAACCAAAACCACCCTGTCCTGAAACACCTTACAAAAAGGAAACCTCTTTGACAAGGCCCCCAATTCACCAAGCTTCCTAGCAGAAGTAATAGCTACAAAAAATAATGTCTTAAGGGTCCAGTAGTTCAAGTATGCCACTTTCAAAGGTTCAAATGGAGGCTTGGTTAAAACCATGAAAACCAGCATCAAATATCAAGTGGGAAAGGAACGAACTGTCCTAGCACAATTATTGGACAGACCCCTCAGTTGCCTAGAAATCAAACCCTCATTGTTGTCCCAATTCTTCCATGGTGCCCTAGCTGCCTGAATAGCAGCCCATTGTACACTAAGGGTGGCAATGGACAACCCCAACCACACACCCTCCTGCAAAAAATCCATAATCACCATCAAGCTCATAGATTGAGGGACAAAACCCCTGGTTTCACACCAATGAGAAAACAATCCCTAGTGTCAGTTGTATGACCTCTGTGTGGATGACCATCTGGATGCTTGCAACGTAAGTACCAAGTCACCCAGGAGACCCTGTCTCCTCAGAGCTTTCTTCTTAAACTCCAAACTGTCAGGTGGAGCTTCTTCAATGATTTTTTTTGTAGAGTTGGGAAGTTAAGAGGATATGTGTCCATTGGAATCACCTAACCCGGTACCAACATCATGAGCATCAGCCCACGAAACCAATTGGCCGAGGCCACCTGGGAGCAGTCAGAACCACAGCAGCCTGCTCATGCCTCACTCTCACCAAAAATCCTCTGATCATGGGAAATAGAGAAAACACATAAATCAGACCCTTTGGCCACCTGCAAGATAGGGCATCAGCTGCCCATGCCTTCTCTTCTCATACCTTTGAACAGAACTTCTGAACTTTGGCATTGGTCTGGGATGCAAAAAGATCCACCACTGGTACACCCCACTGATGAACCCCCTGAGAGAACATTGCTGGGGCAGGAGAAAAGTCCAGGGAAGATGGAATGTCCCTGCTGAGAGTATCCTGTTCAGAGCTTTGGACCTTGTCGCCTGCTTGTTTATGTGAGCTTTGATGGTAATATGCCAAATCAGTACAGTCTGACCCATCACCTGACTTTTGATTGCCAACAGGGCCTGCCTCACTGCCTCAAGCTGCCTCCAATTCGAGGACTGCCCTGTCTTTGCGTGAGACCAAAGCCCTTGAACCGGCATCGCCTCTTCCCAGGCCCTCCAACCAGAGTGACTGGCATCTATTGTGATAACAGTAAGCTCTGGTGGAAAAACTTGAACTCCCTTGTCCAAATTGTTGCTGGAAGGCCACCAAGCAATTTCGTCCTTTTATCCACTGGGACATGTGAAGCTTATGCTTTAGATCCTGGGAAGCCAGGACCCTATGATCAAAAATCCATGCAATCATCTTGTGGAGATGAAACTGTGCCCACTGCACCAGAAAGACTGTGAAGGCTAAATCTCTCTGGGCCTTGAGCCATCACTCCACCTTTGGGTACCTTTGGCTGCACAACTCCTGAATTTTGACAATCCTTTGATGAGGTAAGCGGGCCATCTCCTGAACAGTCAAGAATTGAGTGCCTATGTAAGTCAAATCCTGAACCATATTTAAATTGGACTTTTGCTAGTTTCTTCAAAACTTATGTATCTGCTAAACCTCCAGCACTCTGTTTGTGTGCAATGCCAGAGGATCTTTTGTCTTTTGACACTGACTAAGTCAACCAATCGTCAAGGTATGGATGAACGAAGATTCCCTCTGAATACAGAAGATCCACCTGAGGTGCCAAAACCTTGGTGAAGACCCTGGGAGAGGAATCAAAACCAAACGGCAGAGCGCAACCCAGAAATTGCTGGGATGAACTTTATACCGGAACATGAAGATAAACATTGTTTAAATCTATTGAGGTTAACCAATCTCCTGAACTTATGAGAGGAAAAATAACTTGCACCATCACCATTCGAAAGTGGCATGTCTTGACCCAAGAGATGACCTACCTTAGGTCCAGTGTTGGTCAGAAATCCCCTGATGGTTTTTGTACCAAAAACAGGATTGAATAGGAACCCCTTCCCCTCTCTTCCTTGGGGACCTCTACAATTGCCTGCTTCCTGAGCAAGGTCTCTATCCTTTCAGAAGAGCCTCTCTCTTGGGCTCTATCACCGGAAGAGGAGTCACTTTGGCACCCGTCTGAGGAGGAGTCTGTGTTAAGTCTACTGCATAACCCTATTTGATTATGCCCCACATCCAGGTGTCTGAGATGTCTACTTTCCAGATGTCGAAAAACTGAAGGAGATGGCCCCCCACAGCTGCCTGGCCTAAGAACTGTAATTGTCAGGACCTCTTTGCCTGTCCTTTCTTCCCCGCATTCTTCCTAGGAGAAAAACACTAGGGGCCAGATGTAGCAAGCCTCTTGCGCCTCGCAAACTGCGAAAAACGCAGTTTGCGAGGCGCAAAAGGCCTAACGCGATGCACAGCCGCAAATTGCGAGTCGGTACCGACTCGCAATTTGAGGCTGCGACTCGCAAATAGGAAGGGGTGTTCCCTTCCTATTTGCGACCGCATCGCCATGCTGAGTTGGTTTGTGACCGCGAATGCGGTCGCAAACCAACTCGCAGTTACCATCCACTTGAAGTGGATGGTAACTCATTCGCAAAAGGGAAGGGGTCTCCATGGGACCCCTTCCCCTTTGTGAATGCTCAAAAAAATATTTTTTCAGAGCAGGCAGTGGTCCTATAGACCACTGCCTACTCTGAAAAAAACGAAACCAAATGGTTTCGGAATTTTTTCTTTTTGCAGCTCGTTTTCCTTTAAGGAAAACGGGCTGCAAAAAGAAAAAAAAACAGCTTTATTTAAAAAGCAGTCACGGACATGGTGGTCTGCTGTCTCCAGCAGGCCACCATCCCTGTGAGTGCCTAGACTCGCTATGGGGTCGCAAACTGCGACCCACCTCATTAATATTCATGAGGTGGGTCTTTGCGACCCCATAGCGAGTCGCAGAAGGTGTCTGAGACACCTTTCTGCATAATATTTTGCGAGTTGCAAATTGAGAGTCGCTGCTACATCTGGCCCTAGGTTAGTATTTTTGCCTGCGCACACTATATGGTTTACATTCTTGCTGTGGGAATGACTTAGCCCTGTTATTCCAAAGTCTATGTGCCTCTGATTTTCCTTTATATGATAGTGTATGCCTATGGTCTTTAAATGCTTTGGAAATTATGGAATCCAACTGTTCCCCCAAAAGCAATTTACCCTAAAACGCAAACTTGAGTAATGCAGATTTTTCAACAGCATCTGTTCTCTATTCTCTCATCCAAAGTCTTGACTACATCAGAGGAAGTATCTGCCAAAAGCCTTGCCTACAGATGCATAACAGCTAGTAAATCCGAACACTCCAGCCCCTCCTGAATAGCCACAGCCAACCTACCAAAGTCGTTGACCAAAGATTGTGCTCTGTATGCTGCATATATGCTGGCCGTAAGAGCCAGATTCTCCCCCCAGCGAATGCCTTCTTCAATCCAGTATCCACCTTTTTATCCACAGGATCAGGAGAACAGTCTTCCGGATTAATTGTTGTTTTTCCGATTCAATGGGCCAGATTCACACGCACCTTAACGGAATGGGGTAACACATCATCACACTCCAGTAAATACAGTATCTGCAGAAAACCCAGCACATTAACCTTCTCCGCCTCCTTCCATTCACTTATTACCATGTCTTTAATTGCTCCATGAAAGGATATGGTAATTGTGGAAGGCCTGACATACTGCACAAAAAGTGAATCCCCTTAATCTTCAATCGGAACGAGGGGAGCCCCAGATTCTGCCGTACATGAGAAAGGGTGTCCCACATCTCCTCTCGTCTGAGGTATTTCCCTGAAGAGGATGAGGACTTTTCCGAACCAAGTGAGGAGGAAAACCACTCTTTTCTCCTTCTAGAATGGTTGGAACTTCGCCCACTCTTAACTGAAGCCCAGGTCCTCAACACTCCCTCCTCAATCATGTATTGTACTTCTGTCTGGTGCATGAGAGGTGGATTACTGTTAATGTTATCCAGGGCCTGATCACGTCTCCCAGGACGCTTTGCCGGAATAGGACCCCCAGACTCAGAAAATGAGGAATAAATTAAGTGCTTCCTATTCATACTCTGCATTTTATATGGTGGACTCTAACATACTACTGGAAAGAATCTGAGACATAGGAATCGAGGGATCTGCCTTAGATTGGATTACTTCCTTCTTGAAGGGAAGATCTTACAAGGTCCTGGATAGGTCAAACTTCTCATTACCAGTGAAGAATAGTTGCAGAGTACCCCAGGTGTCCTCTCTAAGTCCCACTCTAGTTAACATTTATATGTTACCCTTAGCTGAAGTTGTTAAGCCTTTTGGGTTGTCCCTAGCGTCATACGCTGATGACACACAGCTGATAGTGATACAATCTACAAATTCCAGCGCAAATGTCTCCGCACTTGCCCCTTGTCTACAAGCAGTCACAGTTTGGAAGTCCCAAAACAGGCTTAAACCTAATGATACCAAGACTGAGGTTATGGTACTTGGACACAATGCACAGGCGAAACCGAATTACACCACCTCCGAGGAAGAATTGAGCAATCTTCCGCCCCCTAAAGACCGCATTAGCCAGAGAGTGTGGCTGGATCCGCAACTTACCATGGCTTATCAGGCCAATGAGGTCTCTGCAACCGCTTTCTGCCTGTTTAGACTTCTGAGGAAGGTCTTCGGAATCCTTACTTTTGAGCCCAAAAGACTTATAATACAGGCCGTGATCAGTTCGCGGCTCGACTACGGGAATGCTCTATACGTTGGATCACCCAGGTATGTGATCCAGAAGCTGCAGGTGGTACAGAACGCCTCGGCTCGGCTGCTCCTAGACTTCCCAAGGTACGAATCTGTTAAGTCAGCTATTTCCTCCCTTCACTGGCTCCCTGTTGCATGATTAATAGAATGTAAAACTCTTTGTTACTTCCACCGAGCTTTGTATAATAGAGGTCCATCCTTGCTTAGGACTTTAGTCTCTTGCTACACTCCTTTGAGAGACCTTAGATCCTCCACTGCTGCCTTCCTAGCAAAGGTCCCCAGAGTTAGAAAGACTAGAGGGGCGGAAGATCGCTAAGGTATCAGGGAGCTAAGCTATGGAACTCTCTTCCACTCAGCATTCGCCTTACCAACAATGAATTAGCCTTCCAGAAGGCTCTAAAATCATGGTTCTTCAAAGCATAATTCTCAGGGTGGTCTAGGTTGTCTCAATATCAGTGCTGAAAAACCTACGGGTAGCCATGCGCTTTATAAATCAAAATAACATAACATGCTGCATCCAAGAAACCCTAAGCAAATCTCTTCCTTAAATACAAAAAGAAAGCTACATATGAGCCTATCCCTGACTGCCAGCTCCCTGATGTCCAGCCAATCACCTATTGACAGAGATGATAAAGGAATAACTGCCTCCTAGAATACAGGAGTAAAAATTGCAGCAGTCCTACCAGCTGCCATAGCACCACAGTTCTCCACAGGCTGCATCGCTAGCCCGCCACCCAGGAGCAGTGCCTCAGACGTTGCACAGCTGCCTGACCTTGTCAGGGCGCTCTGCACTCTCTCGTACTGCTGTTGCCTCATAGGCGGCCAATCTCCACTTACAGCTCTTGGAGACTTCCCACTCAGTCCCGTTGGAAAGCTAATCCATAAATCTTATTTAAAACTACTACTGTTTTGTCATCCGTGATATCCATCAACGAGGCCCGCCATCGTTGACAACGCATGAAACTCCTGATGAGACAAACTAAAAACAGGCGTGAAGGGGGTGGAGAGGTATTTTATTAAAGAAAATAGCATCTGATTGGTATGATGAGGCCCGGGTGACTCAAATGTAATGAAGGAAAGCGAGGGGAGGACGATAGGGTAATACATTTCCTTCATAGTAGGTTATGTAAAATATGTAGCATGTTGGAGAGAAAATGTTTTGCTCTGTACATTTCATAGGATCTCATTCGTGGTTGAGTGACATTAGTCCATCGAGCTGCCCTGGAAATCAGTATGCTTGATTTTTAGACAATGTGTGTTAAAAAAAAGGCAGGCTATTGGTATGCTATCTATTGCTGCGAATAGACCATCAGTTTTGGGATGAGAAGATTAGAGGGCTTTTTATATAATTTTAATGCAATTTGCGCTGCCTTACAGTACTCGAGATTTATGAAGCCACACAGGGCCACACAAGGTGGCTTAGCATGGCTTCATAAATCTCATTTTTCGTTTGTGTCACTCTTGCACCTAGTTGCATGGTGCAAGAATGATGCAAAGGGTCTCAAATATGCTCCTTTGTGTTTTGGGAAAAGTAGTAAAAAAGTGCTCCTGATAAAAGTGTCGGGTTTATTTTGGCCTAAAAATGGCACCAACAAATGGTTTGCTTTGCTAAAGTCATCATCTCAGCTTTCAGGGATTTGCAGAGCTGAATCCCAAAAAAATATTTTCCACAGTTTCGGCATTTTTCAAAGAGGTTGTCCATTTTTTTTATTTTGTGTGCTGGTCAGCAGTGTGAAACCTATGTGTGATCAGGAAAGCTATTGATTTCTGAAAAGTAGACAACATTCCGGATTCAGGAAGGGGTCATGTGTGTAGATCTCTCAAGGTTTTTTTTCCCTGATAACTAACTGTTAAAATAAAGAAGTATTGAAAATAAGTAGGAAAAATAACCATTTGTGACAACATATTTATTTGTAACTTTTTGTAACAATGGCCAATTTTCAAAAGCAATATACCATAACATCCGTTAAACCCTTCTGGTTGTGGGGATATAAAGAGTTTGTAGGTTCTCCAAGATCCCGAGGTACCCAGAGCCAACAGATGAGCTGTGCCATAAAATGGTTTTTCATTGTGATCCAAGTATAGACTAATTCATATGATGTAATATGTAGAGTGGATAATGGGTATCAAGGAAACCTAAGTTTTTCTGCAATGGGCACAAGATATGGAGTTTAGGTACAGTGGTTATTTGTTCATCTCTGAATTTGAGGGTACCCGTACTAGCATATGATTTAGAGAGTACTTTTCAAATGTCTTCTTTCATATACACTCTCTTTCATATGTAAGGCAGGAATGCAGGGAAATCCAATTGGTAATAACAAATGTTCTACTGTTCTATGCTCCTAGGTGTCCTCTGAAAAAAAATGGTATCTCACTTGTGGGTAAGCCTGGTGCGTGCGATAGGAAGTGAGCCAAAATGCAACATGGACACATTACATTTTTCAAGGGTGTAGAATTTCTATAGCCCAAGGACCAGAACATACGGTTTGGGGTCAAGGACAACAAGATTACTTTGTTCATGGGACAAGTAGCCCCAAGCCTCTGCAGCACAAAATCTTTGGTTGCCAGTTTTACTGGACCACATTAAGCAGCTGGGAAGGGAGGGGGTGTAGCTACTGCCTGAGGGAAATGGCCACATAATCAGAGAGCTCTACTGTGCTGAGGGCCAAAAATGTCCCGCTCTGCTGATACACCACCTCCACAGACACTTTAAACAGTGCCCAGCATATCGGAAGATTTGGTGCTTTCAGTCACTCAGTTTTGGTGAAAAAACTCCAAGAGAAACACCTCTTATAACCAAGTGCTCCAGAAGCTGCCTCACAATGCCTTACCCTAAAATGGCTAACACCAGGACTCCATGTGGATGAATCTCTACTTGACTATCCCAGCATTACTACGAACATCCTACCCCTAGAGGTGAGCACTTAGTAGCACTACTCTACAATGCTCTATAAGGATAGGAACCCATAATATAAAAAACAAACCTACTGACCAGAGCAAATATGGATGGGCCCTCCCATTCTATGCCTGACCTTAAGACGGCCACCTCCATTTCATACAGCTCTCTCTAAAGCATGCTCCAGAACCTTTTTACTTCTAAAGTACACACATTTGGATCCTGAATTTCTCCACCTCAGCATCAACCCAAATGGCACACAGGAGGGGGCTGAAAATAATTCCTTACACTCCAAAGTGCTGTACCTTGCAATTCAATAATCTGCATTGTGGCACCATATAAAATTATTTAAGTGTTACTAACCCACAAAGGATACCGCCTTCTGTACCTCACCCTACCTCCTAACATTCAGCACCTCTGTCAAATCCCTCAAGGATTACCGAAATTCCACTAGGTGCACCCAGCGCGAACTATACAGTAAGGTTCCCTCTCTAATTGGCAGACTCCAAACTGCACAACCCCAAAGAAGTGAGGGGAGGTCTGAAATACACCAAAGCAGCCCAAAAAGAGACAGAAGGAGGATCCCTCCATCCCAGACTCCCCTATCAAATCTAAATCTGAGAACTCTGATGCTCTAGATCTACTTATGCAGAAACTGGACATGCTACACTTGTTTGCTCAATCAACAAAATCCACCAAAGAAACTGTACAGAGCGACCTTGCATCTTTGAAACAAGAAATGATAAAACTGGGTGGCAGACCCTCTGAAATAGAATCATGAATAAACCTCCTGGAAGACACACACATAAGCATGCAAACGGCAAAGCTCCAAGAACCCTCATTTTCAGACCCCTCCACTGCTGACATACTGACGCCATCCTCATAAAGATGAAGAAAATACAGAGAATCAAGTAGCAAGGTGCCTCAATTGGAATTGCTCAAGATTACTCCAAAGACACTGTCAAGAAAGATTTGTCAACACAATTTTTGTTTATTGGTCCTGCACGAATAAAAACAACTTACAACTGCAAAACCATCATTTTTGAAGATCCTAAGAAATTGGACTCCTACGTTGTGGAAATCCAAGACCTGAAAATGACTTCTTAAAAAATCTTTAAAAGTCCGAAGGAGGGGCGAGCACTTAACACGCATCCTTCCTTCTAACTTTCACTAACTTTCTATTTACTTAGTATCATACAATAATCAGGGCTGCCCACAAATGCCTTAAACAAAACCCAATTCACATTTTTCCTATAATGCTGAATAACTCTAATTGATCCATGGGATCGACACACAGACGTACAAGCTTATTCTTCCATAACAACTATAACAGGCCGAAATATTTGTTTGAGTTGCTTCCACTTCTTCAAACCAAGACATAATAAATAAAGAGGTCAGCAGCCTACAAAACCTTAACTAACTAACTAGCACCTAGTAACCTAACAGTAAACCTAACAACCTACTGTTAACTCTAACCAGTAGTAAGATTTCACTTCTCTTCTTCAATGACTGGTACTGTATCCCTTTAACGACCTGGTTAAATTGGATGTTTTATAATTGCCTTCAGTCCGATGACAGATTTATTGCAATGTTTCATCTTCTCACTTTCAACCTAATTTAGAATTATCAAGTCTCATATTGACATTAATTATTATTGATACCAGCCTCATATTTATAATAATATCATTCAAATCTAGGGCCATCTAATGGGTACTCAGCTGTTGTCCAATTGTTTACCAAAACTGTGTTTTGACCCACAGGTTGGACAATACAAAAATCACTAACGTTTGCCCTCTCTACCTGCAATGCAGTAACCTGTGGTCACTTGATCGACTCACTTCAATATGTGTTGAATCTATGTTGAGATTATGCTGGCACTATGTGAACATTATGCTGGTACTAGGTTGATAATATGGTGGTTCTAGGTAGACACCTTACTGATAACTCATTGGAACTCTGTTGGCTCTTCATTGACACCATGTTGATATTATGTTAGCCCTATAATGACAGAACGTGAAGAATGTACTGCAAACTGTACATTGCACTGCACAGTTATAAAATACATCTGGTACCATTTTTCACAACCCTAACTGTTGACAGAAAAACTTAACTCAGCAGAAATAATGACACGTGTCACCAACTAACACCCATCCTACAAATAGCCACATCACTCACTACAAATATCACACTTTCTATTTATACTACAACTGCTATATCTGCAAACACATTAACATAAACAAAAGAATACAGATTATTATCCACTCCCACTTAATGGCAACTAACTCACTAGGCACCACTATGGAAACAACGCCAGGCACTCCAGCCACCATACAATATAGATGAACATACCATACTTAGGAACTGCTGTGATTCTTAATACACACCCCATTCTATATAGTGAACGGCAAGACTGCTCTCCGGACCTAGGCTTGACCACTCGTGGCCTCCATCGCCTCTCCTCAGTTAGATTTTGTCAGATATGTAGGTAGATGGCCTGGTGTGTGGTGAGCACCTGTTAGTGAGATATAGACAGTGTTTAGGAAGCGGGAGCTCTTTAGAGGTAGCTGTGGATGAACAGCCAAGACTTATCTAGGAGACATGCAAAGGTTTTTCAATACCACTACAGTCACACAGCACTTACACACATGAAAGAACCACACAGTGTTACAAAAAGAAAAATACTTTATTATGGTAACACAATTACTAAAATACTGTACAGGCAATACTCCACCAGGAGGTGGGGAAACACATAAAAGTCACGGATTAGCATAGAAAGCTATAGAAAACAGTAAAATAATAGAAAATAATGAAGACCCTAGGGGGAGACCAAACCATATGCTAAATAAGTGGAATGCGAAAGGCAGTCTCTCACTCCAGGAACTGGAATCTGTAGAGGGGAGCTGGAGGAACTAGGAACCCTAAAAGGTAAGTACCAGGGAGCCCTCCAGTGACCAAGAGAGAAGAGGTAAGTACCTGGTTTATCCCCAAACCCACAGTTAAACTTTGAAAAAGGACTGTGCAAGACCCAAGCAAGACTGGAAGAAACCAAAGGTGGATCCTGACAGAAGAGGACCTGCAAAAGAAGGGGACCAAGTCCAGTTTGAGTCGGAGTGTCCGGATTGGGGCAGGAGTCACTACCCACCCTTCTGGGGATACAGGACCAGGATGATGGTGGAGACAAAGAGTCAGCTGTGCAGCACTGGAGCAGGACAAGAGTTCCAGAAGTGATGCAGATGATGTCCGACAATGGAAAAAGAGTTGCAGTTCGTCAGTGGTGTTGGAAAACCACTAATAAGCCTTGGCAAAGGCAAAAGTCACAGACGAAGAGTTGCAGAGCTGTCAGGGACGAGCAAGGTCCAGGGGGACCCAACCCAAAGAGGAGAGTCCCAGGTGACCCTCAGCAGTGAGAAGAGCTGGAAGATGAGGATGCAGCCCCCACAGGAAACTGACAGGCAGTAGGTACAGTAGTAGCATCGAGGCCCACTCAGCACACCCGGAGAGGAGTCCGCCGTTGCTGGAGCAGCAGGTAGGAGACTGTGCTTTGCAGGGAAGAGTGCTGGAGGCCGGGGCTACACAGAGCCTGAAGATACCTTGGAGGAGGAACAAACAAGTCTTGGTAGCTGCAAGAGTTGCTGTGCACAGAGGTACTGTCCTGCAAGGAGAAGCAAGGGCTTACTGACTCCCAAGTTGGACAGCAAGGACCGAGAGCACCACTCCAGACCACCACCTGTGTTGCAGGATCCACACAGTTTTGCAGGATAGAAGATCCACGCAGCCGGATGTCGTTGCAGTTTGTGCCTGCGGATACAGGGGAGTGACTCCATCACTCCAAGGGAGATTCCTTCTTGCTTCTTGTGCAGGCTGAAGACTCGTCGCCCTCAGAGGATGCACAGCCAGGGTAATGTTGCAATTGCTGGAAGGAGCTGGAGAAACAATGTTGCAGAGCGGAGTAGTCGGTGGAGTTGCAGATTGTCGGTTTCTGGAAGGTTCAGTTACAGTCCCGGTGGCCAGAAGATGAAGTAAATGATGCAGAGGAGGCCTGCTGGAATCTTCCATGTCGACTCTTAAGACCCACCCTGGGAGGGTATACCCTAAATAGCCCGGGAAGGGGGATTGGTCACCTAGCAGGGTGACCACCTAGCAGGAGAGGGCTGTGATATCACCCCCTGACCTGGCCACTCAGATGCTCCCAGGGGCCACTGCCCACCTTGGATTCAAGATGGCAGAATCAAGTGGCCTCTTGGAGGAACTCTGTGCACCACCCCTGGGTTGGTGATGGACAGGGGAAAGGTCACTGTCCTTTCCATTGCCTATTTTCACGCCAGAGCAGGGATCGGGGTCCCTGGACTGGTGCAAACTGGTTTATGCAAGGAGGGCACCAAATGTGCCCTTTAAAGCATACTGGTGGCTTGCAGAGGCTACCCCTCCCAAGCCATGTAACACCTATTTCCAAAGGGAGAGGGTGTTGCCTCCCTCTCCCAAAGGAAATTCTTTGTTCTGCTTTCCTCTGCATGAGCTGGTCAAGCAATAGGATGGCAGAAACCTGTCTGTGGGGTGTCAGCAGTGTGGGGTGACTGGAAAACCCCAGAAGACTGGTAGGAGCAATGCTGGGGATCTTCTAAGGAGCCCCCAGAGTGCATGGAATCATACAACCAATACTGGCAACAGTATTGGGGTATGATTCCGACATGTTTAATACCAAGCATCCCCAAGTTCGGAGTTAGCGTTATGTAGCTGGACATGGGTAAAATGGCTTACCCGCACTTACGAAGTCCAGAAAAATGGAGCTGGAGTTTGTGGGGGCACCTCTGCTCATGCAGGGGTGCCCTCACACATACAGGTACTTGCACCCTGCCCTCTGGGCTAGGAGGGCCTGCCATGGGGTGATTTACAGTGACCTGCAGTGAAAGAGTACATGCACCTTTTCACACAGGAAGGCCTGCAGACACATTTTACATGGGCTCCCATGGGTGGCATAATACATGCTGCAGCCCATGAGGATCCCCTGGTGCACCAATGCCATGGGTACCTAGATACCATATACTAGGGACTTACATGGGGGCACCAATATGCCAATTGTGGGGTGTGCTAAATCCTAAGTAACCAGATTGAGAGGGAGAGACCACAGTCACTGGGGTCCTGGTTAGCAGGATCCAAAGGAACACAGTCAAAACACACTGACCGCAGGCAAAAAGTGGGGGTAACCATGCCAAAAAGAGGGTACTTTTCTACAGGATACTTCTCCATCGTATCTAGATTCTCATCACAAATATTTAATCAATCACTATACTATCATTTCCTTCTCCATTTTCTGTTTACCTTTCATATCTTTCCTCCTGTCCTGTACTGTGCTACTCTACTATCCCCTTTCCCTTCTTCCTGCCCCCTCCCCTTCCTCTCTCACCCACTCTGTTTCCCCTCACTCATACCATTCCTTCAAACCCATCTTCCCACCCCCATCCTATCCCACCTCCCCGGCAAACAACAACTGGCATTTAGCTGATTACATTGACGAGAAGACCCACCTCCCACAAAAATGCAGAACATAAAAATAATCTCCTTTAATGTCAGGGGTCTAAATCACCCTACCAAACAACAGAAAATCCCGAACTATACACACAAACTTAAGAGGGACCTCATTCCCCTTCAAGAAACCAAGGTGGCCTGAAAGAGGTAATCTTCCTAAAAAATGCATGGGTTAGTGACTTATTATGCGCCCCAAGCAACAAACAAAAACATATTTGCTGATCACCCTTATCTCAAAAGCCTCTGGCCTCACTATCCTGTCCTCAGAAGCAGACACCGAAGGCAGATGACTTCTTACTAAATTACAGAGAGATAACACTGAAATTATAGTCATGAACATCTACGCCTCCAATAACGACAACCCTACCTTTTGGATTAATCTCAATAAAAAACTCTCAACTTTACCGCTCAACTGCAGAGTGATTGTATAAGGAGATTTCAATTTACCCTGGCACACCACCCTTGACAGGAATTCTGCATGTCAATTTAAGACCAACATATCCCATAAACAAATACTCAACACGTGCAATCCTCTTGAATTTAAAGACATATGGAGACTATTCAATCCGACAGGGAAAGATTACTCATTTTTCTCCCATCCGCACAATACATTCTCTCGCATCGATTATATATATCCTAATTGATGAAACTCACGTCCTAGCCACCTCTTGCCCAACTATTGAACCGATCTTGGTTTCAGACCATGCTTGTATTTCATGACTGTACAATATCGCTTTAAATATACCAGGAACAAAAACATGGACAATGAATGACCTCCTCACAGAGGAACCCTCCTTCAAGGAAATAATCAAAAAAGAGATCAATGAATACATAGAACTCAATAGGTCTTCTGATCAAAATGCACAAATCATCTGGGATGCCCTAAAATGCACTATCCGCGGGCACACAATTAAATCTATGGCAAAGAAATACAAACTAGACAACAAAACCTTAGTCCAACTAGAACTAAAAATAAAAGCATTAGAGAAAGATCTCAAATGCACCAAAGACAAAACTCAATTAAACAATCTAATTAAACTCAAATGTGAATATAACAAGATTTTAAATTACAGAGCCCCTCTAATAGTCCAAAAATAAAAAGGCATCAATTTCCGTAGACGTAATAAAGCTGGCAAAATACTTGAGCCGTATTTAAAACAAGACATGAATAACGCCTGAAAACAAGAATAGCCTCTATAACCAATGAACATGGCATCACATCGACAAACAAGAAGGACATCCTAAATACCTTTGAAAAATATTACCATACCCTCTACTCCAAAAGTAATAACACATCTTATGACATATGCTTAAACTACCTCAAAAAAATTAATGTAACTAAGATAGATGAAAGAACAAAAGAATCACTAGAACAAACGATTTCTCGCAAAGAAGTCATAAACGCTATCAAAACAATGAAAGCTAGGAAGGCTCAGGGGCCAGATGGCTTCCCCGTATCATTCTATCAAACTTGGGGTGCCTTCCTAATTGCTCCCTTAGAAGACTTATTCACCTACTTCTCTTCCACTGGCTCCATTAAGGGCTCCGCTGCGGAGGCAACCATAATTGTTATACCCAAAGAAGGCAAAGATCCATCCATTCCCAAGAACTACCGGCCCATTAGCTCTCATAATCACAGATTGCAAAATATGCGCAAAGAACCTATCCCTCAGAGTAGAGCCTATTCTCAAAAACATAATACTTCCCTCTCAATCAGGATTTATCAAAGGGAGATTCAGCGCAGATATCAGACCTTTTAGCTGTGCTATTGAAATAGGCAAACTCCTGCACCAACCAACCTGCGCAATAGCATTAGATGCAGAGAATGCCTTTGATAAGGTATTGTGGACCTCCCTCCAAGCCTCACTCACCTCCTTCAACTTTGGCCCTGCAATCCCAAAAATGATCCTTGCTCTATACAAAGAACCAAAAGCTAGAATGAACATCAATGGAAAGTTGTCTAATCCCTTTTACCTCCAACAAGGAACCAGACAAGGATGCCCTCTCTCCCTCTACTATTTCTACTTACAATAGAACCCCTATTTACCTTGATTTGAGAAACTACATTCATCCCCTGTATCCCTTTCTCACCAGCCCACAAAAACTAGTCACCTAGTCAGATGACATTCTCCTTTTTACCTCCCAGGCAGACTCAGCCTTGCCGCACATCATATCCACCATCAATGACTACTGTAAGAAGTCAGGCTACTGCCTTAACAAGGAAAAGACAGAGATTCTTCCTCTCAATGTGTACTGCAACAGCTCACACATCAAATGGGTTTAAATGGGCCCCAGATAAGATAAAACACCTGGGTATGTGGTTCACCCATAACCTTAAAGACTCCATTGAGCTCAATGAGAAAAATACACTTGATATCATCACATCATTGACAAATGGTCAACCAGGTTCATTACTTGGTGGGGTAGAATATGATCTATCAAAATAATGATTACCCCCTTATTAACTTTTTAATCAACATGTCCCACATATACCTCCCAGCCACCTCTTTTTTTTAAAACTAAAATAGACACATTACTTACTGAATTCCTCTGTAAGTCTAAAAAACCCATAATTGCCCTAAAGAAACTGAGACTTTCTAATAAACTTGGTGGTCTAAACTTACCTGACTACCGGAGATACCAACATGCCTTCCTAGCAAACAGGGGAGCCACTGGTTCCTAACCACCACCAACCCCTCGCCGCCATGCCTCGCTATTGAAATGGCCTCTCCCTCACCCTTATCCCTCACTTCATTTCTAACTGTCAAAAAAATGTAAACACACCACTCTATAAACATTCTATCCAGCACAGGCTACCCAATAAAAGTAAACACTCATGTCTAGCCTCACTGTGGCACAGTGAAAACTTAAAACTAGAAGGGAGAACAATGTATATAGAGAAATGGTCAGAAAAAGATATTCTTCTGGTGAGAGATATCTGCTCCCCCTCAGAAGCCATACCATTCTCTCAAAGACAAATTTGACCTAAACGACCTAGACTTTTACCATTTCCTTAAAATAAAATCACTTATAGCCAAACATAAACCTCCAACCCCCCCTAACCTACCCAACACATTAGAAAAGTTTACCAAAGGTGGTCACCTAGCTTCCAAACTGTACTCCCTTCTATCCCCCACAAAAACCTCACTAAATAAACCAACACAAGAAAAGTGGGAAACTCTACTATCAGACTTCAACAACACTTCAAGCGTCTCACCGGACTGGCCATCAACCTGGAGTAACCTCACTTCCAATATAATACCTCCATAACTAACACAAAGCAGATACTGGAAAACTAATATGGCCCACTGGACTCTGGCCAAACTTTATAAACTAGGCATCCGGTCCTCCGACACATGCTGGAGCTGTGAGAAGGAAACAGGAGACTTCAAAAACATGGTAATGGAGTGCACCTCCACCAAAAGGTTCTGGCAGCATATCAGAAATACAATATCTCAAATACTACATACAAAATGGACTCCTACTTTAGCCTCTATTACACTGCGCATCCTCCCCACTGACATTATACAGATCTTAAACAAAAAGGACCATCTCCTATGGGACAGTCTAGTCACAACTGGCCTTAAAGGTATCCTCAATGAATGGAGGGAATCATCCAAACTATCCCCCCACACATGGTGGGAATAGATCCATTTTACCAGAACTGCCTGTAAGTCACTAAACCTATACTTGAAGACAACTCCAATAAAGAATGGTAAACTCTGGTGCAAACTAGACAACTTTATGTCTCATTCTTCTATGTAACCGTGATCCTCTGATCACTCGATCATTCATGCATTCATCCTCCCACCTGCTCTCACCTATCAGTGTAATGAGTTTCAACAAAGTTATATGCAACATGAAAAAAACAAGCATTGGCATAAAGGGAGGCCATTCTTTTGGTTTTGCCAATGCGCTTTTGACATGGCATTTGTAAAACGTTACTGTTGTGGGAACTGCCAGGCCCTCACTATTGTAACAAACACTGGCAAAAAGAAAAAAAACTCAAAAACACACATTGCCACAGTAGTTTCTGGCACTGAATGAAACTACTTTGTGTGCCAATTTGCGCATTGTGAAAGAGCAGAATGCCATCACTGATAGTGAAGCCAGGCGATAGGTAGATAGAGTTGTAATAAAAACAAAAGATCGTTCACACCAGGCCTAATAAGGGGACCAGTTCTTAAAGAAAGTCACAAAAATGCAACCATGGTATATGTGTTTGCATTAGTGTAGATTTATGTATTTCATGAATTCACAAGAATTTACAGAAGAAGAATAGGAAATTGTACTCCTAGAAAATATTTGTGAACTATATTTTAGCATGAGAAAATGTTAATGTGTAGATTTGCTCATGCGAACATCTGTTGAGCGTTTACAAGTTCACTTTCCCTCCAACCACTTTTTTTCCAACCCTGAAAGAAATTCTGCTACTGCCCTTGTCAGGAGCAAATTTTCAATCGTTTTCAGTATGGGAAAAGAATAGAGAACAGCTGGTGAAATCCTTAAAATATGCAAGTTAGCAGGTTTGCACAGACTCAAAAAGGCATTCCAACCCTGGGACTATTGCTTACTGCTTCCTCCAATCCCACTATGTAGATCTGCGCAAAGGTGGCAAAATAAGGAAATTGCCAGTATTCAAGCCCTACTACAGTATTAGCCCTGGCATCAATAGTGAAGCTGTTATCAGAACTCTTCTATAATGAGATTAATGCTATAATTTGTTGCTGCACAACATGGCATCAAAGGGACAAGTATATTTTTTACAGGACAAGTACATTTATGAATCAACTTGTCCCATGGGCAAGAAGATAAATGATTAAATTCCAAACCCCTGCATTTATTTTGTAAAATTGTTTATATTAATATTTCAGTACAAGAAAATAAAGATGCTCATGTACATAAGACTTCAGGCGTCCCACCATACTATGTGCCATTCTCCCTGTCCTTCCCATTTCAAGGCAAGGTTAACAAATATCAGAGCGAAACACATGCTTAAGACCACCCTTTCACCCCCAAATGGTGGACCCGGCCATCCGCCTCCGGCATCTGAACAAACAAATTACAAAAACCTTACAGCAGAACAAGTGTTCAACCCTTTGATTTGTCTGAATCGAAGTTAAAGGCCATGGAACTGAGAGCCCCCTCCCTGAGCTCGAAGGAACAGCCCTAATCACACTCAACCACTCTCTGCACTTGGCTCCTATACATGGAAAAGATGCAGCGCTCGAATGCTTGGACTACATGCTGTAAGGGGAAGGCCCTGTTAGAGAAACCTGACCAGGGGGTCCCAAATAAAATCAAAACCACTGCGCGAGCCGTCCATTTTGTCAGCCAGACGCTTCATGGCAAGGCTCGCCATAACCTCGAGAACCACAGGGCCACTGGGGACGGGTCCACCTTCCTCCAGAAGGATGCTAAAGTGGTCTTTGCAGCCCCCAACGCCAGCCAATGGCTCGATCTCCCTGCGATTGATGTTTCAGCCCCGGGGCGCGAAGGCCCAACAGGATGTGCTCCGTTGATGTCAGCACGGGGTAACCCAATATCTCTTTCAGGTGGGAATTAATTTCATTCCAAAAGGGACGGATAGCTGGGCAGTCCCACCAAACATGTCTAAAATCCCCCAGCATGCCACACCCTCACCAACACCTGTCAGACGCCTGGGGGTATATTTTCTTAAGCTTCTCTGGATAGAGGTACCAGTTGTAGAGTATTTTATAGTGTGCTTCCCTGGCGCCCATCGAGCGATTATGTTTGGCTATGTCATGAAATAGGTGTTGCCAATGCTCCTCACTCACCAAAGTGCCCAATACCTGTTCCTAAAAGGGGATGTGCCGAGGGGCCGGCGCCCTATGTGCTGAAGCCAACATGTTGTACAGCGTAGACATACTGCCCCTCGCCACTCCTCCTCGCTGTAGAAAATGCTCCATTGGAAGAAGCTCCCTGGTGGCCGCCTTCCGCATGTGAGGTTGTGAGGCCCAATGCACTAGTTGCGTATAATGGAAGTGTTCAGAAGATGGGAGATAAAAATCCCTGCAACAGTTAGCCAACGAACGGAGCTGGTCACCAAGGAATAAATCTGCAATCCGCAAGCACCCCCCTTTCCTCCATCTATTGAAGGGCCCGCAGATTCCCCCAGAGGAAAAGCCTTGTTGAAATGAATGGGGGTATGTGGCGAAGGGAAGGAAGTAATCGCAGATGCCCTCGTCACCTTAAGGGTAGTGGCAGTGGGGGTACTAAGGTAAACGTTCTGTGGGTGTGCCCCTCTGGACCTCCACGGGATATCCCACAGAGTCCTTCCTGTCACCGCCTTATCCATGTGAAGCCACAACTTATCTGACTCTCGGAGGGACCACTCAGCCAAAACGCACAGCTGAGCCACTCGATAATACCGGGGGAGTGCCAATCCACCCTCTTCTCTGGGGCACATAAGCACTTTGTAAGATAATCTAGCCCTCAATCCCTGCCAAATAAACCTTGTGAACATCGCCTGGGCCTCCTCAAAAAACTGATGGGATGTCAACGGGTAAGCTCTGAAAGAGATAAAGAAAGCGAGGAAGCACCGTCATCTTGACGCTACTAATACGCCCAAGCCAAGAGAGCCAGAGCGATGACCACCTCCTAAAGTCCTCTTGCAATGATTTGAGCAAGGGTAGGTAGTTGGCTCAGAACAGATCGGACACCCTAGGGACCAGCTTAATGCCCAAATATGTGATTTGTTTTTTAGCCCAAGTAAATGGGGACCTGGAAGTTATCTGGGCCATTACAGCGGCGGGCACTGACAGATTAAGAAGATATGATTTTCCCATGTTTACTTTAAAGCCTGCCACCTGTTCGAAGAGTGTCAACTCTTCTTGAATTGCCAGAAGCGACGGGCGGGTATCAGTGCCAAACACTAAAATGTTGTTGCGGAACAGTGAGATTTTCTGGCAGTCGGCACCAAACTTAATGCCCGGAAGTTCGGAGCACGCTCGTATGCACGCTACCAAAGGTTCAACACTGAGCACAAAGAGCAGCGGGGAAAAAGGGCATCCCTGCCTCGTACCCCGCGATAAATCAAAAAAATCTGAAGACACACTGTTCACCAGAATACGGGACCTGGGACATGAATAGTTGCTCATCACCATTGTTATAAATTGTTCCCCGAAACCAAATCGCCACATTGTAGCCACCAGGCATGACCTCTCCACCCTATCGAATGCTTTTTCAGCATTGAGCGCCAACAAAAGCGCGGGGACCCATTACTTAGCCACCTTTTCCATCAGATGAATGACCCGACGCAAGTTGTCATGCGTTTGGTGACCCTTGATAAAGCCTGATTGATCCGGGTGAATCAACTCCGGCATAACATCCTCTAATCTCCTCGCCAGAAATTTAGAGTATAATTTGGTATCGAGGTTAAGTAGAGCAGTAGGACAATAAGAGGCACAGAACTGAGGGTCCTTCCCCGCCTTGGGGATAAGTATGACCAGAGTCTCTCCCATAGAGGGGGACACCAGTCCCTCTCCCCTCACATGATTAAACAGTATAGCAAGATGTTCTGACAGCTCCCCACTAAAGGACTTGTAAAACTGGGCAGTAAACCCGTCAGGGCTGGGAGATTTGTGCAGGGGGAGTGCGTCAATAGCCGCCTGGACCTCCTCCACTGTAAACAGTGCCTCCAGCATTTCATCTGTGTCCCTGGAGACCTGTGGAAGTTGGGAACCGTCTAAATATCTTTCCTGAGATTGGGTAGACGGGTGATCTGATTGATAGAGACGGGTGTAAAACCTTCTGAATGCCAATGCCTTCCCCTCCTCAGTGAAATGTTCCCCGCGCTCGTCGGTAATTTGTCCCATATATTCCTTAGCTTGTTTAATTTGCAGCTGTCTCGCCAGTGGGGTGCCCATCTTATTACCCTTGTCATAATGAGATTTCTGAAGCCTCAACAGTGCCATTTCCACCCTATTTGTATAAATAGATTGTAGTCTACCCTTAATGGCGACCACCCTCCTCTGGGCCTGCCAGGTCAGGGAGAGCTTATGGGCCCATTCAGCTGCTTTAAGTTCATTTTCCAAGAGGTCTGGTCTTCAGACTTTGACCTAATAAGCGCTGACGCCAAGGAGATGCACGTGCCCCTGATAACCACCTTAAAAGTATCCCACACAACAGGGTGGGTGGTGTCCCTCACCTCATTATGCTGGAAGTACTCTCTGATAGCTTTTTGCAGATCGTTACGAGACGCCGAGTCACGAATCAGGACATTAGGGAAGTACCAGCACCTGGCGGTGGAGCGTGCCAGAGACCACTCCAAAGTAACCTCCACAGGGGCATGTTCTGAAATAATAATCAGGTGGATGGCCACAGGTCTCAGAGTCTGTCACAGCGGCCTGCTCGGGAAGATATAGGGAGTCATTATGAACATGGTGGAAACAACCGCTGTGTTCATGCTGGCGGTCAATACACTGACCGCCAGCGACCCCAGAACCCGCCGGCCAAATAATGAACATTGTTTCGGCCCGCCAGCTCGCAGAAAGGCTCGTCCGGGACGTCAGTGCCTCTGTGCGGCAGGTGCAGTTGCACCCATCGCGCAGATCGGCAGTGACCTGCGGGAAGGGGCTCTGCACCGGGGCCCCTGCACTGCCCATGCAATGTGCATGGGCAGTGCAGGGGCACCCCCTCTGCCAGCCTTTTCCTGGTGGGAAAAGGCTGGCGGGAAATGAAACATTATCCGCAGGGTAGCGCCGCTATCCGGGCAGATGGTGTTTCATCCCGCCACCAGGCTGCCTGACGGCGGGAGCCTGGCGGTGGGTGACGGCTGCCGCTGGCAGCTGTCACCATGTTCATTATATGGCGGTTCGGCCCGCCATGCCAGCTGGCTCAAGCCGCCACTGCCGGCATGGCGGGCCGAACCCCCATGTTCAAAATGAGGGCCATAATCTATCGAGTAGGATCGATGAGAATGAGAAAAGAAGGTGTAATCCCTCTCCGTGCATTTAAGGGCACGCCAGGCGTCAAAGAGCCCCATGTGGTGTAAGGCGGATTTCACTGATCTGGCAAAAACGCTTGTCTATGATCGCTGTGGGTGTGACGTGTCTATCGCTGAATCCCAAACTAAATTCAAATCACCCAATAAGATTATCTCTCCCTCTGCATAACCCTCCAGCTCTCCCAGAAATTTCAGAAGAAATTGGGTCTGACCACTGTTAGGTGCGTACAAAGTAGCTACTGTACACTGTTTCCCCCCCAGGCTGCCCTTTATCATTAAGTATCTGCCCTTCTTATCATGCTTGGATCCCGCCTCCCGGAAGTGAATCGACCTGTGAAACAAGAGGGCCACCCCACAGTGTTTCGTTGGCGCAGAAGCCGAAAATATCTGGGGGTACTGTTTGTGACACAGACGGTGTCCCTGCCCCCTCTTCAGATGCGTTTCCTGTAGGGCCACAATATCATAATGGTGATTATCGAAAGGCTTCCTCAACTGGGACCTCTTATTGGGGGAGTTCAATCCTTTAACATTCCAAGATAACACTTCCAACATTATATCACAGTAACCCAAAAGTTCTTGACTAAGCGTTCTACAGCATCTCTGGATTCTCGCCCACCTCCCCACATCGTCCCCCACCCAGCGTCCCGTATGCTCCCCAGGCCCCACGTGACAAAAAGGGATAATGAACACAGACCAAATAGAAAAAACAACTCTTACAAAACACAAACACAAGAACAAAAAAAACACAGAATAGCAAACTTCCTTACTTTCTGCATTGTGTATACGAGGTATGACACCGCCTCCTCCCCCCAGACCATTCCTCTTTCGCAAGTCAACAAGAATGGAGAAACGTCCCCGGGCCCCTCGAAAGTAACAAGAATGGGGTCTCGCCAAATCAGGCCACCAGCGGGCAAGTCCATGTCGAGCCCCTCAGAGTCAGACTGTCTCTCACATGAAGAGGCCTCTCCCCCGCCGCCCTACCTCCAAAAGGACCCCTACCTGGGGCCGCTCCAAAATTCCCCCCCAGGACCTCTCCAGAACCATCACAGAAACAAGACATTTGGAAAATTCCATTGCTCCACTGAGGGGGAGGGGCCGTCCCCCCAGTGCCCGGCTCCAGCGGCGACGAAGCCTCCACCCTTGCTCTCCGACTGTAGGCCCAGCGCAGCCACCGCCTCATCGACGGCCGTGAAGTGGCAAGCCTTGTTATGAAGCTCGTAAGCCAGGCCAAAGGGAAATGTCCAACGATACCTTATGTTTTCTGCTCTTAGGGCTTCCGTCACAGGGTGGAACTGCTGCCATCGAGCCAGCATCGCCGGCGCAATGTCTTGATAGAGAGTGCAATGTGTTCCCTGAAAGGAGACAGTGTCCTGTCATCTCGCCCGTAAGAGAATGCGTTCCTTGACCTTAAACAAGCTTAATTTTACCAATATGTTTCTAGGCCTTCTCCCTTTCGCCTGCGGCCCAGTTGCTCACAAGTTGCACCCTCTCGACCCGAACTTCCGACTGCTCCTCTCCCAAGAGGGTGGAGAAAAGGGCAACCACAAATGCCTCCAGGTCTGGCCTCTCTGAACCCTCTTCCAGACCCCGCACTCTGATGTTGTCCCTGCACACATGATTTTCCAATTCTTTGCACTTGAGCGTGGCGAGGTGGAGTTGTGCTTCAATACTCGTGATCTCACTGTTTACCGGGGCAACCTTCTGCTGAAGGTCCTGCATCTGTGTTTCCAGATCTAGAGTGCAGGCTCCAACTGTGTCCACATCCGCCTGAAGTAAGGATAATTTCACATTGACGTCTACCTGAAACGTGTCCAACGTCGCCTTAAAGTCGGCCGTAAGTTCCTCCCAGAGTTCGGCCTTGAAGATGCAAAGAGAGGCCAGGAGGTCTTCCTTCGTGCGCGCCATCTCTCCCTCCTGCGACAGACCTACGCTTCCCGCTCCAACTGGGGTAAAATAGTTGGAGAGCCTGTTGGCCTGCGCCTTCTGTCAAGGCAGATGCTCCTCCCGGGGTCCGCTCGCTCAGAGATGCACACTGCCACTTTCTCGCACCGGGCCACAGACTGTCCCGCTGGGGTGTCTCAGCTCTTCAAGGGGGCCCCCTCCAGGCTCCTGCACATGCACCGAGAAGAGGGGGGAACAGGCACCACTCCCCCCCTCAAGGTTGCGCCAGCTCTCTCGTAGGTCCACCACCCAAAGCCTTCTCGGGGGTTCGGCTCCTCTCTCCTAGGGGCCCCTCCAATAGGCGCTGGGGACTCACCATCTCACCCCGGTGCGCCACCCTCAGACTCTGCTGGGCACCTCACTCGCGCCGCCGCCCTCAGCTCCTACCCCTCCAGGAGCACCCGGTCTCCCTGGGCCTCAGCACCCTCCAGGGTGTGGTCACGTTGCTGCTGCGCGGGCCCCCATCACAACAGGGGAGTCCGCGCTAACACCTCCAAAGCTCCAGGGTGCCAGCACCCTCCCCACAAGGGCACCACCCGTGGTCCTCACTCTGCCGCCAGGCCGCCACCACCAGCGGGAGAGAGGCCACAGCATCAGGAATCACCGGGCCCGAGACGACCGGATTAAGCAGCCATTCTTCTTTGCCGCGCGAGCTCCCATGCCAACGGAGCCCGCCTCAACTCCTCGTGGACTGGGCGAGGGGGACGGCCCCCCTCCCCGTGGCGCCAGCAGCTCCCGGTTCCTTCACGGGGCTCCAGCCCCCAATTTCGCCCGCTCCGCTCCTCCTTCAGCGCCTCCGGGCCCACACCAAGAGGCAGACCGACCGCCCGGCCGGGGCTTCACACTTTACTGCCCACGCCTCTCAGGGGGGTCACTCTCGATGGGTCTCTCCCCTTCCCAGGACACACAGCAGCTCTACTGGGTCGGTGGCGACATGACGCTCCCCCACAACACTCCTGCACTCATGGCCTGAGGGGATTTTCAACAGAGCCATCGAAGCTCACATCTGACCGGCCAGGTTGGTTGGCCCTGCCCCCCACCCCTGCATTTTTGCACGAAAACAGACAGCTTTTTTCAAGTGCTGCTAGCTGTGGATTGTGGGTCCTAGCTCAGGTGGCATGCTGGGGGAATATAGCATGGGGTGGCTTGTGTGGTAGAGTGTAATGATAGAATGCAGCATTAGAATGTGAGGGATCTCATCTCTCTCTGGCACTGATGTCATATCTGACATCAGAGTAGAGTGTGAGAGAGAAGGGATTCTGAGGAAGCTGTTGGAGAAGACTGTTGGCTTGACCAGATCTGTATGTGGCTAAGATACTCCTATTAAAGAACCTACATTTTGTAACATCAAGATTCATCTTTATTACACTTGGCGACGAGAGGTGCAGGAGTATCTTAACACTATATTTTTGGGACTTTACTTTATCCAGCACTTCTAATCCAGCCTTCATTTCCAGACAATTAGACCGTTAGGATTTCTACATCGAGGGAGCTGGATATTTAATTCAAGACGGTGAGAAACATCTTTCCCTTTTTGGATTGAAACGCTTTCATTTTGAAATTTGAAACGCTTTATACCTTGTGTATGTTGGATTTACAAGCGTTTCCTTTTTATGAGTGTGCGCTAAGAAACGCTCTAGAGCGTCTTTATTAGCTGCCTTTGTGTGTTTTTATAACCACCCGTAATTAAATACCGAGCTGCGATCGAAGGACACTAACTGTTTCCAGCACTACACGCTCATTACTTCAGCGCTACTATGCTCATCGTGCATCGTTCAGTTATTCCTTTAACCCGCTCTGTGTTATTTTGATTCGTTTTTCAGCGCGCGCATAACAACACTATCTGCACGCAGATCCCTGGCCGCGCTCTTCACGTTTTCTTTCTTGAACATCTTTGCGCGCTATTTTTAGCAACTATTAAATGAAGATTGAAGATTTCCTACCTTACAGTGAAGCGTGCAGAATCTGATTTTCAGCCAAATCCTCTTCGTCTCTAACTTGTTTTGTTGTGGAAAGTGCTTAACTCCAACCTCCTCTAGAAAACAATCTGTTGGTTTATAAATTCATACAACGAAGTGAATAGGAAGGTACTTAACTCCAACCTCCTATAGAAAACAATCTGTTGGTTTATAAATTCATACAACTAAGTGAATAGGAAGGTGCTTAATTCCAACCTCCTCTAGAAAACAATCTGTTGGTTTATAAATTCATACAACGAAGTGAATAGGAATATAATCCCATTTTTGGTCGTTTTCAAGCTTTATAGTAAAAGCATATTTAACACATATTTTTCAACGTTAAAATCGTTTTGGAAATAAATCACAAGGAAGTATGCAAAACATCTCGCCCCCACCATTTTTCCTCACTACACCAGGGGAACATCCTATAAAATGGTCTAAATGGAAAAAAAACTTCCTACAATATTCCAGGGTGTGTGGAACTAATCTTTCTAATGAAAGAAAAACAGCTCTCCTGATGCATTGTCTAGGATGCGAAGGACAAGACATTTTTGAGAACTTACATGACACTGGTGATGAGGGAACAGATCTGAACGAATTTGAAATTTGTTTAAAAAAATTAGATTTGCACTATTTACCAAAAGTCAGTACCATTTTGGAAAGATATCACTTTGGCATGAGAGAGCAACAACCAGGAGAAAGTGTTGAGGATTATATTACAGCTTTGCGGAAACTTGCATCTACTTGTAAGTTTGGAGTAACCATATAGGAACGTATAAGGGATCAGTTTATGTTGAGATGCTCGAGTGATAAAGTTCATCAGGAATTGTGGAGCAAGGACGATCCTTCTTTGCAAGAGGTCATTGTATTAGCAAAGGGTGTCGAGCACACTTTGGCATGTGTAGAAGAATTAGAGAAAGGAAAGAATAATTCAGTAAATAAGATATATGCAAAAAAAGAAGATCATAGTAAAGAAGCATCTGGTGACAAAGGGGAAGATAAAGTGACTCATGCTCAATGGTTAAAATCTAAGGATTTGAAATGTTTCCGTTGTGGGAATGCAGGTCACTTTGCTTCATATAAGAAATGTCCAGCAATCAACAGCATATGTAAGTTGTGTAATAAAAAGGGACATTTTGCTAAATGCTGTAAGTCAAGCAAAAGTGCAACATCGGTGAAAGTGGTGGAAGATTGCATTTTGTCGATTTCAGCAAATGCTCAAAGGAAAAATCATCCGAGAGACACAATTTCGATCTTAAATGAAGATGTGGAAATATTGTTTGATTCTGGAGCGTGGTTGAGTCTAATTTCAAATAAGTTTTTTGATGAAAATTTGACTCATAAGATCCATTTAAAAGAACCGGATGTTATCCCAGGAGGATATGGTGGCCAAACCATTCAACTGAGGGGCTATTTTGAATCAGAAATTTCATTCAGAGGAAATACTATTTTTGGGAAGATTTATGTTCCAGTTAAAGGGGACAGTGTGTTAAGTTGGCCGCACCAATGAGACTTGAACGTCATTTTAGATCCTAACTCAACTTCTCCGATAATGTTGAGGGATGAATTCATCAAAAAAGTGCAGGATGGTGGTGAATTTCCTGTGCAGGAAATCAAAGGAAATGTCTAACCAAAGTTTGTTAAGGACTATGAGGATGTATTCAGTGACAAATTGGGATGTCTTAAGAAATATGTCCACCGCATTAGAATAAAGGATGGATCAGTTCCTGTAGTTTCCAAAGTGCGTCCTGTACCAATTGCCATGAAAGATGATGTAGAAAGAGAAATACTAAGATTGTGCAAAGATGGAATCATTGAGCCTGTGGAGTCATCAGAATGGGTATCACCAATTGTAGTCGCACCGAAGCATTCAGGTGATATTAGACTGTGTGTCGATTTGAGGATTCTTAATAAATGTGTAGTGAGTGACCAATTTCCTTTGCCTAATATAACAGAAATGGTGACTTTGCTACATGGGTCCAAGTATTTCAGTAAGCTGGATCTCACGTCGGCCTACCATCAGGTCATGTTACATGAAGACTCAAGGGACTATACCACTTTTGTCACACCTTTTGGGACCTTTAGGTTCAAAAGGATGCCTTTTGGTCTGGTTTCAGCTGCTGCTGTTTTCCAGCGTTTGATGTATAATATTGTTTGGCTCAGAACCAGGCGTTAAATGTTTTCAGGATATCTTGATACATGCTCAGACTGAAGAGGAACATGAAAGAATAATCAGGAACGTTTTGGGAATTTTAAGAGAACATGGGTTGACTCTTAAAATTAAGAAGTGTTCATTTGTTAGACCGGAGGTAGAATATTTAGGTCATAGAATAACTCCCAATGGGGTGTATCCTAAGGAAGAACTTATTAAGAACATTTTAGGCCTACGGGAACCTGAGAAAAAGGAGGAACTGTTAACATTTTTTGGGAATGGTTGAATTTCAGGCAAAGTTCTTGCCAAATCTAGCATCCAAAACCACAAACATGAGGAAATTGTTGAAGAAAGGGAAGGAGTTTGTGTGGGATGATGAGTGCAGAGTAGAGTTTGAGAGTATAAAGAAAGAATTGACATCAGCTGGAAGTTTAAGCTCATTTGATCCTAAGAAAATGTGTGTGATCATGACCGATGCGAGTATGAAAGGGTTAGGAGCAGTACTTTTACAAGACCTGGGGGAGCAAGATTTAAGACCTGTGGTGTACTGCTCTAGAACTCTGCGAGGAGCAGAAGTGAATTATTCGACAATAGAGAAGGAAGCTTTGAGTGTGTTCTGGGCAATTAATAAATTAAAAAAATTCCTGTGGGGAAAAGAGTTTCAGATTTTTACTGATCGCAAACCCCTGGTAGAAGTGTTCATGAAGGGAGATTTGTTTCTGCAGGGGGTTCTTCTTTCCTGGGAAGAATTGGTGCTGAAAACGGGGGGTTCTTTGTCTAGGTGGAAGTTTTTGCAAATAAGAGCATGGGCTAAGGGGATTAAGGAAGGTGTTGGTATGTCCAATCCTTTGAGTGAGATCATTCCGAGCCCATTAGTAGGTCCTCACAGAGTGTCAGCCTGGTATTGGGGGATCCTAGAAGGGGTAGACGGTGAGTTTGAACTTCCTATAGACTTGTGGAGAGAATTTTTCCCAGAAGAGTCAGTTAAGAGGTGGTGGAAAGAGTCGCTAGTATTGCTCTATGGTATTGTGAAACCTGCCGCTCTGAGAAAAAATCACAACTACACGATACATAGAGTTTATATCTCTCCTGAGAAGTTATCCAAAATGAAAGGAGGGCAGGAGGTGAAATGTCCAAAGTGTGGTTTAATTCAAGCAACAGATATTCATATGTTTTGGGAATGTTCTGATGTTCGACATTTTTGGGAAGGAGTATGTGTAACAATTTCTAGTATATTGAATCGGGAAATTGAGCCCTCCTTACAGTTAATAATTTTGGTCAATCCCATGATCGGCAGGGGCGGCCTGGTCGGGATACATCCATAGACATGAAGTTCCTATGTTGAAGAAAATGGATGTCGAAGTCCCCTCCAGGCCACGCAGAATGGCTTACGGATGATTTTTGTACAGCAGATTTGGATCAAGTAATGGGGGAAAAGGATAGGATGCGGGGGAATTTTTGGGTACCATTATTGAGTTGGAAATTAGGTCATTGATGTATATAATTTTGCTTAACTCAATGCAGGAATTAAAATGGTTCTGTGCTACTTGTCCAATGATTATACACCCTGCTCTGAAATCCTTAGGGAATCGGGACAGTCTGAGGATTGTTTGAGAGGAGAGGGCAACCCCTGGCCGAGAAAAAATTATTTTGTCTTGGTTGATAAGCAAAGGAGGTTTCTCATATAGCCTATGGGGAATGAGGTCAAAGAATTTAAAAAAAAAGAAGTGTTCATGAAGAGAGGTCTGGATATGATCTCTGGAAGAATCAGTAAGTGGATTGTTGGCCTACAAGACTTTGCTTTTAAGGTGTTTTATGTACCAGGTCCAAGCAATAGGATTGCTGATTGCCTATCAAGATTGAGTACTGAAGTTGAGAGAAGTTCAGAAGAAAGTCAAGATGATGTCATTAGTGTGTGTAATGTGACAAGAGGTATTGGTGAACAAAATGAGTGGTTGAGAGTGGTTATGGAAGATGCTGTGCTACAACACGTGTGTAAGGAACATAGGGGGTTATTACAACTTTGGAGGAGGTGTTAATACCACCAGCCGTATTACGAGTCCATTATATCCTATGGAACTTGTAATACGGCTGGTGGTATATCTGTCACTTTACCGTCACTTTTGGGATGGATTAACACCTCCCCCAAAGTTGTAATAACCCCCATAGTGAGGGATGGAGTTCATCTGTCAAGGGGGATAAAGAGTTAGGCAGATTTTGGAAGGTGAGAGAGGAATTATCTATGGAGAATGGAATTTTGCTGCGTGGAACAAAATTGGTTGTCCCGGTATTGTTGAGAGAAAAAATTATCGAGCTAGCACATGAGGGTCATCAAAGGATGAATAAAACTAAAGCAAGAATTTGCCTTAATATTAATTATTGGTGGCCAGGAATGGATCTTATGATCGAAAGGAGAGTAAGGGAATGTTATGATTGCTGTAACAGTGATAGGGTTTATAAAACCAGAGTTCCGCCGATGTTCCTCTAAGCCGTGGGATGTTGTGGCAGTGGATGTAGTAGGACCTATATTTGCTAAAGGTGGTTGCAACTATATTCTAGTCTTAGTGGACCAATTTTCAAGGTGGGCAGAAATAGCGATGGGTAGTAGCATGGAGACTACTAAAGTTATTAATTTCTTTAATGAAATTTTCAGCCGTGAAGGTTTGCCGAACACCATTCTCACGGACAATGGGCCCCAATTTGTTTCAAATGAGATGGAAGAGTATTGTAAATCCAGGGGTATTGTGCATAAAAGATGTTCCTTGTATCATCCTGAGGGTAATGGGACAGTAGAAAGATTCAATGAGTGCATAAAGGAATGTATACAGTTGGAAGTTGCAGCTGGCAGGAATTGGAAAAAGATGGTCTTAAGAATTTTCTCCATGCATATAGATTTTCTCCTCACGTCACTACAGGGAAGGTACTGTTTGAAATTTTCAGGGGACGGAAAGCTAACACACGTTTGGCACCAGGTTGGGTGCGTTGGGATAAGAATGAGTGTGTTACATGGTGGGACGGAAATAGGGAGGAAAGGGCGAAAGAGGAAAAGTGCTTAGTGAAAAGAAAGGAAAACTATGATAGGAGGAAAAGCACATGCAATGTTGAGGTGAAAGTGGGTGATAAGATTTTGATTAGAAACCCTAGAGTTAGCAATTCTGGAAGTAAGTTTATGGGTCCTTTTGAAGTGGTCAAACTCTTCAGGAATGCGGTGAGAATTAAAGATGGTAGAGTCTGGAATCTCAACCTTGTGGTTGTTTCAAAGAAAATGTAACCCAATTTTATTCCAGTTTACAGTTTGTTGTTTTGGTATTATATTTTCTTCCTTTATATAGTTTCTTTTGTTCTCATGGGTTTTGTAATTGTTCTAAAAAAAAAGGGGGAAGGTGTGTGGTAGAGTGTAATGATACAATGCAGCATTAGAATGTGAGGGATCTCATCTCTCTCTGGCACTGATGTGGCACTGATGTCATATCTGACATCAGAGTAGAGTGTGAGAGAGAAGGGATTCCGAAGAAGCTGTTGGAGCTGACTGTTGGCTTGACCAGATCTGTATGTGGCTAAGATACTCCTATTAAAGAACCTACATTTTGTACCATCAAGATTCATCTTTATTACAGCTTGCATCGTTCTTATTAGGATTTCTTACCCAGAATTCTTTCCAAACCTCAAATCTTGATTAAAAACATACATTTTCCTCACATTTCCGTCATTGATAGCTCTGGAATCTGAAGGAAGCCACAAAGTTCCTCACACCCAGTAGTCACCCAAGTCTCCTGATAAAAATGGTACCCCACTTAGGAGGGTAGTGTAGTATTTTCCTTATGAGAAGAAAGAACAATGATCCAATTGATGAAGAAAAACTCTCTTTTATTTTCCAGATAAAAGGGTAGGAGGAACTCCAGCCTCATCTGTACACAGCTCCCAGCTCCAACCGAATGGAATCCGCAGGAGGATTCCAGACAATGCAAAAGCTGGAGCAGGGGTGGCTGGAACATACCAACTGCCAAATATTATATACATGAACAGATAGAAAGAAAATAATAAATGAAGTTTAATGACCAATAACAGAAATTACCACATACAATGCCACAGGTAGGCCTAGTGCCTTCTAAAGGAAATGGTCCAAAATTCAACCTGGGCACAACGTTTTTTCCACAGAAAAACTGACCATTTTTTGCAATCTGGGTAGCTGTGGATTTTCTGCTGTAGCTGAGGCAGCACCTAGGGATACGTAGCAAACCTATACATTTTGGAAAAGTAGACATCTAGAGGAATACAAGGTGGGGTGACTTCTGTGGCTCTCTACAGGTAATGTTACACAGAACCCTTTGCAAACCTTAAAGTTCAACTAAAAATACACATTTACACACATTTCTGTAAGGAAAATGTTGGAATCTGTAGGGAGCCACACATTTGCTACTACACAGTATTCCCCCAAGTATCCAGATATAAATGCAACCTCACCTGTGTGTGTATGCCTAGTGCTTGCGACAGAGCCCTGAGAGCAACAAAGCCACATCACATTTTTGTTTACCGAAAACCAACCCTTTGTTTTTGCAATGTGGGTAGCTGTGGATTTTGGATCCTAGCTCAACCAGCACCTTGGCAAACCTAGATACCTGCACATTTTTTTAAACTAGACAACCAGGAGAGTCCACGGTTGTGTGACTTGTGTAGTTCTCATCACATAATTTTACCCAGAAGGCATTGCACACTTCAAAATGCTCCAAAAACACACATTCTCCACACATTTGTGTGTGGGAAACTTCTGGAATATGTAGGAAGCCACAAATGTCCTACCACTCAGCATTCCCCCCCCATGTTTTGTGATACAAATGCTACCTCACTTGTGTGGGAAGGCATAGTGCCTGCAACTGGAAAGGGCCGCATGCGCAACATAGACACATCACATTTGTGCACTGAAAACTGACAGTTTACTTTGTAAATTGGGTAGCTGTGGATTATGCCCCCTAGCTCAGCCGGCAACTAGGCGAACCTAGGAAACCCAGTATTCCTCCAAGACTCCACATAAAAATGCTACCTCATTTATGTGGATAGGCCTAGTGCCTATGATAGGTAGGGCCCCACGTGCAACAAAGGTAGAGCGTCTACTCAAACCTGCATATTTTTAAAAACTAGACAACTAGGGGAGTCCAGTGGTGTGTGACTTGCATAGAGCTCAGCAGGTATTTTTACCTATAAATCTTTGCAAACCTCAAAATCAGAGTAAAACATATATTTTCCACACATTTATATGAAGAAAACGTCTGTAATCTGTGTGGTGCCACAATTTCCTACAACCCAGCATTCCCCCAAGTCTTTTGATAACAATGCTACCTCACTTGTGAGGGTAGGCCCACTTCCCATGACAGGGAAGGACTCAAGCGTAAAAAAGACACATCACATTTTTGCAATGTTGGTAGCTGTGGAATTTGGGCCGTAGCTCAGCCAGCACCTAGGTAAACCTAGCAAATGTGCACATGTGTTAATACTAGACAAAAGGTGGGTTCAGGGATGCGTGACTTGGGTGGCTGTCAACAAGTAATTTTACACAGAAATCTTTGCAAACCTCAAAATACGACTAAAACACACATTTCCACAAATTTATGTGAGTAACGTTTGGTATCTGTGTGAAGCCACACATTTCCTACCATCCAGCATTCCCCCAAGTCTCCTGAGAAGCATGCTACCTCACTTGTGTGGCTAGGCCTGGTGCCTGCGACAGGAAAGTGCTGAAGCTCAACAAATCCACATCACATTTTTGCACCAAAAACAGGCCCTTTTTTTGCAATGTGGTTAGCTTTGGATTTTGAGTTCTAACTCAGCCAGCTCCTTGGCAAACCTAGAAAAGCTGAACATTTGTGAAAACTAGACAACCAGGAGAGTACAGAGTTGCATGACTCACGTAGTTCTCATCGCATAATTTTACAAAGAAGCCTTTTCAACCCTCAAACTTCTACTAAAAACACACATTTCTGTGAAATCTCCCAGGAGCTGCACATTTCCTACCACCCAGCATTCTACCAAGTCTCCTGATAATAATGCTACCTCACTTGTGTGAGGATGCCTAGTGCCCTTGACAGAAAGGACAGAAGCGCAACAGAGACACATCACATTTTTGTACTGAAAACTGACCCTGAAAACTCAGTAATCCCCCAAGTCTCCTGAAAAAGTGCTACCTCATTTGTGTGAGTAGGCCTAGTACTAGCGACAGGAAAGGGTCCCAATCACAACATAGACACATCAGATTTTTGCACTGAAAACAACCCTTTTTTTGCAAGTTGGATAGCTGTGGATTTTGCGCCCTAGCTTATCCAACAACCAGGAAAACCTAGCAAACCTGCACAAATTTTTAAAACTAGATAGCTATGGAAGCCCAGGGGTGCATGACTTGCAAGACCCTCACCAGGTAATTTTACTGAGAAGCCTTTGCAAACCTCAACATCCGACTAAAACACACATTTACCACACATTTCTGTGAGTAACACTTCTGAAATTTGCAAGGAGCCACAACTTTGCTCCCACCCAAATTTCCCCAAGTCTCCTGATACAAATGCTACTTCATTTGTGTGGGTAGTCCTAGTGCTTGCGACAGGAAAGAGCCCCAAGCACAACATAGAGCTATCATATTTTTGCAATGAAATCAGACACATTTTTGCACAGTGGGTAGCTGGGGATTTTGGAACCTCGCTCAGCAGCAGCTAGGCAAACCTGCTCATTTTTTAAAACTGGGCAACCAGGGGAGTTGAGGGCTGTATGACTTGCATGGTTCTCACTATATGTCCTACCACCCAGTATTGCCCCAAGTCTCCCGATAAAAATGCTGCGAGCAGCAGGAAAGAGCCCCAAGCGCAACATAAACACATTCCGTTTTTGCTCTGAAAATTGACCCTTTTTTTGCAGTGTGGGTAGCTCTGAATTCCGGGTCCTAACTCAGCCAGCACATGGGCAAACCTAGAAAACCCAGCATTCCTCCAAGTCTCCAGAAAAAAACTCATTTGTGTGGGTAGGTCTACTACCTGTGACAGGAAAGGGCCCCAAGCACAACATATAGACCTCAACTTTTTGCACTGAAAACATTCCTTTTTTTGCAAGTTGGGTAGCTGTGGATTTTGTGCCCTAGTTCAGCCAGCACACAGGGAAATCTAGCAAACCCTCACACGTTTCGAAAACTAGAGAACTAGGGAAGTTCAGGGGTGCATGACTTGCATGACCCTCACCAGGTAATTTTACCCAGAAGCCTATGCAAACCTCAACATCTGACTAAAAAAACACATTTTCCCCACATTTCTGTGAGGAACACTTCTAGAATATGCGTGGAACAACAAATTTCCTACCACCAAGCATTGCTCCAAGTCTTCAGATAAAAATGCGCCCACACATAAACAAAGCGCAACGCAAACATATCATATTTCTGCACTGAAAACAACCCTGTTTTTTGCAATGTTGGTAGCTATGGATTTTGGAGTCTAGCATACATAGCACACCTACACATTTGTGAAAGTTAGATGATAAAGAAAGTCCTGGGGTGCATGACTTGGTTGGTGTTACCAGGTAATTTTACCCAGGAGACTTTGCAAACTTCAAAATATGTCTAAAAGCACACATTTTTCACACAATTATGTGAGGAAAACTTTCGGAATCTGATTACACCCACAAATTTCCTACCACTCACGATTTCCCTAAATCTCCTGATAAAAATGCGACCTCACTTTTGTGGATAAGCCTAGCGACTGAGACAGGAAATGGCCCCAAGTGCAACAAGGGCACATCACAATCTTATTTTGCAGATTTATGAAAGCTAAACAACCAGAGGAGTCCAATGGTGCATGACTTGTGTGGTTCTCACCAGGTAATGTCACCCAGAAGCCTTTGCAAACCTCAAAATTGTGCTAAACACACTTTTCCACACATTTCTGTGTGGAAAACATATGGAATCTGTGGGGAGCCACAAATTTCCAACCCTCCAGCACTCACCCAAGTCTCTCAATGAATATGCTACCTCAGTTATGTGGGTAGGCCTAGTGCCTGTGACAAGAACGGGCGCAAAACACAACCTCGATACATCACATTGTTATACTGAAAATGGACCCTTTTTTTGCCATGTGGGTAGCTGTGGATATCGGGCCCTAGTTCAGCCTAGACAAATCTTACAAACCTGCACATTTTTGAAAACTTGACAACCAGGGAAGTCCAGGGGTGCATGATGTACATGGCAGTTACTGGGTAATTTTACCCAGAAGCCTTTGCAAACATCAAACTTTTTGTAAGAAACACATTTTACTCACATTCTTGTGCAGAAAGTTCTGGAATCTGTAGAGAGCCACACGTTTCCTACCACTCTAAGTTCCCACATGTTTCCCGATAAGAACGGTACCCCACTTGTGTGGGTGGGCCAAGTGACTATGACACAAAAGGCCCTAAAGCGCTACTTTGAGAGATAAGCAATAGGGGTAGCTGCTGTATTTAGGGCTGCACTCTGGCACCACCCAGGTAGACCTTCGAACCACAGACATTTTTGAAACCTAGACAACCAGGAGAGTCTATAGCGGTGTGCCTTGTGTGGATCTCACAATGCTTTCCTATCCACAATGCCCTGCAAACCTCAAAATGTGCCAGAAACAATGCAGTTCCGTACATTTCTGTGATGGAAACTTCAGGAATCCATTGGAATCTACAAAATCCCTACCACCCAGCATTACCTCACCTGTGTGGATAAAAACGCTTCCCCACTTGTGTGGCTGGGCTTAGTGCTTGGGACAGAAACAGATCAAACCAGGGTTAATGGGAGTCCCCTGGTGAGAGGAGGTTTGTGGACAAGGGCAATTTAGGCTCAGCAGAATATATACTACTGACAAGATGGGCTCTGTGGAAAAAGCACTGGTGACTGCTGTGTCCACTATAGGCATTCATATTAGTTTTATGTCTGCAAGTCACTTCAGAACTCTATGGGGGTCATTCTGACCCCGGCGGGCGGCGGTTGCCGCCCGCCTGGAGGGAACCGCCATTTGGCCGCCCGCGGTCAAAAGACCGCTGGGGCCATTCCAACTTTCCCGCTGGGCCGGCGGGCGCTACCTAAGGTAGCGCCCGCCGGCCCAGCGGGAAAGGGGCCTGCAACACTGAAGCCGGCTCCGAATGGAGTCGGCGGTGTTGCAGGTGTGCGACGGGTGCAGTTGCACCCATCGCGCTTTTCACTGTCTGCTAGGCAGACAGTGAAAAGCGTGCTGGGGCCCTGTTAGGGGGCCCCTGCACTGCTCATGCCATTGGCATGGGCAGTGCAGGGGCCCCCAGGGGCCCCAGGACACCCGTTCCCGCCATCCTGTTCCTGGCGGTAAAAACCGCCAGAAACAGGCAGGCGGGAAGGGGGTCGGAATAGCCCAGCCGGGGGAAATCCGTCGGGAAACCGCCGGACCCGGTTTTCCGACCGCGGCTTTACCGCCGCGGTCGGAATGGGCTTTGAAGCACCGCCAGCCTGTTGGCGGTGCTTCAGTCATCCGCGACCCTGGCGGTCTATGACCGCCAGGGTCGGAATGAGGGCCTATTTGTTTTCCAAAAGATAATCACCACTGGAGATCACTCGACTTTTATCTCCCATTAGGTATGCCCTTTCTTCAGGAGGTGTGAGCATAACATTCTACAAAAGTTTCTCATTGTATTTAAGGTATAAGCAAAGGGGTCACTTGAGTTGCCTTTTCATGTGAACATTTCAAACTGTTTTAAAGAAGAATGCACCTCAAGTCCCATTAAATGTAACAACATTTATTCTAGTGTTATAATGCACAGCATTTGACTTCAGAGAGCAAAGAGATCAGAAGAAAGCATTACAGAGAACACATCCAGTCCGATACCGTAGGTGTCTTATCTAATGTTCTGCAGTTGTGACCAAAGGCCTGTTTAGTAAGTAAGGGCCAGATGTAGCAACCGGTTTGCATGTCGCAAACTGCGAAAAACGCAGTTTGCCACATGCAAAACGGCCATCGCGATGCAGATTCACATTTTGAGAGTTGGTACCGACTCGCAAAATGTGAATCCGACTCTCAAATAGGAAGGGGTGTTCCCTTCCTATTTGCGACCGCATCGCCATGCTGAGTTGCTTTGTGGCCGCGAAAGCTTCAAGTGGGTGGTAACGCATTCGCAAATGGGAAGGGGTCCCCATGGGACCCCTTCCCCTTTGTGAATGTCGCTGAAAATATTTTTTCAGAGCAGGCAGTGGTCCAATGGACCACTGCCTACTCTGAAAAAATGAAACCAAATGGTTTCATAATTTTTTTGAATTACAACTCGTTTTCCTTTAAGGAAAATGGGCTGCAATTTAAAAAAAAACTGCTTTATTTAAAAAAGCAGTCACAGACATGGAGGTCTGCTGCCTCCAGCAGGCCACCACCCCTTTGACTGCAGGGACTCGCAATGGGGTCGCAATTTGCAACCCCCCTCATTAATATTCATGAGGTGGGTCTTTGCGACCCCATAGCGAGTCGCAGAAGGTGTCTGAGACACCTTTCTGCATACTATTTTGCGAGTTGCAATTTGCGAGTCGGTATGACTCGCAATTTGCAAGTCGCAAAATTTTGTTTTGCTACATCTGGCCCTAAGTCTGAATAGTTAAATTTTCAGGAGTTTCCTGAAGTATATGGGATTGGGCTCTGATCTCAGAAAGGGGTGGAGGGAATTCCACAACCTCAGGTGGTGTAGTCTCAGCGATCTCCTTCCGTTTTACCTGATTGTACAATCTCATTGCTCGATCAGGTTCGCAGCTGATAATCAAAGATTTCAGGCTGCCGCTAATCGTGGAGCTAAGTTCTGTAAATATGTCGAGCCCCTTTCCCAACAGGTCTTGGCGCAGAGAATCTCAGCTTTGAACCTGGTTTCGACTTGTAGTCAGTGAAGTGTTGTCACCCAGGCTTGATAAATTCCCAAATAGGCAGGTTAAGGAACATTTTGGGTGTCTGATTTTGAAGCGTTTGTTGCAGTGAGCATTTTCAGCAGGCCAACCTGACTGCTAATGCAGTAGTCTAGGTGGGACATGAGGAGTGTCTACTTATCTGCACCCAGAAAACAGACATGGGGTGAACATTAGTCCATTTCACAATGGCATTCACTTATGGAGCTTAGTTTCACCCAGGGGGGCGGACAATAGTTGAACATTAGTCAGTTTCACCACTACATTCACTTATGGAACAAACATTTCTGAGTCAAAGACTATTAACTGGTTCCTGGCCTGTACCATGTTTGAAGGTGGGACCTGAGACCTCGAGTCCAGCTGAGGGGTAATGAGGCATGCTTATTTTCATCCATTACACTGATCCCAATTGTAGCTACATTCAAGCACTGGGAGGTTACCTTCATCCACTGGAGTACTTAGTCCAAGTACAAAGTGATGTTATTGAAATTGTTTGAATTGTTATATAGGCAGGAATGAATTTGTGTGTAATCTGTATAACTCAATTTTAATTTGAAGTTATCAAACTTCTATCACAATTCAGAAAGGACCTCAAAACTTCACCTGATCCCCTCTGACCTTCACTTACTGCCACCCACCCCTCAGCGCCTTGAGACCCTAACAGGTAAATAGCCGCGCTCTACAAATACTTGACTGATTGAAAACAAATGGCGTAATTAAATAAAAATACCTCAAGTGCACGAATAGGGAGCAGTTCAGTATTATATTTGGTTTCTGATTAACACTGGTCCACTTCCAATAAACCTTACTAACTAAAGCGTAGCTTGATGAAATACTCCCTCTAACAAGTAATACAGCAAGATGGCTAGGATTTTCAAATGAGGAAGCAGTATACATCTTGTCAATGATTAGGAATGCAGCTCTAACATTGGCATTGGTTACAAAACTAAGATAGAATATGAAACAACCTGAGTCAGACCAGCAAATAAATCAAAAGCTCCATACATCAGTAGAGTATTATAAAATCAAAACAACTCCTACAGGTCTGAGGGTTGCACTAAACATCAATTATCTTTCAAAAATGCAAATTGACCACCTCAGAGAGAAAGATGGTGCTCAACAAATTATGTTATGTAAGCATGTTTTCTTCTCTGGATCCAGTAGATGAAACCAGATAATAGTTCTCTTCTCCTGATTATACCAGGATAGCATTGCTGCTTCTTCTAAGCCAAACTTCTGTGTTATTCTTAGATAGCACCAATGCCACTGCATCCCCTCTCTGTTCATATTATTGAGTTGTAAGTAAGTATTTTGCATTGTATTAAAAGATGATTACATTAAATACAGCATTTAAAAGCATATTTAAGACTGATAAAAAAGAAATGCATTTAGTTAATCAATTTGATTGGACACAGTAAAACAGCACCATCAAAAGGATAAGTTAAAAAGTATTATGTAGTTAAAAAGAATACATTGAAGGCTTAAAAACCCAAACAATTATAAGTGAGATCTAAAAATGTCATTTGAACACTGATAAAAGGAGGAGATTGGTTGGAAAAGCAGTAGTTAATACAAAATAACCTGAATCTTGGGTATTTCCTATTCTTTATTGCCTCAATGTTGGAAACAAGATACGGTTGTCTTTGATTGCTATAAGAATTATAAATAAGGTTCCTATGTTCATAGTTTAATAGAGAGACAAGATCTTCCATCTGGTAGTTGTACTTAAGGGGCCTGAACAGTTTCTGTTCAGAGTGAGGTAAAGTCGAAAGAGTTCTCAAGTCTTGAATATTGTGTTGCCAGATCGATATTGTCAAACTTCAGTTCAAGGTTTTTATTTTTATTACATTTATTTTTCTCAAAAATTATTCCCTTTAAAGTAGAAGTATTAGCATTGCTACATTTGCACATATACTCTATCGTTGCGGTAGAGAGAGAGCTGGCCAGAGGGCTCAAGTTGAGTGCCAGCCTCAGTTTGCTCTGAGGAGTAGCTTCTTCTAAGTTTAAAAGTCGTTTGATACCAACCATGCAAATTTTTTTCAATTCTAATATTGTCTTGTGATTAAAGGCCAGGGATGCATTAAGTAGCTTTTGAATAAGGTTTGTTGTTAGAGCTGTGATTGATTGATTAATTGCTCCTCCTCCATAGAGTTTGGCAACTCGTCCCATGGCTATCATGATTATTGTTGATTTTGGTTTCCTGGTGTGGGTATGTCCTAGCCAGATTAGCTTAAATTCAACAGTAACTCCCAGTTAAATATAGCTGTCTAGCTGTTACACAGTTGCCTTCTCGAAAACCCAGGTGAGCTTTAAGTACTTTCCATATGTAACAACTTTCTGTGTAATTGACTTCCAGTTTGTTTTCCAAGTTATAGGCGTTAAGCTTGGATAACTGATGTTTCAGACTTTTGGAGGTTAATGAAACAACCACAATATCGTCAGCATAAGCCTAAAGGATAATACACAGATTATCAAGTTTTGGTGGCAACCCTCCAGGTCTCTCCAAAGAAAGCAGTAAATCAGCAATGTATAATGAAAACAATAGAGGAACCAAAATGGAGCCCTGTTTTAGACCATTGGAGATTCGCATATTTGAAATAGAACATTTGAAGTTTGTTTTATTCTTACCCATGTGTCTTTGTACAATTCTACTATGAGAAGGAGTAAAGATGGGTCAATTCTCCAGTTTGTCAGTTTGTACCAGAACCGTTTCCAATTAATTTTGTCAATAGCAGAACTATAATCTATAAAGTAGGCCTAGATACTGTTATTTTTAATATTTTCCTTCTTTGAGAGAATGGTCAGAGCTGTGATATTATCCAGTGTTGCACAGCCTGCATTATATTCCATTTGGGCAAACAGTATTAGATTATTATTTGCCCAGGTTGTTAAAAGATTGAGAAAGTATTTAGCAAAAAGTTCTCCCTCACCATATAATCCCTCACCATATAATAGAGCAATGAGCCTATGATTTTGAGGTTCAGATGCTTGGTCCTTTTTGTAAATAGAATGGACCTTTGACTCAGGTATTGACTTCATGGAGAGAATAAATTAATAAAGTTCCACAAAGAGGGATGCATTTTTATTACATCTGTTAGTGGACCGTTCAGAACTGCTGCTCTTGAGGGTCGAGATTATTTAATCAACAAGATAACTTATTTTCCGCTAAACTGATGTAGCATATTTACATAACTAGCCCATAGAGTTACAGTCTTTGCAGCACATGAACAGAGTTTCAATATAAAATTCCCAACTGTCGTTCAGAATGAAATAATCAGTTTCTGGAATTATTTGGTATCCTTCCCTTTTACATCAGTCACTAATTCTGTCCAAGCACCTTCCTGTGTTCTCTTAATAGAATCTTTAATCCTTCACCTCATTACTGACTTGGCTGATTTAATAAAAATATTTTGTTCTGTGGAGCAAGGTCTTTTCAATAGAAATCGTAGTTCTGTTTGATAGTGCTTTATTTGTTGGCAATTGACATATTTGCTTGTTTTCTTGAGAATGGATTCTTCCCAGGATTAGCCTAATGTGTTGTCTCAGGTAATAGATAAAGTAGCACAGACATTATTAGTATTTCCAATCTAAGATCTGGTCTATTTGATTTGGTTCAGGTACAGAGTCATTCAACCTTTTTGTGATGAAATCTGCTTCTTGCCAATCCCTGCAATTTAGTCGTGAGGACTGCATTCCACCTAAGATGTTTACTGTTTATTAAGGTGAATTGACAATTTTTAATAGTCGGTTCGACTTTAAATTGCTGATGTTTAAAATTGAATAAAGTTACCTGAGGATTATGATCCCTCTCCTGCTGTGTCTGAATTTAAAAGTTATCAGACAAATTCAATTTTGAATAGTGAATGAAAGTATATTCAAGTATACTGGATCCTGTTGTCAATTGAAATATATTCTTGGCGGGTTGATCAGACAAAGATCTTCTGTTTAATGAGCGGTAGGCAAGATCTGTTAAAAGGTCATATATGTATTCACTTATTTCTGTGTGTATCCTTTTAGGGCTTTTGGGTGCCAAAATAAGTGGCAGTTAAATGCAGAAAAACATATCAGGTGAATCTTCTAGTTGAATGTTCTTGTTTGTGGAAAATAAGTGTTGAATAAAATCTCCAGTTAGTATGACTAAGCTTTGGGCATAGGATTCTACAATGTATTCTAATTGATCCAAGGTAGATAAATATTTGGATTTAGCTTTTAGTAAAGTAGGCGGAAAATATATACTTATTATTATCATTCTGTGCATAGGACAATCTTCAAAAAGGACAATCAAGTTATACTTTTAATTAAGCCCAGGCATGGAGGATTTCATTGTTAGATTATTGCTAATTATTGAATGAGACCTCCACTCGGAAGGTCTGAAGAGTTATTTGTTGCTGCAACTTCATACATGGTACAATTAAAAATTAAAAGGCAAGGTTTACAAGATTCTTGGAAGCAAATTACACGGTGATTGTTTATCAATGCATTTCGATTGCCTTTCCATACCCAGAACTGCCTGTCCACACCAGCGATGTTTCATGAACAGATTGAGAGAAATTTGTCTTGTACTTTTGAAAAAAAATTCTGTGCGCTAAGAGTGGTGATTAGGATTAGAAGTTATCATAAGTTTGGAGTTGATTGGAATTGGGATGACAAATCTCTGGTCAACTTGCAAAGACTTATTAGTTGAGATTTGAAGGTTTGTATAGTCATTGGTAAACACTCAACCTTTCATATTATAGATTGTTATGGATGTTGGTTGCTTCAGACCAACGTTTAACTGGTTATTTTTGAGGACATGAGAACAGCTTGGTTTAGTAACAACAGAGACTGTGATTCCTCATTGTGCCAGTCAGATTGCCTTGCCCTTATTTTTAAAACCGCTGATCCAGTGTACCACTTAGTTCTGTTGATTTCACCTTTATACTGCTGAATGATGAATTGAAGGCTTATTAAACTCATTGAGTTTACATCCTGCAATTCTGGAAAGTAATTAATTATGTTTACTATATTCTGGAGATTTAATATGCCATGTGGGCCTTCAGACTTAAAAGTTGGACTCTGTGTTTTCAAAGCTGTCGTTATAATCTGATGGTAAATATTTGTGTAGTTTTGGATTAGGTATGTTTTGAAGAATCGGGTGGTTTATTTATTTCATAGTTGACGTCTGAAATTGTCACTTTTTAATTAAGCTTCTTAAGTTTCTTCAGCCATCATTTACTTGTATCAGAATGAAAAACATCAATATAACTTCCACTAGCTAAAGTAGGTTGAAATTCTGTGTTATCAGCCTGTAATAGTGTAGTTATAATTCCACCAGATGGAAGTTGTGGAAGTTCAAGTAAATTGATCACAGGTTTGCTAATTATAGTAACCAGTTTCTGCTTGGGTTTTATGCTTGTGAGCAGTCCTCAAAAATATACTTTTAAAGTCTAGTGTTTGATATTTGCTGTAATAAAGGTTGAGTATTTCTTAGCTGGTTTTTAGGTCTAGCATAAGCGTTTGACCTTGTGCATACTTTTAGTATACTTCTTATGGCTTAAAGCGATTTCACTTGTTGGTTGCAAAGTCCTTTAAACATTCTTGCTCACTAGTGGTCAGTTCTGCCTTTTTCTCCCTCCTTTTTTTGTTTCAAAGCAGTGACCAACTACTGTATTGTTCCACTTTGGTTTCTTTATTCAGGTTTAGGTTTTGATTTTGTCATTCTAGTGTCAATTTCAATTTTGAAGTAGAGCTAATACATTTATATATTGTTCGCTGGGTGAGTTCTGCGGGCATTAGAATTCTAGATCTAGGCTGAGGCCACAACTATTTTGATCAGAAATGGTATTATCGATGTTGGTAAATGAGGTAGAATGGGTCCCTCCAAGTCTTTTGTTGTTAGCTCTTCCGTTGTTGGAATTAAAGTGAGTGATGAAACTTCATTATCCAAATCATTTTCCATACTTCGTACAGTCAAATTATCACATGATTTAATGGATTGTCGCATTGTTTCCTGAAGTCGGAATAAGGTAAGGATACCACATTTTTAATGTCATTGGAGGAGTTTAACATCTTATGAGAACAGGTTTTCATGATGCCAATGTTTGATAAATATTCCCAGAAAAAAATAGATTACTGCTAGTTTTCTTTAATAATAAATCTGCATTCCAGTAAATACGTAGGAGTCAGCAGTAACCAATACACAATATTTAGCAGGTAATAAGCAGGTTGATAGTCAAACTCAACAGGGAGTGGCGAAGCCCGACTAAATTCTAAATTACAGAGTCTCCCAAGGCCCTATAAACCACACCAACCTGTGAGTCAACCCCCTCGTTGACACCAATAAAGACTGCTTAGACTGATTATCACCAGTGCTCGTCAAGCAACATGTACCCAGACCTACCTAGCAACCCCCTTCCAACTACAAACAGCCACGCCACCTCCCACCTTCCTCTTCAACAGCCATGATATTGGTAGACGAGCAGTGCTTAATTTGAGTTGGTGGTTGTCGGTTGGGGGCACCAGCACTTATTTTTCTGCATCAAGCAATTGCTGCGAGCAAAAGACACATATGGGAAAGGCGGAGGAAAGCAAGACAGAAAGGCGTCACAAAAGGAGAAAGCAGAAAGCTGCAAGAGTGAGTTGAAGGGGCAGGGAGTGGCTGTAAATTAATTAAAGAGGCCACAGATGGCTTTAGGATTATGCTGCGTCAGTATTCTATGCTTGCACATTTAAATGCAGCAGCTGTATGTTTCAAAGTGGAGTTTTGAGCACCGTCATGTTTTTATTTGCAAATTAAGCACCGTAGACAAGGCTCTGATACAGGGACTTAGTGCATAATCAGGGCAATCACAACATGTAGGTGTCGCAGGGTGTTGCATGCGCTATCTCCAAATGAATTGGTGAAAGGAGGATGATACATTCAAAAAATATATTTATGACGCACACACATAAATGAACCCACATGAATAAGGACTAGCGCTGAGGGAGGTCAGAATGGCGTAACAGCTGAGCTCGACCACTCAGGGAAACTCTCAGGCACTTGAATCATTATGTGCCTAAAGGCTTGTGGAAACAGTTAAGGAACAGAAAATAAAGTTAAAGAACAACACTTCTTTACCACTAATCAACACATTCATATCTTAACATCTAAAAGCACGCTCTGCATCCTTACAATTATTAGCATGCGCATATATACACCACCCCCCGATTTTTAATAAAAGAAACAGAAATGGTTATTGACAATCAAAAAAATTCACAAAGAAGAAGAAAAGAAAAAAAACATTTTACATATAATAATCCTGAAATGTTATGGGCATACCCAAATCCTAATGTATTCCTTGCTTAAATACAGCAGCCTGAAGCTCTTCTGATTCTGCAGATACAATTGCTTGACAACTTGAAGAAGTAGAGTTACCCATATCTGCCTCATTCCATGAAATAGGCAATTCATGACAAGTGGACCTATGAGATTTCATATCCCCCAGAAAATTGTACTCTTGACTGCTTTCAGCACCTTTCTGTGACAACATTTTTGGCCTTGTGTTGCTGTAATTTTATCTATATCTCTTTTGCTCCACCACCCTTTGTTGTGAACAAGTACAGACCCCTTGGACACTTTGGTGGTCATTACAACCCTGGCGGTCAGTGTTAAAGCGGTGGTAAGACCGCTAACAGGCCGGTGGTAAAAATTTTGCAATTACGACCGTGGCGGAAAGCGCCAACAAAGACAGCCGCTTTAACACTCCGACCGCCACGGCGGTACAAACAAACAGCGCGGCGGACACCGCCAACAGACAGACGGAGGACAAAGTACCGCCCACAGTATCACAACAGGCCAATCCGCCACCTTTTCCGGGGCGGATTCACCGCAGATAAAAACACGGCGGAAACAGGATTCCGAATGGAAAACGCTCACCTCTACACACCCCACGAGGAACTAGGACACCATGGAGCCGGAACTCCAAATTCTCCCTGCGATAGTCTTCCTGCTCCTCTACCAGGAGCACGAACGCCAGGGGTGAAGACCACGGTGAGTACTGCACCTACGACACAGGGGAGGGGGGAGGGAAAAAACAGGGACACACACACACAACACCCCCACCCCCACCCTCACCCACTACAACACACACACTAATACATATTAATACATGATAGTCACACCCCCCAACCCCCCCGGAAGAATGCAACCACAAAAGGAAATTAGTGGAACCATTGTAATATATTAAAATCAAGTAGGCAAAAATATATCTATACACCATTTACAAAATATACACCAAGCATAGTAGTCCAGGTAGTGCTCCAATTAAGTCAGTGGAACACTGGGCCCACACGGTATGGGCGAGGCCCACAGAAGATCCCCGACCATGACGGAGAGAACACTGCAGGGGCATCAGATACCAATAAAACAGGCACCTCAGGGGGAGGGAAAGGGGGGGCACCTCAGCTGGTTGATTGCACAACGCCAAATCCACGATAGGGCCACATGCCCACTGCCATATCCTGGGGAGTGCAAAGCCACAGTCTCTACAGTGGGTGGGTTGCCCTCTGCCATATCCTGGGGAGTGCAAAGCCACAGTCTCTCAAGTCTCTACAGTGGGTGGGTTGCCCACTGTTCAATCCTGGGGAGTGCAAAGCCACAGTCTCTCAAGTTTCTACAGTGGGTGGGTTGCCCACTACCATATCCTGGGGAGTGCAAAGCCACAGTCTCTCAAGTCTCTACAGTGGGTGGGTTGCCCACTGTTCAATCCTGGGGAGTGCAAAGCCACAGTCCCTCAAGTCTCTACAGTGGGTGGGTTGCCCACTGTTCAATCCTGGGGAGTGCAAAGCCACGGTCTCTCAAGTGAATAACAGTCTCCACTGGTTCTGGAGGGGGCATGGTGCCCAGAGTGCTTCATCCCGCTAAGGACAGATGTAGTGGATGTATCTCTCCACTGGTTCTGGAGGGGGCATGGTGCCCAGAGTGCTTCATCCTGCTAAGGACAGAGGTAGTGGATGTATCTCTTCACTGGTTCTGGAGGGGGCAGGGTGCCCAGAGTGCTTCATCCTGCTAAGGACAGAGGTAGTGGATGTGTCTCTCCACTGGTTCTGGAGGGGGCATGGTGCCCAGAGTGCTTCATTCTGCCCGTGACGGACTCAGTAGCGTCAGTGCCCTTGGCGCTCATGGGTCAGCGTTGCTTGAACGGGCGCGGCCCTGTTCAGCAGTGCTTGAGACGGCGGTGCCCTGTTCAGCGGTGCTTGAGACAGCGGTGCCCTGTTCAGTGGTGCTTGGAGTTGCGGGCTCCTTTGCAGTGACTCAGCTGCTGGCGGTACTTTCTGTCCCAGCAGGGCTTGTGCTGGTGGTCCTCTCTGTCCCAGTGGGGCTTGTGCTGGCGGTCCTCTCTAGCCCAGCAGGGCTTGTGCTGGTGGTCCTCTCTAGCCCAGCAGGGCTTGTGCTGGCAGTCCTCTCTGTCCCAGCGGGGCTTGTGCTAGCGGTCCTCTCTAGCCCAGCGGGGCTTGTGCTGGCGGTCCTCTCTGTCCCAGCGGCGCTTGTGCTGGCGGTCCTCTCTAGCCCAGTGGGGCTTGTGCTGGCGGTCCTCTCTGTCCCAGCGGGGCTTGTGCTGGTGGTCCTCTCTAGCCCAGCGGGGCTTGTGCTGGCGGTCCTCTCTAGCCCAGCGGGGCTTGTGCTGGTGGTCTTCTCTGTCCCTGCTTGTGCTGGCTGTCCTCTCTAGCCCAGGGGGGCTTGTGCTGCCGGTCCTCTCTGGCCCAGCGGGGATGATGGCTGTGGCCTCCTGGGCAGGGGGGATGATGGTGGTCTCCTCCGCTGTGCTGCTCTTCCCAGACTTTCCTGCTTTCCTGTGGCCCTTCCCCACCTTTGAAGGTGTTGAAGCTGACTCCACACTCCCACCGGGACCCCTGGGAGCGGCTTTGGTGGCTGTAGTCTTCCCCCTCTCCTGCCGGGCACTGGCCAACTTCTGATGTTTCACAGGTGGGGGACTGTCTGTGCTGTGGCTCCGTGCCACACTGGCTGCCCTGGTGGCCTGTGCACTCCATATTCCGGTGACTACAGGCACCACTGGTCCCGGAGATGTTGTGGCTGAGGTGCTAGTTCGGGACCTAGGAGACGGATGGGGTGGGGGAGGTGTGGAAAAGAGGTCAAGGTTGGACAGGAAAAGTTTTTTGGAGACACTGGGACGGGTAGCTGGAGGGGGTTTGGGAGTGGAGGAAGAGGTTGTGGTTGTAGGAGGTGTTCATTTGCTGACTTTGGGTGAAGGTGCATGCGCTGGAGGCTGTCGTGAGGTGGATGGCTGTTGGGTGGGTGTGTGCCTGCGTTTGTGTATCTTGAGAGGTGGAGTCACAGACACACTGGGAGAGGACACAGGGGACGTGTGAATGGTAGTGGGGGTGGTGACTGCACGTGAGCGGGGTGTGGTGGTGTGTGTGCTGGTGATGGCAATAGTGGCTGTAGATGTAGTGCATGCAGGTGTGAGTGTAGACGAGACTGGGAAGGAGGAGGGAGATGAGGAAGAGGGGGACACAGTGGAGGCAGTGGATGTTGGTGTGTCTGCATGTGTGTGATGCTTGCGTGAGTGCCTGTGGGATGTGTGGTGCTTATGTTTGCCTGAGCTTCCCTTATGTGTTGACGTGTGTGCATGCTGGTATAGAGGTGTGCTTGTGATAGGCTGGGGTACAGGGGATTGGGTCTGGGTGGAGGAAGTTGGAGGGGGAGGCTAGACACAGGGACAATGGCTGCCATCAGTGCTTAGGCCAGAGTCTGAAAAGCTCGCTGAAGGGCTGCCTGACCAGAATGAATGCCCTTCAGGAATGCATTTGTTTGTTGCAACTGCCTTTCGACACCCTGGATGGCATTCAGACTGGTAGACTGCCCAACAGTGAGGGACCTGAGGAGGTCAATGGCCTCCTCACTGAGGGCAGCAGGGGTGACTGGGGCAGGGCCTGCGGTGCCTGGGGCGAAGGTGATGCCCACCCTCCCGGGTGAGCGGGCACGGGGCATAGGCTGAGGGGCTGCTGGGAGGGCGGTGCTGGTAGGGGGGTGGCAGCTGTACCTGTAGATGGAGGGGCCACAGATGTTGCCGCCACCACAAGGTAGCTCCCATCAGAGGACGAGTCCGTGTCGCTGGTCTCAGCTCCTGTCCCCACCGTGGAGCTCCCCTCGCCCTCCGTCCCACTGGTGAAGTCCGAGTCCGTAGTGTGGCCCTCCATGGCCATGTGGGATGCACCCCCCTCGTGCTCCGGTGCCACTGCTCCTCCGCCTGATGAAGCTATTGCACACAAGAACAGGGAGACCACAAAAAGGGGGGACGACGACAGAAGAAAGACATGTTCAGTGCATGCATTACCGCTACCGTTGGCAGACACGACAGACACAGAAGCCCCCTACACTACGCCTCACTCTTGGGCTCCACTATTCAATTCCTGGGAAATGGCCTACTAGGCTATGGATGTCATCTGCACACATGGATGACACAGAGGCATGACTAGGTGTACTTGGCACTCTACAGAGGTGGGGTGGTGTGCCACATGGCCTGCCTTACGGAGGGACCTTGCCTACGGAACTCGCCCTGGCCTAGTGAAACCCACAGCCCACCTCCCCCACCCAGACACCTCCACTGTGCGCAAAATCAGCAGGATGAGAGTGTACTCACCCCCTTGTGGCTGCTGTGATGCCCTCAAGCGCCCATCCAACTCCGGGTATGCCACCGCCAGGATCCTGATCATGGTGCGACGTGCACCCCTCCCACGTTGGGAGGCCATCCCCAGCTGAGCCTCCGCCGTATTCTTGCTCCAGCGGCGAATGTTCTCCCATCTTTTCCGGCAGTGGGTGCTCCGTCTGTGGTAGACCCCCAGGGTCCGGGCGTCATTGGCGATGGCACGCCAAATATATTTTTTCTGGTGGACGCTGACCTACATGATTTGTACAGGGGGAAGAGAAACTTATTACCAACTGCACCGTCACAGTCATTGGCCCCCATCCCTACCCTTGCCATGTGGCACATGCACTCACTGTCGTTTCATGCATGCCGCACCCTCCCCCCTTCCTTCTTACATCCACCCCTCTCCACACAGGCATAGACCATACAGCATGCTCCCAGTGTACTTACCTGTTTGTCTGGAGGACCGTAGAGTAGCGTGTACTGGGGGAGGACCCCATCCACGAGTTTCTCCAACTCCTCTGATGTGAATGCAGGGGCCCTTTCCCCAGACACTCGAGCCATTGTCTCTTCCAGACCGAGGTCACAGCAGCACTTGCAGTGTAGGTCCTCTCTTGTCGAAGATCAGGTATCGAGTGATTGAACATATAGAAAATGGCGGTCACGTCCGCGGCGGTGCGTACCGTCACCGCCGGCGTACATCGTCATTGGCTCCTGGGACCCATAGGGTCCAATGTTAACCAATGTAGCATTGCGCCACGGTCTTCGACCGCCTACCGCAACGGTGTACAACACTAGCGCAGTTAACCCAGATCCCATTGTCCCAATTTACAGGTCAGGCAGCCGCTATTTCAGGGGCCCACATGGCTTCATTTTTAACTGCCTCACACATACCTAGGCCTAGACTCAACACACATACAGGCCACTTTTTAGATTATGATTGGTGTTCTGTGTAAGCTGTGTGTACATACCTCTGAGTTGTTTGACTCTGTGCTTGCGTTTGTCCTTCATAGGCACCGTCGGCGGGGACATGTGAGGAGATGGCGGCATCCTCCGGTGTACCGACAGTTGGTGGACCTGTCGACAATGGAGGAAAGACATGTGATCATCACCTACAGGCTTGACCGTGCCACAATCCAGGAACTGTGTACCCAGTTGGAGCCAGACCTGATGTCAGCTATCCGCCATCCCACAGGAATCCCCCCCAAGTGCAGGTGCTGTCAGTGCTCCATTTCCTTGCAAGTGGGTCTTTTCAAACAACAGTGGCCATAGCATCAGGGATGTCCCAGCCTATGTTTTCCAACGTGTTGTCCAGAGTGTTGCCTGCCCTGCTGAAACACATGCAGAGCTACATCGTTTTCCCTCAGGTGGAGGATTAGCCTACAGTGAAAGGTGATTTCTATGCCCTGGGACATATCCCCAACATCATAGGTGCCATTGATGGGACACATGTGGCTTTGGTCCCCCCCCACAGGAGTGAACAGGTGTACAGAAACCGGAAGAGTTATCATTCTATGAATGCACAGATGGTATGTTTGGCCAACCAGTACATCTCCCATGTGAATGCCAAGTTCCCTGGCTCAGTGCATGACGCTTACATCCTGTGGAATAGCAGCATCCCTTATGTGATGGGTCAACTCCAGAGGCACTGTGTGTGGCTATTAGGTGAGCACCTGGAAGCAAGACAATGGGAATGGTTGTCTGGGTCTGGGTATAGCCCTACAGGTTAGTGTGTGTCTAACAGTTGTCCCTCGCCATTTGCAGGTGACTTTGGTTACCCCAACCTGTCATGGCTACTGACCCCACTGAGGAAATCCCAAGACAAGGGCAGAGGAATGCTACAATGAGGACCATGGGTGAACTAGGAGGGTGATTGAGCTGACCTTCGGCCTCCTGAAGGCCAGGTTCAGGTGCCTCCACATGACAGGTGGATTCCTATTCCACTCACCAAAGAAGGTGTGCCAGATCATTGTGGCCTGCTGTATGCTTCACAACTTGGCTTTGCGATGACAGGTGCCTTTTCTGCAGGAGGATGGTCCAGATGGCGGTGTTGTTGCAGCTGTGGAGCCTGTGGACAGTGAAGATGAGGAAGCAGAAGAAGAAGACATGGACAACAGGGACTCAGTGATCCAGCAATATTTCCAGTGAAACACAAGTAAGAATACAAACCTGCCTACTACATGTACTTTAACACTACTACCTCTCAACTGTCTGTCGTTTTCACCCAGTGTATGGTCACTGAGTTGTCACTTTCCCTTACCATTTCACAGATGTGGGTCCCAATGTGTGACATCTGCTTTGATTCCTCATGGACTACAGCTGTGTGACATAGGTATGTTGACATTACAAATGAAAGAGCTTTTTGCCACAGTAATTGCTAATACAGTATTCCCAAATCACAGACTGACTCCAGATTGTTGTGTGATTTAAGGGTGTTTATTTTAGTGCTCAATATTGGAGGGGGTAGCAAAATGGTGAGGGGTGATGGTGGAGGAATGTCCATGGCAGAGTCCAGTCTATTAGTCTCACAGGTGCATTGCCCTAATGGGCATAGGAAGTAGAGCTGGGGCAGTTTAAGGATGGACAGGGTGACAAAGTGGGACAGTAGGTCTTTGTCTTTGTCTTTGTCTGTCTGTCTTTGTCCCGGATCTCAGGGACCGTTTGCGAGGTGGCTCTCCCTCTGCAGGGGGTGGGGTGCTGGTGTGGTGGTCCCGTGGCAGTGCCTCCTGTCCACTAGCGCCAGCGGAGGTGGTGGGCAGTTCATTGTCCAGGCTAGTGTCAGGGGCCACTTGTAGTGCCACAGTGTCCCTCCTGGTGTTGAGTACTTCCTTTAGCACCCCTACGATGGTGCCCAGGGTGGGATTGATGGCTCTGAGTTCCTCCCTGGAGCCCACATACTGTTCCTCCTGCAGGCGCTGGGTCTCCTGAAACTTGGCCAGTACCGTTGCCATCGTCTCCTGGGAGTGGTGGTAGGCTCCCATGATGTTGGAGAGGGCCTCGTGGAGAGTGGGTTCCCTGGGCCTGTCCGCCCCTGTCGCACAGCAGCCCTCCCAGTTCCCCTGTGTTCCTGGCCCTCCGTCCCCTGGACCGTGTGCCCACTGCCACTGCCCCCAGGTCCCTGTTGTTGTTGGGGTGGTGGGTTAACCTGGGTTCCCTGTAGTGGTGGACACACTGCTGATTGACGTGTCCTGGGGGGGAGGTATGGGCCCGCTGGGTGGGTGCTGTGCTGGTGTTTCCAGAGGTGGGAAGGTCTGTGGTGGCCTGTGACTGGGTGAGGGGAACCGACGGTCCCGAGGTCCCCGATGGGCCGGACTGGTCATCTAGATCCAGTTGGACAGAGGTGCTGTCATCACTGTGGGCCTCTTCTGTTGGTGGTGTGGACATGTGTGGACCCTCCTGTCTGGTGACGTTGGGTAGGGGTCCTGCAGGGGTATAAAAGGATGTTTATTACATCTGTGTGTGCCATGGTGTGCAATGGGTGGGTGACCGTGTACCCCAGTGCTTGCATTCCTGTGTGGGACCTTGTGTGATGGTGGTTTAGGGGGGTGTATGGGTATGTGCAGTGGGCATGCTTTAGTGATGGGTGTCCATGCTTTGTTGTTGCATGCAGGGCTTGGGTTTGGGATGTGTGGTTTGTTATGTTGGGACATTTGTGAGGAGTTAGAGTGATGGGGGTGAGGGTGGGGGTATGTGCTAGCATGCAGGTAGGGTGGGGGATGTAATAGTTAAGATTTGACTTACCAGAGTCCATTCCTCCACCTACTCCTGCAAGGCCCTCAGGATGCAGACCTGCTCCTCCCATGTTGTTAGTTGTGGGGGAGGAAGTGGGGGTCCACCGCCAGTCCGCTGAACCGCAAGGTGGCGTCTTGAGACCATGGAACGCACCTTCCCCCGCAGGTTATTGCACCTCTTCCTGATGTCCTCCCGATTTCTTGGGTGCTATCCCACTGCGTTGACCCTGTCCACTATTCTTCGTCATAGCTCCATCTTCCTTGCAATGGAGGTGTGCTGCATCTGTGCTCCGAATAGCTGTGGCTCTACCCGGACGATTTCCTCCACCATGACCCTGAGCTCTTCCTCCGAGAACCTGGGGGGTCTTTGCCGTGCCATGGGGTGGTGTAGGTGATGTGTGGGGTGGTGTGTGGGGTGATAAGTGTGCTGATATGTAGTGGTGTGTAGTGTGAGGTGTGTAGAAGTTATGTGGGTGATGGTGTTGTGTGCCTGTGGATACTAGTATTGTTGATGGTGGTGTCTCTCTCTGGCCTTCTCTCAGTAATTGTGGTTGTAGGGGTTTGTGGGTGTGTGTTTTATATTGTATTGGGTGTGTGGGAGTGGTGTGTGTAGGTGTATCAGGTGTGTGTATTTCGATTTGTCCAATGTGGCTGTGTTTTGTATATGTGTGTGTATTTTGAGCGCGGTGGTGTGTACCGCCAATGGAATACCGCAGTTGAAAGACCGCCGTGTGGATTTGTGGGTTGTGATAGTGTGGGCTTATTTCTGTTGGCGTGACGGTGGAGGTTTTGTTTTCGCCAGTTTATCACTGACCTTTGGTGTGGCGGACTTGTGTGGGTGTCTGAATTTTGGCGGGTTCCGTGCTGTGGGTCATAATAGCTGTGGCGGAATTCTGCGGCCGCGGCGGTGTGTTGGCGGTCTTCTGCACGGCGGTAAGCGGCTTTTACCGCCAATGTTGTAATGACCGCCTTTGTTTACTAGAAAAGGTCTTGAAAATTTTGAGCTACCTTTATTTATTTGTGTAGGAATTCTGATTAATACCCAGCCCCCAACTTGCACATCCACCATTTTAACTTTGTGTTTTTCATCAAAAAGTATTTTTGATTTTCTTTGTTTTCTTCGCACTGTGAATGTCTTGAAATTTCTTTTTGTTCATTTCTCTCACCCAATCTGGTAATATGGCACATCTGGGAAATACTTTTATGCAATAACATAAATGGACAAACACAAGTAGTACTGTGTGGAGTTATCAAATACGATCATATTTAGTTTCTCAGAACGTTTTTAACATCTTGACCCATTATTATCGCAGTTTGAATTCCTTCCTTCATAATTTTGTTGATGCGTTCAACTAGACAATTTGAAGATGGAGAGTATAGATCAATTTTAATTTGAGTAATATTATGTTGATCCAAGTAGTCCAAAATTTGATGACAGACTCTGCGTCAGGTTTTGATGTGAATCCAACATATACCCGTTTAGAAAAATAATCAATTAGCACCACCGTATACTTCCATAAACATGGAAGTAAATAAAATGGGCCAGCAAAATCTAAAGCTAGCTTTTGCCAAGCCATGTTTGGATGTGAAACATTATGAAGGGGAGTTTCATGACGTTTCCAATGCTTGTCAAAAACTAAGCAATTTGTGCTATTTCCTATAAAACCTGCTACTTGTGAGTCCATACCAGGCCACCAATAGAATTGATTAATGGACTTGCAGAAGCTACTTATTCCCTTTGTGTGCTTCTTAAATTAATATATTCCTTACTGAAGCCAGGGGTACTAAATGGTCAGCACGTAGCAAAACTCCATCCATTAATGAGAGTTCTTCAGCTACTTGGATGAAGGGAGGTACCAATGCTCCCACATTTCTTTCACGAGTCCAACCAATATTCAAAAATGACAGACAGTGAAAATCGCGACGGGTGCCACTGCACCCGTCGCACCCCTGCAACTCCGCCGGCTCCATTCCGAGCCGGCTTCATTGTTGAAGGGGCTTTCCCGCTGGGCCGGCCGGCGGTCTTCTGGCGGTCGCCCGACGGCCCCGCGGGAAAGCCAGAATGGGCGCTGCGGTCTTTTGACCGCGGAGCGGTCTTTCGGCGGGAACCGCTTGGCGGGCGCCGACCGCCGCGGTCAGAATGACCCCCATAATGTAGAATGCTTTGAAAGAAATCTGTATAGGAGGTGGAGCTAGGAGCCAATGGCAATGGCCACTCCCTGCTGGAGCCCCAGCATTCCACTGACTCCCTTGGCACATTGCAGCTGACCCATGGTTGATCCACAACAGATGACCACCATAGAATAGAACACATACTTTAGTGCCCTCAAGGGACGACTCCAAACACCTCTCTACCTGGTGTCAGGGCCGTGGGCGGGGAGCGGTGGGCTTAGTGAGCACTTTCACTTCTAGTGAGCGCATCTGCCTACCGAGAGTGGAGGGGCCCGTGGTGGTGGCACTGCAGGGTGAGGCCTACTGCTACAAAGGGACTGGGTGGGGCCTACTGCTACATATGGACACAAATACGCCACAGGCCCTGAGAGAGTACAAGCCGATCCCACAGACTTAGAGGTAGGCCTGTAGCCCACACCAGTCTACTATGTGAAACTAGGGATCCAGCTGTACTACCACAATACAGGCCCCAGACCAACAGCAGCATGATGTCACCATACCAGCAGGCTGCATTACAGCACAGGCATACTTCCAGCCATTGACTACACCTACAACCATGATTAGACCACAACCCTAAATGGGCCCGAAGGCCATACCAACCACCATGCCTTACATTGACACATAGAGCAAGCCAGAGGACTCAACCAATCAGACCACCAGCATGCCCAAGCACAGCCACATAGACCCAACTTGCCAACCTTCAGGGGAAGAGTTTATTGGACATTATCCCACATGCTTCCTGGAACCAGAGCTAAACCTGAAAAGAAAATAGCCTCTATAGCCCACATCAGCACATAACACAAAGCTGGTGACATTAAGGAGGTGTGGCAACACCAGTCTAGATCATGGCAAAGGTGCACCCTTGGCCACCTACTTACTTCCACATCCCGGACTCGACAAGGAATTGAGGCAGACCTGAAGACTGTAATAACTGCCACATTAGAATCTTAAATCCAGCCACATAAACCTGGCCCACAAAGCCACCAGGGAAGACTTCCTCGAACATTATGCTTGCAGACGATTCACCCCCTTTACATGATCCGCCTCCTACCTGACCACTGGGGAGACAGGAGACCAATTGTGTGGGGATTGCATTTGAGGTCTGATGGAAGACGATGGGCAGGCCTACAGTCAACTTGTGCACAGTAGACCATGAGAGCATGAGAGGGACAGCCTACGCCCCTTGCACTGTATCCAAGTAGAGTCCACAACCAAGCTCACAGAATATACACATCAACACACAATCTCTACCTCCACCTAATATTGATACTTACAAAACTTATGCTATACCTCCAAAGGCATAGCATATTGACCTCATAGCCCTGACGACATAAAGATTCCCTTTCACCCCTCCGCAACTTCGAGACAACCAGAAGAGCCACAAGGAATTCAACTGCTCTGCATGCCTCGATAATGCCCATACCGGATATAAAGTCTAGAGGGTAGTTCTTGTACCCGAGAGGAGCCAAGCAGCCGTTATCGACACTCCCCAAGAGCTCAAGCCGCATTTGACCGGACCTACCACTGACAAACTATAGGCACCACAGTTTCCTATATGGACGAATAAATGAATGACCTCACCTCTGAAGTCAAATCAATGCAACAAGAAATAACCTTTTTCAGAACCACCTCGACTCTATGGACCAGAGACTAGATCAACTAGAAGCCCACTAGGAGACCATACCAAGCTGGGACAGAGATATTGATGTTTTGACAAAGAAAGTCAATGACCTTGAAGACAGGGCATGGAGAGACAATTTCTGCATCTAAGAAATCCCAGATGATGCAGAGAAAGGAAAAATGCTGGTTTTCTATGAAATCTACTCCCCAAGTTACTAGACCTCTACCTCATTGAACCATTGGACTGCCAAAGGGCCCACCATGTTCAGCTCTGCTCTGTCACCTAAACAAGCTCACCCAGTGTGATTATTGACTGCGTCCTTTGATGCTAGCACACCAGGGCTATTGTTTTAGCAGCTAAATACTTACCATCTCCATTGGAGGCCAACAAATCTCCTTCTCTGAGGACTATTCCTCAACCACTAACACCAAATGGAAAACAATTCCTGACCCTTCAACCCTGTCTTTAATGCTGGGACCTTAAATATGACCTATTGAACTATGTACATGAATTGGACACCATAGACGGCAAGACCAAAGAATTCTTTGACCCAAATAGCTTGAAGTCCTTCCTGGATGCCCTTGATGAACCATCTATGGACACGCAGACACAATAAGTGTCTCAGAACTCTACAACCTCCACCACAGCTACAGCCTGGTCGCTGTCTTGTCACCCCATGTTAGACCTGACATCCTTAGTGTGGTCTTACCCCAGACATTTTGCCTTTAACCTCCTGTTTTGCTGCTGTATTTTATGTTGGCTTCGGGACTCTGAGGACTTCACCACTGCTAACCAGTGCTAAAGTGTATGTGCTTTTCCCCTAAACATGGTAACATTGGTGTATCCACCAGTGGCACAATAATTTACATGTAAGTCCCTTGTAAAGTGGTATACCATATACCCTAGGCCTGTAAATTAAATGCTGCTAGTGGGCCTACATCACTGATTGTGCCACGCACTCAAGTTACCCTACAAACATGTCTCAGGCCTGCCACTGCAGAGCCTGTGTGAGCGTGTAAGAATGGCCTGCATCTCTTGCCTACACCACTCTGCAGCTTTGAGCTGCCTTTGTGGCTTTGCCCCCAGGTCAGTGCTTCATCACAGCCCCATACCACGCTGACACTGTGAACCACCTGTGCCTCCCTATGAACTGGCAAGGGAGTGAGTCCCCGCTGCCATGTGCCTGAGACCGGCGCTTGCCCCTGTGGGCGTCCCTGAAGGAGGAGTGACTCTCCGCTGCTGTGTGCCCGAGACCAGTGCTTGTCTCTATGAGTGTCCCTGAAGGAGGAGGGCCCCTCTACTGTTGTGCACCCAGGACCGGTTTTTGCTACTACAAGCATCCCCAAGACTGGTGCTCTCTCTCCAGCCTCAGTAAAGCCGCACAGCTGTGCTCTTCATCACTGCCCATAAACGGGGTTACCACACAGCTGCTGGCATATCATAAACTGGTACTGTCTTACCTCGTTCTTGAGACCCCTTGCCGGCCCTGCAGGATCCTAAGAAGTTGGGAAGGGAGGGAGGGTGACAACCCCTATCTCTCTCGAAGGTAGAAAAAATCGCTACTACAATTGACATACACTGTATCCATCTTCAAGATGTTACCGTACAACCTTTATGACGTGCCCAGTAGATTCTTAAAGCACTGCTTTTGCATTGATTTCTGCAACAATCGTATCTCCTGATTTATTGACAGATTTTTTGTTATTTTGGTCTAGATTTACCATAAATAAGCTTTATTTTCCTACACCTGCTGTGTGGAGTCTTTTTGCGGTGTTCCAATCATGATTACTATGTGTGTTGCACAAATACTTTACACATTGCCTTCTAAGTTAAGCCTGTCTGCGCGGCACCAAGCTACCAGAGGGTGAGCAGAGGTTAATTTAGGTTCTGAATTTGACTTATCCTGACTATGACTGGATGCATACCACTGCCAACTAGAGACCCAATTTCTAACACCCCATATGGCATCATATGCTCCTGGTCCCTCAGCATAGCAAATCAGCTAGCCTGAATCAAATGGTAGAAGACCATGGTAAGAACAAAAATAGAGACAAGTCAAGGTCGCACTTCAAGCAACCTCTGGAGAATGAAGAGCACAAGATGAAGATGAATGCTGCCTGAAGAAGCTCAGACGCCTTCATAACCCCTATATCTACATCATCTGACTAGCGATTTGGACAAAATTACCCAGTTCACTTGATGCATCGACCCCTTCATACTCACACCAATTACCACACACAGACTTCTCCCATGCTCTTGTGTGCATCCCTCTCTCAGGCACCCCTTCCTATCCCTATTAGTAACCCCCTGGCAGTTGGGGTGGACTTGGACCCCTCCCAGCAAATACATCGGTACCATCCTCCCATGGGTCTAAGAGGTAGTGGGCATGGTCAAGCACATGAATTAAAGACTCAAAGGTTACTCCCCCTCACCTCTTCTATCTGAGCTTGCCCATACACCAATTGATCCTGCTACTCCTTTTTCTGACCATATATTAGGAGACCCCCCCACACACCTTCTTCTCTACCTGCAAACTTCTGATAGGATTATTTCTATCCGGCAATAACATACCCTTATCCTACATAGGAAAATATCTACATCTTGATCGTTAATGATCTATCACACTATACAAAGTGTGAGAAAACACTGTACTATTTACACACACAATGTATCAACATAGTACTCAATCTAGAAACACACTTATTCCTCGTGGAATACCAAAAGCTCAAACAAGACTAGATGGGTACTGTCATCGGTAGCAGTAGGCAAGTGGGGGTCAGGCAGGTTCATCCTTCCCCCCCGGCAGTTCCTCCAAGAAGTGTGGTGTAGTCATTTTCATCTGACGTAACCTCCCTTGCAAGATACTCATAACCTGGAAAGATATGGAGGGCAGCTGAATCCTCACCAAGATCTGCTTCCCCGACAAGATCATGGCTATCTACTCAATTAATGTTCTCGATACAGATAAGACCCATTTTCTAGCCTGCCTGTCCTGTCCCATCACTGAACTAGATCATACCACCCTGCTTCAGGGGGGCGACTAGGATCTGACCCTAGTCTCAAAAACTAGACAGGACAGGTGGACCCGAAACCCACAACAGAGTAGATAAAGCAATTCTACAAGACCTGTTATTGAACCACACCTTGGTGATGTATGGCACCTTCTCCACTGTGAAATACACCTCTCTCTCCTGCCCACATGGAACTCAATCCTGCATAGACTATTTCCTCCTCAAGAACTATTACTTCCCTCCATCTGTGAAACACTGGAGGCTGGCATCTCTGACCATAGCACGGTTCAATTAGATCTAAACCTGGGATTATCCCCACCACTGGCAGCCCACTGGCGAATGAAGGTGTTTTGCTAAAAAATTGCAGAAACAAAAAGAGCACCTCTGGGGCCATACTCATTTTTACCTGACGGGCAAGAAGAGCTCCGTGACCTTACCTAGAACTCTATAGGCAGCTGGTAAAGCAACACTAAGAGGGGCATTGATGCAGGACTCCATTTTCAAAACATAAGGCTTCCCTGTCCTACAACAAATTGAAAGAGAAATACTAGACCTGTGGCAGCGCTATACATCCTCTTCAACTATTGCTCACAGGAAAGACCTAGAGCTGGGTGTTAATTTCAAAGACATTTTACTGAAAAGATTCTTGTAAAATTAAATGGCACAGGTATGACATAAGGGAAAAGGCAGTCTGCTGATCACTCAACTACGCAAGCAAGAGTCACAGCTGGCCATTTCAACCATTTCCAATATGAATGGTGCCTTGCTCATACATCAACTAGAGCAGCATTTTGCTCCTCCCTCTATACGTCAGAGTCCTCTGCTACCCCAAATCAAATAGATATATCTTTTATGCTGCTATCCTCCCTTCCCTAATGGATGAGTGCCAGGCATACAATAGGACGATATCACAGAGGAGTAGGTGGCAAAGGCCATCACCCGAGCTACCTATGGGTAGATCTCTCGGGCATGATGGCTTTCCCAGTGAATTCTACAAAATAGGTTCACCTCTCTTGGTCCCTATACTGTTGAAGGCATATCATGAGGCATCAGAGGTGGCCCCATTAGGAGCAATATCTAATAAATCCACCACTACCATCACCACTGAAGAAAACAGAAAGCACCTTGAACACACCATCTAATGCCCAACCTTACTATTCAATGTTGACTATAACATTTTGGCCTAGATATTGGCAATAAGACTAGAAAAGGTAATACCCCAAGTGACCCAAAAATTGCAAGTCAGTTTTGTGCCAGGTTGCAGTTCTCGCAACCACCTCCGCACTCTGGCTCATGTACTATGGCATGTGCATGATGACCCAGGAGAAAGGCTTGCTCTCTCTCTCTCTCTGTGCTTAGACAGCATTTGACTGTGTGGAATGACCCTATCTCTTCTAGGTGATGTAAAAATTGAGATTAGGAGAAGACTTCACAAAAAAAGATGTTAATATCTACTAGATTCTAGGTCCATAGAGGAATCTTTTAGGGCTGCCTGCTCTCCCCACTCCTATTCCCCCTGGCTCTTAAATCCCTGACTTCTGCTCTACGCCTCTCAACAGATGTCTGAAGAAATCACACTGGTGGAGAAGAAATAAAGGTGTTATTATATGTCTGCTTCTTCTATCTTGACCTGACTCTTCACTAGAGGCAGCAATGACCGTTATTGACAGCTTCTAACACCTTTTCTAGCTACAAGATCAACTGCACCATATGTGAGGCAGTCCCTTTATTGTTAGTGACCACCAAGACCTCTCTCCACAATCATGATATGAAGTGGGTGACTAAAGAGCTTTGAAACTTTTAAATCCTGGTAAACGGAGGTCTGATGTGCATGGTCAAGTGGCAACACCTTAACCCTTTGCTCTGGGGGAAGGTATAAACTATTAAAATGACTGTAGAACCTAAATACAATTATGTTTTCAGTACACTGTCCTTGAGGATTCCCTGTGCCTTACTCATGGGCATTCAAGAGGACAACAGATTCTGGACATCTGGAGCCGACACAGCAGTAGGGGTTTGTGCCTGCGACACGTCATCATATAACCTGGCTTTCCACCTCTCCCAGTTGGCCTATTACATGTGCGACCTCAAGGAGGCCCTGTCCTGGGTTCTGATTACGCACAGTCTTACTGATTGTTTACACATGTCCCTGCCGAGCTAACTCTCAGTCTCACATCACCAATGGATGGAAATCCCATCCTTTCCACCAGAGCATGGAAAGCTGCACATAAATTAATGGGTGTTCTTCCACTTCTACACAATAAAGCCCCACTGTGGCACAATGCGGCTTTAAGTATAGTCAATAAACCTTTTTAATGGGATTTGTGGCATACAAAATGGTCCACCATAAAGATCAGCTATTTAATTAAGATACCTATAACTATTCTGGACATTTAGGAGTAAATTTGATTTCACCCACGTGAACTACTGGAGGCATCGCCAGAAGACACACACACCTTAGGGCAGCCATTGCCCCCTCCAGTAGTGCTCCCAGAGTTCCCTATTTCACAGTACCTATGACTGTGGATCCACTATCCGGGCATAGTCTCCATGCATGTAAAGAGTACTTATAAGGTCACACACTCAGGCCCCACACTCTTGGGAAAAAAAGATCTCCATATTGATGCACGGATTTGCTTGAAGACTGTCAAGTAGGGACACAATGTAGAACTTGAGATAAATGTATTTAATGTGAGTGCTCACAACGGGAGACATTTCCTATTTCAGACTGTGTCCTGCAGCAGCTGCTGCACCCGTCATAACCTGGACAACAAGTTCCAATTCCATACCAGAATAATGCACAATATGAATAACTTGTTATACTATTATGACATATTCCCCCTTATCAATTAACAACCCAAAAAAAAAAATGAAAAATAAAATGCACAAACAACTCCTAAACAGTCATATATATATATCAAACATTATAACTTAACACATAATAATATCATTGTAATGCCTTGATATCATAGTAGTATGTGCATTGAATCTTTTTTCCATTTGCTAACCATCTGTTATGTCTTGTCCCGCTGAATGATGAGACAAATTTTGGGCAATAGAATGTTGGTTTTGAACAAGAGATTAAAAATCTTGATCAATCACATTCTCTGCTTGCAGCCATGACAACCACCGTATCACGTCATTAACTAGTTTATTTTTCTTAATGATACTTGCTTGTTCAGGAGATCCTTTTACTAGTTGTCTTCTGTTCCACCAACCTTTGTTCTGCACCAAAACAGCTCCCTTTCTGACATGTTTCAACCCTCATAGGTAATGACAATTTAGATTTGCCTTTCATTACACCTTTTGGGTTTTATCATAATCCAATCCCCCACACTTAACACTTATTACATACATTATGTTTTTGATCATAATGCCTTTTCATTTCCATTTGCTTTGAAGCTACTGTAGCAGATAACATGTTTATTTATCTGCTCAGACTGAATACACTTGTTCATGTTCTCTAACCAGTTTGGATACAAACTAGTGTGCACGTTTACTTTGGGGATAGTGGGGAGAAAGCAAATATAGAAAGCAAACTCAATCACAAGAAGATATAAGCATCCATTATTTTTATGTAAAGTATGTGACATCAATATAGAAATTCAAAACCATAATATAGAGAAATCATTCTATTGGAAATTCCATTAGACTATATTCATATAGTGATCCAGATTTATTATTAATTTATGTGTATGTATACTCCAAATAAGTTGGGCTATTACTAGGATGCATGTATATGTTTATGTAATTGAGGTCTTGAATTTCTATATTGATGTCACATACTTTACATAAAAAGAATGTGTGCTTATATATTCTTGTGATTAAGTTTACTTTCTTTATTTGATTCCCCTCACGATCCCCAAAGTAATTGTTGTAATTTGTGTCAGTAGGGTCAACTGACCTGGTGGGTGAGAGTGCAGGGCCAATCCCCCTGTTTACCCATCCCTCTTTGTTAGTGTGCACTTTGCACCCTCTCAACAATGTAAATGTAAAAGGGTCTACCTCTGTTGTGGTATAAGGGGTTACATTATAACACCAAACTGGCTCAGGTTTGCAAACGGCCTGCGCCACCGATACATCACATTTTTTGATGCATTGGCGGCGCAGGCTGCTGACCCATATCTACAAGGTCAAGCAAAGCCATTTTGCGTGGCTTTACATGGCCTTGTAGATATGGAGTAAAGCAACGCAGCGCAAGTCGCTGCGTTGTCTTACTTTGCGCCGGGGAGGCGTTTCCAATGGGTGTTGTGTGGGCGTTCCCATGCAACACCCATGGATTTTGACACATTCCCAGATTTACAAGGTTTTGTAAACCTGGGAATGCGTCAAAACCCTACCCCACTACAGGGGTGGCGTAGAAGTGACACAACAGGGAGAAATATCTTTATTTCTCCCCATTTTCCCTCTCTTTATGTGTGCTGCATTTTGCAGCAAACATAGCAGAAGGAGAACTCCACTTGGGATTGTTTTTGTGCAGGAAGGTGCCCTTTCCTGCACAAAACAATCATCCCTGCAATGCAGGTGCCCTTTCACCATGGTGCAAGGGTGCTTGCGTTGGTGCACAGCAGCAATTTGTGCTCTAGCGCAGGGGAAAAGCACAGGAATGTGGTATATCTCGTAGATACAGCGCATTCCTGCCCTTTTGTTTTGATGCAGGGCAGCGCAGCAAGAAGGGTTGCCCTGCACCAAAACATTGTAAATCTGGCCCTTTCTTTTTTAAAAATACCAATACCTCTTGACCTGACACAATGGCTGTCTGTATTCCTTCCTTCATCAATCTATTCGCCCCCTCCTCCAGGCCATTAGATGACTTTATCCCAAGGAGCACTAGGAAATGGTACAGGGCAGAAAAGTGTTTCTCTGCTCTTCTAATGTTTGTCTAAATCCAAACAATTGGGACATTTATCAATTAACTGCTACACTTCGGCATCTAATGACAGGAACCAATAATACTGCCTCAATCTCTTCACTGTCTTAGAAATTTCCATATGACCTTGGTGTGCTAAAAGCAGCAATGTCTCAAATGCACAGGCAGTTCATACTGCTCACCCCACAAAAGTATACCATTTACCACAAACAACTAATCAGCCACCTATGAGAATACCTTCAGTTCACCAGACAAACACCTTGTCTGCAGCCAACCATCCAGTACAAATTTAATCAATCAATCAGGGATTTATAGAGCGCACTACTCATCCGGTAAGGTCTCAAGGTGCTGGGACGGGGAGCTACTGGTCGAAAAGCCAACTCTTGAGGTGTTTCCTGAATGATAGAAGGTCTTGGGTCAGGCGGAGGTGGAGCGGTAGGGAGTTCCAGGTCTTTGCGGCAAGGTGAGAGAATGATCTTCCTCCGGCGGTCATGCGACGGACGGGAGAAACGTAGGCGAGGGCGTGGTTGGCGGAGCAAAGGTTGCGGTGGGGGTGTGAAAGGTGAGTCTGTCGTTGAGGTAGGCGGTACCTGTGTTGTGGAGGGCCCTGTGTGCGTGGATGAGGATTTTGAAGGCGATCCTCTTTGATACTGGTAGCCAGTGTAGGTCTCTGAAGTGGGGTGAGATGTGGTCGCAGCATGGGATGTCCAGAATGAGGCGGGCTGATGCGTTCTGGATTCTTTGCAGCTTTGTTTGGAGTTTGTTTGTTATTCCTGCATATAGGGTGTTTCCGTAATCCAATCGGCTACTGACCAAGGCATGGGTGACGGTTTTCCTGGTTTCGATGGGAATCCATTTGAAGATTTTGCGGAGCAGGCGGAGGGTGTTGTAGCAGGAAGAGGAGATGACATTGACCTGCTGAGTCATGCTGAGTGTGGAATCCAAGATGAAGCCCAAGTTACGTGCGTGGGTGGTGGGTGAGGGTGCGGATCCTAGGGAGGTGGGCCACCAGGAGTCATTCCAAGCTGAGTGGCTGGTGCCGAAGATTAGTAATTCTGCCTTGTCTGTGTTTAACCTGAGGTGGCTTGATTCGATCCAGCTGTCGATGGCATGGAGTCCGTTGTGGAGGTTGTCCTTTGCAGTAGTGGGGTCTTTCGTGAGGGAGATGATGAGCTGAGTGTTGTCAGCGTAGGAGACTATGTTGATGTGGTGTGTTTGTGCGATATTGCAGGGGGGGCATGAACATGTTGAAAAGTGTGGGGCTGAGCGAAGATCCTTGAGGGACGCAACAGGTGATTTTGGAGGCTTCTGATAGGAACGGCGGGAGGCGGACTCTCTGGGTCCTGTCCATGAGAAATGACGAGATCCAGTCCAGTGCTTTGTCACGGATTCCAGCGTTGTGGAGGCGTGTGCGGAGAGTGTGATGACATACTGTGTCGAAAGCTGTGGAGAGGTCCAGGAGGATGAGTGCTGCTGTTTCTCCTTTGTCGAACATGGTCCTAATGTCATCTGTGGCAGCAATGAGTGCGGTCTCGGTGCTGTGGTTTTTGCAGATTCCGGATTGGGAGGTGTCGAGTGCCTTGTTGTCTTCCAGGAACCGGGATAGTTGATTGTTCACAATTTTTTCGATGACCTTGGCTGGGAAGAGGAGGAGGGAGATCGGTCGGTAGTTCTTGGGGTCATCAGGGTCTGCCTTTGGTTTCTTTAGCAAGGCGTTGATTTCTGCGTGCTTCCATCTCTCTAGAAAGGTGACTGATTCAAAGGAACTGTTGATGGTGTGGCAGAGATGGGGGGCGATGATGGTGTTAGCTTTGTTGAAGATGTGGTGTGGGCAGGGGTCCGATGGTGATCCGGATTGGGTGGTGGCCATGGTGCTCACGGTGTCTTCTGTATTGACAGGGGTCCAGGTGTGGAGGAGGTGGGTGTTGCTTGGAGCGTAGGGTTCGAGGGTGTTTGTAGTTAGCTGGTGGGACTGGGAGTTGAAGCTGTTGTGGGTTTCTTCTATCTTTCGACGGAAGTGGGATACGAGTGAGTTGCAGAGCTCCTGTGATGGCAGGGGTTCGTTGGAGCAGGCCCTGGGAGTGGATAGCTCTTTGATGATGCCGAATATTTTTTTGCTGTTGTGAGCGTTGGTGTCGATGCAGTTTTTGAAGTGGGTCCTTTTGGCGGTGCGTATAATTTGGCGATGTCTGCGTAGGGCCTCCTTGAAGGTGATGCGATTGGAGATGGCAGGGTCACGGAGCCAGCTTTTTTCCATTCTGCAGCATCGTCGTTTGGATTCCTGTAGATCTGGGGTGAACCAGCTGGCCTTGATTATGTGCGGGGTGTTTGGGTGTTTTTTGAGTGGTGCGAGGGTGTTGGCGCAGTCTTCTATCCAGTGGTGCAGGTTGGTGGGGGCTGTGTTGGGGTCTGAGCTTCCGGGGAAGGGTCTGGGCGAGGGTGGAAATCAGTTGTCCGTGGATATTTTGCGCCAGTTGCGTCGGGGGTTGTGTGCGGTGGTGGTGAGTGACTGGTTTCTGGTAGGAGAAATGGATGCATCAGTGGTCTGTCCAGTAGAGTTTGGTGGTGTGGCTGAAGGAGATTTGGTTGCTGGTTGAGAAGATGGGATTGAGTGTGTGGCCTGCGGAGTGGGTCGGTGAAGTGACAAGTTGCTTGAGGCCGAGGTTGTCGAGGTTGACAATTAGGTTGGTGGTGTTGGTATTGTTGTTATTCTCCAGGTGGAAGTTCAGGTCGCCTAGGAGGATGTAGTCCGTTGAGGCGAGGGCTTGGGAGCTGATGGTGTCGGCGATGTCGTCGCAGAACTGTGGTCTCGGGTCAGGGGGTCTGTAGACCAGGGTTCCTCTGAGTGTGTTGTTGGCGTTTACGTAGATTGTGGAGGTGGTCGGCGGACTTGATGATGTCGTCGGAGTTGGTGGAGACTCTTATGGTGTTTTTATGGACTATGGTGATTCTTCCTCCTGGTTTGTTGTTGCAGTCTCTTCTGGTGATTTTGTAATTATCTGGTATAGCTATTGCTAAGTCAGGTTCCGAGGCAGGGTTCATCCATATTTCAGTGAGGAATGCGATGTCCGGCGAGTGTGTGGTCAGTAAGTCCCAGAGTTCAATTGCATGTTTGTGGACGGAGCGGGTGTTCAGCAGGATGCATCTTCGGTGGCAGTCTGTTGTTTTAGTATGGGTGTTCGGGGGTTAGCTTGCAGGTGAAGTTGCAGGCATTGCAGGAGAAGGGTCCTCTGGTGCGCGTTGGTGTGGACTGACAGCAGATGGAGGAATGACCTGGGTTTAAGGTGTGGAGTTCGTCGGCGGTGTAATGGTGAAAGGTAGTGCGGGGGCGTGTTGGCCAGAGGGTCTGGCGCTAGGTGCGGTCTTGGCGCGGACGGGCGCAGACGGGCTTGCCTTTGACGCACCTTTGGCGCACCAGCGGCGTGTCCACGCTGCGGCCAGCATAAGAGGGGAGGAGGGAGGGTGTGTCCGCTGGGAGGAGGGGTGGCGGGAGCCAATTGCAGGGCGGGGGGGCGGGGCAGCTGGGTTCCAGGTGGGAATTAATGAAACTCGAGGAGTGGGGGGGGGGAGGGCGGGGCCGAGGGGATGCAGTGGCTACGGAGAGGGAAAGGAAAAAGAAAATGCCAAAGATAAGGAAACGGGCAAAATCCAAGCAGGAGACTGGTGGCAGCTAGCAGCAGCGAGGGAGCGAGGAAGCGACCTACCTGCTCAAAGCAGGGTCAGAGGTCGCTATCCTCGCCACGCTGCGGCCGGCATAAGAGGGGAGGAGGGAGGGTGTGTCAGCTGGGAGGAGGGTTGGCGGGAGCTAATGGCAGGGCGGGGGGGCGGGGAAGCTGGGTTCCAGGCAGGAAGGAATGAGACTTGAGGAGGGAGGGGGCGGGCCGCGGGGACGCAGCGGCTACGGGGAGGGAAAGGAAACAGAAAATGCAGAAGATAAGGAAATAGGCAAAATCCAAGCAGGAGACTGGTGGCAGCTGGCAGCAGCGAGGGAGCAAGGAAGCGACCTACCTGCTCAAAGCAGGGTCAGAGGTCGCTATCCTCGCTGCGCTGCTGCGGCATAAGAAGGGAGGAGGGAGGGAGGGTGTGTCAGCTGGGAGGAGGGGTGGCAGGAGCCAATGGCAGGGCAGGGGGAGGAACAGCTGGGTTCCAGGCGGGAAGGAATGAGACTCGAGGTGGGAGGGGGGCGGGGCCGCGGGGACACATCGGCTACGGGGAGGGAAAGGAAAAAGAAAATGCCGAAGATAAGGAAATGGGCAAAATCCAAGCAGGAGACTGGTGGTAGCTGGCAGCAGCGAGGGAGCGAGGAAGCAACCTACCTGCCCAAAGCAGGGTCAGAGGTCGCTCTAATGACTTCTTGCATATTCTTGTCTTCATCACACACTTGCAAACACCCATTTTTTAAATTCTATTTTCACCACCACTCACCACATCCAGAATAGCCACTACACAGTCAGTATCCAGTATCCAGATCATCATCTTCCTCTTCATTCTCTAAAGACATGCAAGACAGGCAGTCAGCCCTAAAAATCTTTCCACCAGGAAGATGTTTTACCTCCAAAGTATATTCTTGAATTTGTTTAGACCACTCTTATCAGCCTAGCAGGCAAAGTATTAGTACCTAGGCCATTCGGAATGTTCACTAAAGGCTTGTGGTCTGTATATAAATCAAACCTATGTCCGCACATGTACATTATAAATTTATTTCCTGCCCAGGTGCGCACTAACACTTCTCCCTTGATCATGCTGTTAAATGTTTCTGACTGTTTGAGTGCTCATGACGCAAAACCCACTGTGTGTTCTTTAACTCAGACCTTTGGCTAAGCACAGCTCCAACACCTTTCGAACTTGCATCTACTGTAATAATACACTTGTCATGACATTTGTATGCATGTAAAGCTGGAGCTTCAATAGTGAGCTCTGTTTTAGAAAAAAACTTGTTCTACTTCCTTTGACCATACAAACTTTGCTCCTTTTCTAAGAAGGGCTCTCAATAGTTCAACTACTGACTATACCCTTCCACAAAACTTGCATAATACTCAGCCAATCTCAGGAAGGACTTCAGACTATGTCTGTCACTAGGCGGCTTTGCATCTCTGATATCTTTATTATGCATAACTTCGGTCCCCAAATAACATATCTCTTACATTTCTGAAAAAAAACACTGGCAGCCAACATTAATTCAAAGGGAAGACTTCTATGCCCCGAAAGGTGTTTTAAAAGTTGTCAGATCTTGTGATTTGGCTGGCAATGGAATTTGGGTAAGTCAATAAGGGAAAACATTTTGGCATCACCTCAGTTAGTTAACAGTTGTTGAATTCTGGGAATGAGGTGGCAGTCAACCACTCAAATCTTGTTCAATGTGTGTAAATCCACACCAAGTCAGATTTCACCCGTTTTTTTCACTACTACGATAGGTGAAACCCACTAGGAAGAGTCACTTGGTACAATTATGCCATCAGAGCACATATCATTAAGAACCTTTTTCAAATCATCCCTAACACATATGGGTACATTTCTCACTCTGTGAATAATTAGGCGAGCTCCAGGCTTACTTTTGATACGGTGTTCAAATCCTTTCACTTCTCCCACTTGTTCCCTGAATAACTTTTCATGATTTTCCAGAATTTGTTCAACATTTTGAGATTCATCTGTTATAGTATCTATAGGTTTGTTTTTAACCTCTTCGCAGTATCCCTATGCTAATTTTCCAGGAACCATAGGATTTTCTGGCCCTGGCATTAAGTATATTCCCAATTTTGGTAAATCCTGGCAACCTATAATGTACAGCTACATAAACTTTGGTTTTAATCTTTCTTCCTAAACACTCCATCTGTGACATAAAATATCCCATCATTTCATTTTCTTTTTTTCATAACGCCATTGGGTTTATGGGAGTGAGATGTCCATTTTTCCAATTCTCAAGAACTGTGAAGTCTCTCAATTGTGTAATTGGAGACTCCGAATCAGCCATCACTGAGAGTGTCTCATTTTCAATGTTTGTGTCCACAATTGGTCCTTTTACCACAGTTTTACCTGAAATAGATTTACAATCCATTCTCATGCCTACATTTCTAAGTTTCCCAGCACATACATCTTCAAGTACTTCTACACTGTTAATTTTCCCATTACTTCTATTAGATCTATACACTGTTTGAAAGTGTTCCATTTTTTTACACAACAGACAAAGTTTTCCAATTGTTGGACAGACTGAATTGTTGCTCAAATGAGTTTTTGAGCCACAACTGTAACACACTGTGTTGGGCTTTTTATTATAATGTTTTCCTTCTTTCCTCCCTCCTTTATTAACCATGCATATTTCTTCTATATTTATCTCTAAATTGGTTTGCCGGTACCATTATGTTGATTGATACTTTACTATTGAGTGCTTTAGATGACACCATCGAATGCTCAATCCATTTTGCTAAATCAATGCACCCGAAAGGATGGGATTGCAGCACACCAATAACCTCTCTTGAATTTTTTTTTATAGCAATTGAACACAAATTGTTCTTGTATATGAATATAAATGTTTTGTTAACTTTTCCACTGGTTCCTTGTATTGGTCCCAATTGCGCTAACCTGACTGAGCTTGAGGAGCCACAATTGGTGGTAAATTATCAAAAACATTTTGGGGTGCATGACCCAAACTCCCAAATAATAATGCCATCTTGCGTGCAGGTGAGTATCCTGTGGCATCTATTGCCACTAAATATTTCTCAAATAATCTGACCCATTGTTTCCACTTTAGCACTGGTTTCCCAGGGTTCTGGAAGAAAGGAAGTGGTTGCACAAATTGATGAACATTTGAAGCCATGTGTGCTAAAATACAATTATCAGCACATGATTAAGGATAAAAAAATGTTTCAATAGTATCATGAAGGGTACATTAAACTTGTAGTGAATACTTGTTCGATTGATTGAGAAATGTTGCTGCTCGCTGTTTACACAACATTATACTGTTGAAATAATTGTTCCTTTAAGATGGCCGAAACTGTGTCAGCATTGTTGTGTTTTGGGAATCAATGCTGGGCAAGTGACCGTTGCCTGGCAACTAGGGATGGAATGTGGGAGGTAGGATATACAATGTAAGGTGGATTCAGTTGCTGCTGTGATCCACCAGCGTTGGATGTTCGTATCTTAAGAAAAATAAAGTGGTGAAAGAAGAAGAAAACAAGAAGAACTGTGCTTCCTTTAATGGCGACGAGGATGGGATGCGACATGTGGATCAACCTTGGTAACGTGTTTGACGCCACATGTTGTCAATAGTGGCGGTAGCTGTCTGAAAAGGACGTGTTCACAGTAAGACTTGTCACAGCAGCAGCGGTGTGGCGGTGTGGCAGAAGAAAATGGAGGGAGTGCAGATTGGACTTTTATAAGATGGATGTGACAGCCACTGTTACCAGTGTAGTGAAGGAAAACGGTGTTTCAGTGCTTCTATGGAGCAGCATGATCGAGGATCTCATTCATTATGCGTGATGGTACTGTGATACGGAGGAAGATAAATAACATCCAGCAAGTATAATCCCAGAGGACATGTAAGTTAAGCAGAGTTACTAGTTAATGTTGTTTTGTTAAAAAAAATATTAACTTTGCTCATTACGTGTGTACATTCAGTGCAAGCATTTTACACCGCCGTGGCAAATGTTGACATTCCGTGTTGTTATTTGAAAGAGCAACACGAGCTGTTGACATTCGTCTTCATTAGAGCGCGCGTCAGGACGACAACGATAGAGTGGACAATGTGGGAGAATTCTGGTAGAAAACACTCCAGGCGTTTGGTCTTCCATTAGGAGGTTGAGTGTGGCATAATTCAGTACGGGCCAATTCACGTGGAGCGTTAAGGTGACATAGAGTGAACTACGAGGGAGAATTCTTATAGAAAACAGACAAGACATTTGGGCCCTCATTCTGACCTTGGCGGGCGGCGGAGGCCGCCCGCCAAAGTCCCGCCGTCAGGTTACCGTTCCGCGGTCGAAAGACCGCGGCGGTAATTCTGACTTTCCCGCTGGGCTGGCGGGCGGTCTCCTTCAGACCGCCAGCCAGCCCAGCGGGAAAGAGGCTTCCACGATGAAGCCGGCTCGGAATCGAGCCGGCGGAGTGGAAGCTGTGCGACGGGTGCAGTTGCACCCGTCGCGTATTTCACTGTCTGCGCAGCAGACAGTGAAATACATTTAGGGGCCCTCTTACGGGGGCCCCTGCAATGCCCATGCCAGTGGCATGGGCACTGCAGGGGCCCCCAGGGGCCCCGCGACCCCCCCTACCGCCATCCGGATCTCGGCGGTCCGACCGCCGGGATCTGGATGGCGGTAGGGGGGGTCAGAATCCCCGCGGCGGTGCAGCAAGCTGCGCCGCCGCGGAGGATTCAATGGGGCCGCGGTACACTGGCGGGACCCCGCCAGTGGTGCCGGTCCGACCGCGGCTTTACCGCCGCGGTCGGAATCCCCATTGAAGCACCGCCGGCTTGTCGGCGGTGCTCCCGCGGTCCTCCGCCCTGGCGGTCAAAGACCGCCAGGGTCAGAATGAGGGCCTTGGTCTTCCATAAGAAGGTTGAGCGCTGCGCATTTCAGTACGTGCCAATATACTTGGAGCGTCAAAGTGACGTTGAGTGAACTACGCTGAAGATCTTCAGTAGAAGTGAAGTAAATTGGGTGTTGTTATCATGTGATAATGCTAAGTGTGGCGAATTACTATGTGCTAGAACAAACAAACTTTGCATTTGGACTGGTATTTATTTGTAGATTTGTTTATTTGTTTTATTGTGAAACCTCTATTCGAATGTTCAAATGGTTATTTTGTTGGTTTCAATCTGAACGGAGATCCAGGACGACGGTGACTACTTTCTTTATTTTAATTTATTGTTTTGTCTTCTTATTGAAGAAGTGATAATAACAGTGTAGACAGTATGCAAGCTACTGTACCACCGCCTGTGTTTTTAGCTATTCCGGGGGAACTGTTTATGCCTTGGGAGGACTGTCAAGAGGCATTTGAAACATATTTGGAGGCCTTGGGTGGAGCTATTTTCATTTCTAAGAGAAAATTGGCTTTGTTAAAGCACGATTTAGGAGTAGAGGGGAGGAAGGTCTTAAAGACTTTGCCTTCCATGAATGTGGTAATGAATGAGGAGGGTGGTTCAGATGAAGAAGGTGAGGAGGATGATGTCTATACCAGAGCAATGGGAGTGTTGAAGGATCATTATGGTCGCAAGTTAAGTGTAGTAGTGGAGCGTCATAGGATCTTTTCAAGAGCGCAATCTCCTCAGGAATCAATTGATCAATTTGTGAGTGCACTACAAACATTAGCAAATAGATGTAAGTTTGGAGATTTACACGAGGAAATGATCAGGGATCAATTGATCAACTGTATGAAGAGTTTGCGTATCCAAGAAAAATTATTGAGTTTAAAAGACCCATCATTGGATGAAGCTATAACGGTAGCGAAGAGGGTGGAGGATACATCAAGGTATGTTAAGGATTTAAAGAATGATGGAACCAATAATACATTGGTGCAAGCTGTCAACATGGTGAAACAGAACAAAAATAGCAACAAAGAGGAAAGAAAAAGTGTTATAGATGCAGAAGCGGAAAAAGTTTAGCATTTGCTATGAGTTGCCCTGCGAGAGAAGCTAAGTGTTTTGTGTGTGACAAGATGGGGCATTTTCAAAGGTGTGTAAACAAAAGAAGGGTATTAATAGGAAGAAAAGTGGAAATTATTTACGCGATAATTGTCAACAGGAAGGACACAGTCCTTTTGGTGAGGGTGATGAAGTAGACGATTCCATAGAAGTATTTATGATTAATTATATTTCTGTGTGCGAACAAATACAGGAAAAGAAGAATTTTAGTTTTGAACAAAATCAATATAAACCTCCGAAATGTTTGGTTAACATAATTGGAGTGTTGGTGAATATGTGAGGAGATTAATGTTCTCGTTATACGCTCATTGATAAGATGATCTGGCGTAAACTAGCACATTGTGATTTAATCAGCACTGAATTAGAATTGGTGGGGTATGGAGGCAAAAAAATACAAATTATGGGTTGTTTCCATGGACAAATTGGTTTCAAACAAAGGAAAACTGAATGTTGGGTGTATGTGGTGGAGAATGGTCATTGTTTATTAGGATGGAATGAACAAAAGGCATTAAAAATAGTGTTGAATCCAAATATCAAAGAACAAGTTTTGGCAGTACAGGAGAAAGTGGAAAAATGGAAGATTGAATTTCCTGGTTTGTTTAGTAATAAATTGGGTTATTTAAAAAATAAATTACTACGAAATTGTGCTGAAGGAAGGCGCTGTACCAAGAGTGCATAAGGTAAGGACTGTACCTAGGGTGTTGAAGGATGCATTGAAGGATGAACTAGCAAGATTGTTGGATATAGGTGTAATAGAATAGATTGAATCATCAGAGTGGGTGAGTTCTGTAGTTTTGGCTCGTAAGCCTAATGTCAAGATCAGGATGTGTGTGTAGATTTGAGAGATCTCAACAACAACATATGGGTATATAGGCATCCCATTCCCAACATAAATGAGTTGCTGACTGGTGTTCAGGGTGGAAAGGTATATTCGACGTTGGATCTGTCTAGAGCGTATCATCAAATTTTGTTGCATCCGGATTCAAGACACCTAACATCTTTCATCACGACTGAAGGTGCGTTTAGATTTGTGCGGCTGCCTTTTGGTCTGGCAGCGGCTTCAGCGGTCTTCCAGAGAATTATGCAGAATTTATTAGGCAAGATTGAATGTGTGAGATGTTTTCAGGATGATGTACTGGTATGGGGAGGAAGTACGAGGCAGCACGATCAGGTATTGAGGAGGGTTTGCCAGGTATGAGAGAGAGCTGGATTGACTGTTGAGGTGAACAAATGCAAATTTGCAAGCCAAAGTGTTGAGTATCTGGGACACACAATATCTAGGGAAGGTATAAAACCTAAGGCCAGTTTAATAGAGGCCATTGAAAAAGCACCTAATCCAGAAAACAAGGATCAGTTAAGGTCATTTCTAAGGTTGACCGAGTATTATGCCAAATTTGTCAAGAATTTTGTGGATGTTGCACAACCTTTGCGTTTGCTGATGAAGAAGAATCAGCAGTATGTTTGGTCAAACGAGTGTTAACAAGCATTCATCAAACTCAAAAAATGCATTTTTGATGCAGTTGAGTTGAAAACATTTGTAATGCAACATCACACTATAATCTCAATTGATGCAAGTATGTATGGGTTGGGTGCAGTGCTGATGCAAAGTCACAAGGGGAAGAAGCACGTAATAGCTTTTGCTTCGCAAACTTTGAAGGGTGCTGAAGCAATTTACTCTGCGCTTGAGAAGGAGGTGTTTGCGTGTTGGTGGGGGAATTCAGTATTTCAGAAACTATGTGTGGGGAAGGAGATTCGAGTTCCGAACAGACCATAAACCATTAGTGGATATGTTCTCCACAAAGTGTGCTAGCTGGGCATCTTCAAGAATTGCAAAATGGTTATACAGATTGCAAGAGTATACTTTTGATGTGAAGTATGGACATGGTGTAGCAAACGTGAATGCTGATTGCCTTTCTAGATTGCCAGTTGAGGGAAGATTTGATGAGGAAGACGAAGAATGGTTGGTGGAAGATGTACAGCAAAAGTGTACAAAAGCTATAAGCGAAGAGGTTTGGAAAACAGCGTTGGAGGAGGATGCGGAAATACAGGTCTTAAAAAATCTGTGCAAGCATTGGTCGGAGTTAGGAGAAGAAACCAGAATGGTGGTAAATTATAACAATGTATGGTCTGAATTATCTGAGCAGAACAGTATAGTGAAAAGAGAAGACAAGTTAATTGTTCCGTACAAATTGAGACAGAATGTTTAAACATTTTTACATGATGGGCATGGAGGAATGTCTGGTATGAAGAGAAAGGTAAGAGAGGATTTTTGGCGGCCTGGCATGGATAAGGATGTTGCGAGGTATGTGCGAAATTGTGTGAGTTGTGCATGTAGCGACAAAACGCATGTGAGTGAAAGAACGCCTGTGGTTCCAATTCCTTTTCTGACAAAACCATGGCAGAAAGTGGGCATGGATGTGTGTGGTCCTTTTGATTTTGTTGGATGTCGGGAAAGTTTTGCTATTGTAATGATAGACTATCATTCTAAATGGCCAGAAGTAATTGTAGTGAAGGACATTAAGGCAGGTATGATCATAGCGTTTTGTTAGGAAGTATGGAGAAGGGAAGGTTATCCTGAAGAGGTGGTAACAGGTAATGGTCCACAATTTACATTGTGCGAATTTGAAGAGTACTTAAAAGAGTGTGGCGTTAAGCATGCTAGAACAGCTGTGGCACATCCCAGAGAAAATGGTTTGGTGGAAAGTTTCAATAGGGTGCTGGGTGAGAATATACAATTGTCACTCCAAAATGGTTTGGATTGGAAAAGAGAAATAAGAAACTTATTGTAGAATTATCGTACTACACCACATTCGGTGACGTTGGAAACACCTTTCATTTTGCTAAAGGGCAGGAGACCTTGTTCTAAAGCTGTACCGGGGTGGATGGGTACGTCAGGCAAAAGAGGAGTGGATGATGATGAGAAATTGTTACGTCGAGTGGAACAGATGGAAGTATGATGGAAAGATGAGCGGTAAGGTGGAGGAGTGCAAAGTGGAGGTTGGTGATTGGGTGCGGCCAAAAAAGGGTTTTCCAAGTGGTCGGAACCCAAGCGTGTGATCAAAGTAAGAAGATTCAGCGTGGAGCTGGAGGGTGGCAAGAGATGGAATATGGCGAGTGTGGTCAAATGTAATGACAGGGAAATGCGGGGTGGAATGAATATGTTTGCAAAGGTTCAGAAGGAAGTGGGGAGGAGGAACTGGTGAGGTTGGATAAGGAAAAGGGGATGGTCAAAAAAACAGAGTACTTAAAGGATTATTATATAGATTAAAAGGGTGTGGCTGAAGGTGATATGTATATAGAAAACAATTTATTGAGTAGTTTTGTTTGTTGGGTAACTAAGGTTTATTCCACTGTTTGTATTCTAAGGATATGTTTTAATTGTGGTTATTGTAAGGGGGGAGATATGTTGTGTTTTGGGAATCAATCCTGGGTGAGTGACCGTTGCCTGGCAACTAGGGATGGAATGTGGGAGATAGGATATAGAATGTAAGGTGGATTCAGTTGCTGCTGTGATCCACCAGGGTTGGATGTTAGTATCTTAAGGAAAATGAAGTGACGAAAGAAGAAGAAAACAAGAAGAACTGTGCTTTCTTTAAGCATAACAATAGCTGCGGGCCACACATGCTGAATAAACAAATCTGGACATGCCTACTGAGGTCAAGTGCATGTGCCTACTTCTATCGTGGATGCGGCTGTGTGCTTTCTGCGCACTAAGTTTTGTTACTAATCGGGCTAAAAGGAGGAACAGACCACACGACATTGTCTTAAGGGGTAAAAGGCCACTTTAATAGAACAGGTCCGGTATAAATAATAACCTTGGCTATTAGCCTCACAAAACTATAACATCACTAAACAAAGTTTCCTCCTAACCCCTCCCCCACACTCTAAAATTGCCCCTCCCCAATAACCCTTAATCAAACCCTTCCCCATCTGTCTTGCTGCCCCCTTCTGTAGTTTCCCTTGCCTTTCATCCCTTGTGACCCTTGCTACAACCTCCCTGACCTCAATCTTTCCGCATCATCCCGTTCCCCCACAAAGGCTTTAGGTGCAAATCCCCCGCCACGCAGGAAAACCCACCAGGTGTTTTCCTGCCCCCACCCCCCTTCAAAAATCTAACGATCCCACAACCTCTCCCCCAACAAATCAGCAATGAGCATTCTCAACTCCAATAAATACAGCTCATTCCCCATGAAAGTCAAATGCACTCCATCCTGTCGAAACAAAGCAACCTCCGAATTAACCAAATTCTCATGTCGCAAAAATGAAAACCCTTTTTCTTGACAAAATGTTTTCATTTCCCTGTTTACCTTCCTCCTCTGCCTTTCTATACCTGAGATAGAATACGCCCCTCTCCAAACCCTATGAGGGACCAAACCTGTCCACACAATATGCGTGCCAGCCCAACGCTCCTTAATCCTCAACAAATCCATCTTCATTGCCTGTAAAAGACCTATACCCGATAATGAAACCAGATCGTTCTCACCAAGATGAATAACTAAAAGATCCGGACAAATTCCCCTCTCCAACGTTCTGGATAAAACTGACAAAAGCTCACCCCACCTCATACCACTCTTCCCGACCCAACTCATTTTAATTCTCGCTCCATCTAAACCCAACTGCTTCCCAAAATGCCTGGATGCCGCTTGCTTTTCCGCCCACCGCACAAAGGAGTGCCCAACAATCCAAACGTTACAGCCTCCATCAGGACCACCGACGCAACCTATAAGAGAACAACGAAAAAGGCATAAAATACTCACTCATTCATTATACTAAACAACAACAGAAAAGAAGGAAAAACAGCAAAGACAGAAAAGACTGAAAAGAAATACAAAAAATCCCGAGCAACCTGTACATAAAACCAGCTCTACCCACTCCACAGTCTATGTCAAAGGCATCATTGAAATTGATGGACATAGCACTTAAAGCATTGAGATTTCCACCTCCCCAATCCCATTATTGAAGAATCAGATTTACCTAAACCCTTTGCCTCCGTGGCAGCTCCAATTTGAAACGAATGTGTCCCATAACAATGATAATCCACACCCAACAAGCCCAAACACCGTCTGATGACTCTGGTAACAATCCCACGAAGGACCACCACAACCCAACCGGGCAGATGGAAGACCCAGTACCCCTAAAAAATACTTCTTGACCCCACCCCAACTGATCCGTTTTTGATGCTCTCAACCAAACCACTACAGCCCTGTTCCTTACCTGCACATCTGACCGCACAATCCCCTCCTGTCCTTTAACACCCAAAAGTTCTGAAACCCTAAAAGTTCCATGAAAAAGCCAAGACATACATAGTGACAACAATTTAAACTCCCAAGGTGAAAAACAAACGTTACCCAATACTCCCAAAAGATCCTGTAATAGGCTTGACATAATAGGCCGCCGGCGATCCTTTCTCACCCCACCCTCCCTAGCCCAACCCGCAATCAAACGTCTGCAAAGCTCACCCTCCACCGGGTCATATCCCCAGAAATACTTACCGTAAAAAGAGATCCCTGACAGCTTACCTGATATAGTCACCGCCAACAATCCCAGTTCTATTTGATGCATAACAAATTGAACCGCATCTTCTCTCCGCCTCTCACAAGCTTCCACACCCCCCTCTCGTTTTACAGCACCTGACCTTAAAAACTCCAACAAGGCCTGCTCGTAACTCTTCCGAGTAGACAGAGCTACTGATTGTTGAACCAGCTGCAACATCCTTACTCTCCTAATTCCCATAATTCCCTGGGAACCGCCGTCTTCTATACATCCGCTCCCAGTGCAAGCCCACGGAATCTCTGCCACTGGAAACGAGACAACGCGTCAGCAACATCGTTATTCACACCAGGAACATATTTTGCCTTGAGCATCACATTCCATTGCAAACATTTTAACAAAAAGACCCTCAGAAGCCTCAGCACCTTCTCATCCTTCGCCCTTTGTGAATTCACTAAATTGACGACTGACTGATTATCCACATTAAAAATCACATTCCGATTTGCAAAATTTGAACCCCAAATTGCCAAAGCAACCACCAATGGAAAAAATTCAAAAAATGCAATGCTATGTTTTGCCTTCCTCCAATTCAAAGGCCAAGTCTCCGCAGCCCAGTGGCCATCCCAAAATAGACCAAAGCCATGTGCTCCAGCTGCATCTGAAAAAATGTGAATCTGCCAAGGCCAGTCAAATTCATCCACCAACATGCTGACCCCATTAAACTGCTCCAAAAAAACGATCCACATCCTCAAATCTTCCTTGTCACTTGCACGAAGCCGAATATGATGGTGCTGCAATACTGCACCCCTCATTGCAAAGCCTAATCGCCTACAAAAAGCTCTGCCCACCCGAATAACCTTACAAGCAAAATTCAAAGGACACAGAATGCTCTGAGCCTGCCGCAACTCCAATTTTGGCTTCTTAACCGCTTCTTCCAACAAGGAAACCAATTGCTGTACCTTGTCTTGTGGCAACCGAACTTCCATTTTACCTGAATCAAACTCGATTCCCAAAAAACTCAAGCAAGTAGAACACCCTTTGGTTTTTTCCCGGGCCAATGGAACACCAAACTCTGCCATGGACCTCTCAAAAATCTCCAACACTAATACACTCGCCAGACACTGGGCCTACCCATGAATAGAAAATCATCCAGGTAATGAGTAACAAACTTTGCTCCACACTGATGTTGTAAGAACCATTGCAAAAAGGTGCTAAACATCTCAAAGAGAGAACAAGAAACAGAACAACCCATTGGCAACATCCTGTCCATATGAATGGCATCCTCAAATTGCATACCCAACAATGAAAAGTCCTCCGGGTGTACGGGCAAAAGCCGAAAAGCCGACTGAATATCTGACTTGGCCATTTCGGCACCTAAAGAAATCGCATAATCCACTGATGCATAATGAACCACCGAAATCTCAGAGGCAATGAAATCATTTACCGACGCACCCGCCGGCCAAGACAGATGATGGATAAGGCGAAACTCACCGTCTGCTTTTTTGGCACCACCCCAAGAGGGAAAATCGTCAAATTCGATGATGGCCAACTGTAAAAGGGTCCCACAATCCTACCCAGCTCCACTTCCTTCTGGAGCTTAGCCTTGACAACCTCCGGGAACTGCCTTGCTGACCTCAAGTTATTAGCCAATCTCCTCACTCTCGGACCTTGGTAACACAACTTAAAACCTTCTCGAAAACCCCGGCTCAACCCCTTTGCATCCTCCAACCGCAGATAAAGTTACCACTTCAAGTTTAATAGGAGTAGGGCCCCTTACCTGCCAACTGCTGTCCTTGCACTCTTCCCCTGTCTGCACCTCTGCCCTGCAGTCCTTGCCCAGCCCAATTGAATCCCCCAAAACATTGGTAAACAGGATGCCTGCCCCCGCAGTTGGAACAGTCATGCCGAAATTTGCATTGTTGTCTAGTACACAGGCCACTGTTGAATGACCAGCAGGCCCCATTATGCGGGAACTGACCTCTTTGTCCAAATCCCACCCCAAAATGGGTGGGACGCCCCTGAAAGGGCTTATACTGAACAGGTAAACCACTAGCCGTGTGCGTTGAAGGGGCGTTTCTAGCAGTTCTCAACCACTGCATCCATAATTCGTTATCAATCTCCCCCCAAACTTTCTCCGGATAAACAGCTTTCAGTGCTCGAAATTCTTCATCATAACGGAACCAGCCGAACCCCCGTAATCCATCTGAGCCCTTCTCACAACCAATCAAAAGACCCGATCCCTCTGCAGCCCTTCCACCAGCCCCATCAGCCCGGGGGGAGACCAGGCAAGCCTGACTCCCCCCAAAGCCCCACACTGCTTGTGGCTCTTCTGACGAGCAAAGCTCGAGACACAGGCTGCATGCAATGTAGTTTGAAAGAAAAGGCTGCATGCACACTCTCAATCTCAAAGTAGAAAATACCTTAAAAAAGTGCGATGCTCCATTTCGCACAAGATTGCCTCCAGAAGACGTGCATTACAAACAGCACAGGGGCCAGTGTCTGCCGTTGCCAATGAAGCCGCACTCGACGGCGTCCAATGAACCTTTAAACGATGGCTCTGATGGTCGTCTGTGGGCACTACTTGAAGTGTCCCTTGTCACTAATATGTCAAACAGGGAAGCGGACACAATGTAGAACTTGATGTAAGATTTATTTAATGTAAATGCCCACAACGGGAGATGCGTCCCATTTCAGACTGTATCCTGCAAAAACTGCTGCACCATCATAACCCAGACCACGAGTTCCAATTCCAAAGGTCTAAACAGAGAACCAAAGAACTCTTGGCCACAAGTTAAAACTTAACATGAATATATAGCAATACAATGCAGAGTATGAATAACCAATTAATCTATTACAACAAAGACACTGGCTATTGTGACGTTTGGATGCAGATCGCGTCAGCGCTTCTGCTAAGTATTTTCTAATAGTTCCCCCAAAATTTAGTATGTTTATTACATTTTATTTTAAAAGCTTTTTTGTTGGATTAGAGATGGTGGAGACTTCAGTTTCTAATGAAGCAGTTGAGGGGGACATAATAAGGATTCAAAAGTAAAGTCAATCTTCTGTGAAGGCAGACGTAAATTCAATTTTACAAAGGAAAAGATGGATGTCTCGATTTAATGATGGTGAGGATTCGTTTTGGTCATTAAATGAGGAGGGTTCCCCTTAGGATAACAGTAGATATGGTAAGAGAATGATGAAAAGGAAACATTTATTGGAAAACAAGGAAAGGGTTGTGTCTACATAAAAAAAGGTGACCTTAGAGTTACAGAACCAGATAGTGTCCTAGTGGCACGAAATAAATTCAGGCTGAACCAGATGATATAATGGAACCACTTATGATTGGTTTGGAATATAATAAGGACGAGCTTGACAAATATATTTTTGATGTTTAACAGGATGATGGTTGAGATTTAGATGAGCATAAAGAGGAAATGGTTAATAAGACAAAATGGGTTCTTAATGATGCTTAAAGGAGATATCTTCTGCCCCGACATCATAAGGCAACGTAGAAGTGCAGACTGGTGGCCTTATGTCATATGGCTGAGTTTAGTAAACTTTGGATTCGGAGACCACTTGAAAAAAAAGCCAGGAGAGTGATGAGGGCAGAATGTTCTCGTCCTGTTATCAGTAATAAAGCATGTGTTACCTATGAGCTGGATTGAGATTTTATAAATTTCTGTTTAAGCAGGGATGAAATCCCAGTAAAGGATTAGAGAGAATCATGAAATAACGCCAGTGCAAGCTTCTGGATGTGATTCGTTCACTTGCCAGTATATATAATAGATATTGTTAAAGAGGCACTAAAGGGCTGAGTGTGGATACAGATCTTTAGAGAGGATGGAGCCAGCATCCAGTATATTTTTTGTAAGAAATATAAATTAAGTGTTGTCCTTTGAAAAATGTGAGGCTGTTCTGATGATATTAAGCCCTAAACTAGATGATTTTGCTAGCAAGGAACCAACTAAGGACCCAAAGTGTTTTGTTTTCAGAGATGGCTTTATCAAAGCTTAGGAAAAATATGGATCTAAATTTACAGCTGTAGATAAAGCAAAATCATTCTTGAAAAAAGTGTTAAAGAGGTGTTTTGCCAGGGTTGGAGGAAGGGGACATTTCTCTAGCTGTATAACTTTCAAGTCCCAACATCAGATGTGAGGAAGAAGATCTTTCAGGCGTTTCTAGTCCCAAAGCCAAGATTAGATTTAAATAGTAAATAGTCAGTAGATTAATAATATGTTCTTCTTTTTTGTTTGTGGATTAGGTATGGTAATTGTGTTAAGTTTGTGCTCTTGATAGAATAATGGAAAAGGATTAAAAAAGGGAAATTGTTGTTCTTACTGGGAGTAATGGACGTGTGTGCCGGTTTAGTTGGGTGAAATGGATAAAAAGGAGGGGATAGTTTGAAAAGGATGCTTGGGAGTTCATGCTCCATATGTACATGGAAGCAGCAATATTTACATGGTTTGATATATACATGTATGTTGTGGCTAAAAATACAAAGCGTGTCTTTATTTCCTCTCCCCTTATTAAAGCATCTGCTTATAAATGGAAGTGTAGTTCCATGTACAGGGAGGCATGTACAATGTCATCTACTTACTTTGACATGCATATTTTGCCATGTCTAAATATTCATGCACAAGCCTTGTGTTCTGTCGGAGTTGCCCAGAGCACACAATTTGCAGTCAGAACAATTTTGTAGCAGACTGGAATTCAATACATTTTAGGGACGTCAGTGGCTGGAGTCTCAATTGGGAGAGTTTCGAGTGGTTGTGGTTTTGTGAGGTCCCTTAGAAGTAGAGGCAGGGATGTCAGGTGGTTCTGGTGACTCCTGTTTGGGTGAGTTAAGCTTGGTTTCCTAGAATGATAAAATTGGCAATGCGGGAGCCTTACTTGATTCCTTGATTGCAGGGTTTGTTACTAGTTCCAGAAGGGGAAGTTCATCCTTTGTTGCCAAAAACCCTCTACCTTTTCGCTTGGATGACATCAGGGGAGGAAATCAGTTCGAGGGTCTATTGAAAGATGATCTAGGGCTCTCCAAGCAGTCCAAGAACTAGAAAGAGATATGCTGGAGCATAGAAATCTTGGGTATGTTGGTGCATGGAGAGGGTATTGATGCCTTGGAAACTGCTTTAGTAAAATTATTAAAAATGTATGTAGGCCCGATTTAAGAAGCTCAAGCTCCACATTAGTGGCATTTTTTTTATGCTAATGTGGCTTTAGGCTGAAAAAAACACTGCATCATAGTTACAAAGTTGCGCAATGCATGCATTGCACCACTTTGTAACCCCTTGTGCCACATTATGCCTGCTCCAGCCATAATGTATGCAAGGGTGCATTCCCCCGTTAGGGAGGCCAAACAAATGGATCAAAGAATTCAAAAGGATTTTTTAATTTCATTTTTAGTGGCATTTTCAACCCCTTCGCTACCAGTTCTTTTCCCCCTCAGGTGCCAGGCCTTTTTTTCAGCTATTTGGGGCAGTGCGTGCTTAGGCCCTCACAACGTTTTGTCCACATAAGCTACCCATGCCAAATTTGCATCCTTTTTTTCCAACATCCTAGGGATTCTAGAGGTACACAGACTTTGTGGGTTTCCCTGAAGGAGGCCAAGAAATTAGCCAAAATACAGTGAAAAGTTTGTTTTAAAAAAAAAATGGGAAAAAGGGCTGCAGAAGAAGGCTTGTGTTTTTTCCCCTGAAAATGGCATCAAAAAGGGTTTGCGGTGCTAAAATCACCAGCCTCCCAGCTTTCAGGAACAGGCAGACTTGAATTAGAAAACCCAATTTTTAAACCCAATTTGGGCATTTTACTGGGACATACTCCATTTTTACGATTTTTGTGCTTTCAGCCTCCTTCCAGTCAGTGACAGAAATGGGTGTGAAACCAATGCTGGATCCCAGAACCCTAAACACGTCTGAAAAGTAGACAAAATTCTGAATTCAGCAATGGGTAATTTGTGTAGATCCTACAAGGGTTTCCTACAGAAAATAACAAATGAAATAAAAAAATATTGAAATTGAGGTGAAAAAAACAGCAATTTGTCTCTACGTTTTACTCTGTAACTTTTTCCTGCGATGTCAGATTTTTGAAAGCAATATACCGTTACGTCTGCTGGACGCTTTTGGTTGCGGGGATATATAGGGCTTGTGGGTTCATCAAGAACCCTAGGAACCCAGAGCCGGTAAATGAGCTGCACCTTGCAGTGGGTTTTCATTCTATACCGGGTATGCAGCCATTCATTTGCTGAAATATAAAGAGTGAAAAATAGGTATCAAGAAAACCTTTGTATTTCTAAAATGGGCACAAGATAGGGTGTTGAGGAGCAGTGGTTATTTGCACATCTCTGAATTCCGGGGTGCCCATAGTAGCATGTGAATTACATGGCATTTCTCAAATAGACGTCTTTTTTACACACTGTCTTATATTTGGAAGGAAAAAATTTAGAGAAAGACAAGGGGCAATAACACTTGTTTTGCTATTCTATGATCCCCCAAGTCTCCCGATAAAAATGGTACCTACCAAACCTGTGCATTTTTGAAAACTAGAGACCTAGGGGAATCCAAGATGGGGTGACTTGTGGGACTCTCACCAGGTTCTGTTACCCAGAGTCCTTTGCAAACCTCTAAATTTGGCTAAAAAAACACTTCTCCCTCACATTTTGGTGACAGAAAGTTCTGGAATCTGAGAGGAGCCACAAGTTTCCTTCCACCCAGTGTTCCCCAAAGTTTCCCGATAAAAATGATACCTCACTTGTGTGGGTGGGCCAGGTGCCTGCAACAGAAAAAGGCCTAAAACTTGTAGAGATTGAGGGGACAGCACAGCGAGTTGATAAGCAAATATTCTTCTTTTATACATCTTTAGGTTGACTCTGCTTTGGGGTCCCACACAAGCGAGGTGTCATTTTACTTGGGAGACTGAGGGGAACACTTGGGAGTAGGAACTTTGTGCTGGAGCGGTGACCCTACAAAGAAAAGTCAGGAAAATATGCTTTTTTAAGCAAATTTAAATTTTTTGGGGATCCACGCAAGCCACACCTCCCTGGACTCCTTGGGGTGTCTAGTTTTAAAAAATATCTGGGTTTGGTAGGTTTCCCTAAATGAAGGCTGCACCCAGGACCAAAAACATAGGTGCCCTCTCCCCCCAAACACAGGTAGCTTTGTAATATATAATGTCGATGTGTCCACATACGGCTGTGATGTAAAATTGTGAAAAGACACGCAGTTATGTGAAAAAGACCCCTCACCCACCAACCAAGTTGGTGGCATGCATCATCATCGGGGTCCCACATGAGACACCTAGCGTGTCACAAATGTGCTGCGACACCTGATTACAGCGGAGCAGGTTTTGTCATTTTTACCACACATACTGGTTGGATTTAGCACGAGGGTGAGTGATGGTTCAGTAGATCAAATTTTATTAACAAGAGATTTCACAAAAGTGAAATGCACTGTTAATAACAGAAAGGCCAAAAAACTGAATCAATGACTCACAGCTCGTGAGCTGTAAAGCAGCGTCAAGGCACCAACCGTTTTACAGTCCATTCACACACCATTCATACATGACATGCACAAGACCATTCACGCCGCCAGCCACGGGCCCAACACATTACAACACTCGCATCGACAGACAGTGCCACTCAAGGGCCCATCACTTACATACGCCCACATGCCTGATACAGCAGTCACACTAGCTGATGGGAGTGTGTGGACTGATGTTTGGCTGGCACAGCCTGCCAAGCGACTCACCACGCACACTGCCAGCCAAGCACCACCCTACACACACCGCCAGCCGAGCGCCACCTCACGTACACCGCCAGCCAAGCGCCACACCACGCACACTGCCAGACAAGCGCCACCCTACACACACTGCCAGCCAAGCGCCACCCCACGCACATCGCCATCACTTTTTTGTTGTTGTTTATAAACAACAAAGAAAACACTAATTATAAAATAAGTACACAACTACAAACACAAAATCTCTAACTAAATACATGACTTTAATGCCAATCATTAAACTGAACATATGAAAATATAAAATAGGCAGTTTATGCTCACGATATTTCCCAAAAATGTTTCTTCGTGTGGTAACTTCTGAAACAGCTGGCCACACACAGCTCAGGCTTTGAAGGGCAATCGGGGCAGTACGTCCGGCTCTCCATCCGGGTAACTCTTCGGGCACATACTCTACATTTCTTAGTGGGGAAGTTTTTTGGGAGTGGGAGGAATGTAATTTGGAAAGTGGCGATCTTTCAATCTAGCAACATCCTCCACCAGTGCTACTCTATGAACTCTTGCCTGTTCTACCACAATAAGGCTCTCTATCACTGACTACTGAAATTTAACAAATTTCAGCCTTGACTCAGGTGAATAATCCTTGAACACAATGAAAGCATTAAAAGTTGCCAAATGAAATAAATGTAGGGTCAACTTTTTATACCACACGTAAGACTTATGAAGAGCAGTGTAAGGTTCCAACCTCTGATCTACTCTATCAACACCACCCATTTGCCTATTGTAGTCCAAAATGCACACAGGTTTGCGCACTTCAGCAACCTGACCCCAAACAGTCACAGGGGAAGTACTCTCATCATGGATGGTAGATAGCATATACCGATCCCTCCTGTCTGAAAATTGCAGAGCTAGCAGCTCATAATTCCACAAGGCACTGCACTGTCCCCTCTCAGGTTTTTTACAGACAAGCTTCCTTGGCTAGCCTTTCCGGTTAGAACAGATTGTGCCACAAGCAACAGTGTCCACTCCAAACAACTCCTTGAACAACTGCACTCCAGTGTAGAAATTATCTACGTACAAATGGTGACCTTTGTTAAACAGTTGTCTACCAAGTTCCCACACAATTTTCTCGCTAACTCCAAAAGTGGGTGGACAACCAGGAGGGTCAATACTGGAATCCCTACCAGTGTAGACTCGGAACTTTTACATGTATCCTGTACTACTTTCTGACAGCATATACAATTTAATTCAATACCGTGCTCTCTTACTAGCAATGTACTGCTTAAAAACTAAACGTCCCTTGAAAAGGACCAAAGACTCGGCCACACTCATCTCTTTGCCTGGAACATAAACCTCTGAAAACCAATCTACAAAATGATCAAGGACAGGCCTGATCTTAAAAAGACAGTCACAATCAGGGTGATCTTGTGGCAAGGCTAAAGCATTGCCCACAATATGCAGCATATGAAGAAGAAGCAAATAGCAATTACGTGTCATATTTGCAGGAAATATAGCCATTGCCATCAAGGGACTAGTAGACCAATAAGAAGCCAGTGACGGCTTCCTTATCAACCCCATCAAAAAAGTCAAATTAAAAACCTTTTTCATCTCTTCCAGATATGTGGGAACCCACTGAGTAGCTCTAGACTGAGGCCTAAGTCTGGCAGCGCTGTCCCTCAAATATTGCTCCGCATACAAATTAGTCTGCTCCACAATCTCTTCCAAAAATACATCGTCCATAAACAAGTGAAAGAAATTGACAGGCAAAAACTTTTCCGTATTGACTCTACACCCTGGGAGACCAGTAAATGCAGGTAACTGTGACTTCTCCATGTTTGGGGCAATCCAGATGTCAGGTCTTCTAATGGGAAACCCTTCAGCCCCAGGCTGCTGCACTCTTGGCACATCAATGTTCTTCTCTAAAACAGGCCCTTCATCTGTACTGAGAGTGGCTTCCTCATCAGAAGAATCCTCTCGGACAGAAAACTCACTGCCAGAATCTCTCACTTCCTCCTCTGCCTCAGATGCAGAGTCAGTCTCATAATCATGGTCTGAAGACAACTCAAAAAGCATGCCAACAACCTGCTGAGCGGTCACTCTGCGGCTAGCCATGATCCTTTCTAACAACAAATGGATTGCCAACAACAACCAGCACTAAAATAAGTAATAAACAAAGTGTGGCTTTATCACAAAGAGTTATGTACTAAAAAACTATACCACTCACTTGCCTGAAAAAGCTACTCACCAGCAACTACTCTGCACAGACACAGCAAACACCTGATATCCCACTAAAAAGAAAAAAGCAAATTAGACATATGACAACACAAATATAATTGTGCTCAAATCTAAGGACAATTTCACACACAATCCTGCATTTAGTACACCACCTACAAACATGTCATTTCTGCATGTCAGCAATACTCCTTTGGAGTAAATTGCTTTTACTTACCTAAAACATGCAACTATGCAAACTGCATGACAACTACTGCCAAAACCGCAAGGATCCACAGAAAAGGAAGCAAAAGCTTTAAACTAGAACAAAAAGAAGGCATAAACTGTTATAATCAGAAATACAAATACTTCGCCAGTTGACAAACACCCCGCCACCAAGAACTTAGAAATTGTCCCTGGTGCCTAAGTGTCTTCTGCCTCCCTTTGGGGGCAGATGGACCTAAAGAAAATATGCCAATCTGGCAGAAATGGCCAACAGCTCTGTACCCTGTTTAGGGGGGCGACCCTTGCCAAAGGGGGCAAAAGAGGGTCCCCCAAGCACAAAAAAACTAAGGGGAACAAAAAAAACCCAATTCCCTCACGTCTTGGTGCCTTCTGCCCCCTTGGGGGCAGATAGGCTTAAAAAAAATAGCCTGATCTGCCCCCAAGGGGAGCAGAAATGACCATCAGTAATGTGCCCCCTTTGGGGAGCGATGCTTGCCAAATGGGCCACACCCTCACACAAAACACACACACACAAGATCCCTGGTGCCCAAGTGGATTCTGCCTCCCTTGGGGGCAGATGGACCGAAACAAAATAGGCCAATCTGCCCCCAAGGGGGGCAGAAATGGCAACAGCTCTGTGCCCCCTTTGGGGGGTGACCCTTGTCAAAGGTGGCACCCCAGCACACAAAAAAAAGGAACCAAAAACAAATCTCTGACATTTCGGTGCCTTCTGCCTCCCTTGGGGGCAGTTGGGCCTAAAAAAAATAGGCCGATCTGCCTCCAAGGTAGGCAAAAATGCCCATCAGTAACGTGCCCCCTTTGCGGGGGCGACCCTTGCCAAAGGTGCCCCCCAGACAAAACACACACACAGGATCCCTGGTGCCTAAGTGGATTCTGCCCCCCTTGGGGGCAGATGGGCGTAAAAGAAATTGTCCGATGGCCAACAGCTCTGTGCCCCCTTTAGGGGGCGACCCTTGCCAAAGGGGGCGAAAGGGGGCACCCCCAACACAAAACAAAAAAAGGGGGAAAAAAAATCCCTGCTGTATTGGTGGTTTCTGCCCCCTTGGGGGCAGATGGGCCTAAAAAGAAAGGCCGAAATAGCCAATACTACTTTTCCCCCCTCTGGGGGTGGTGACCCTTGCCCAAGGGGTGCCCCGAAACACACAAAATACACACACACACCACACAATCCCTGGGGCCTAGTGGGTTTCGCCCCCCGTGGGTGAGATCAGCCAAAAACATGGCGATCTAGCCCTGGGGGGGGGCGAAGCATATAAAAAAATATTGCCCCGGGGCAGCGACCCTTGTCTAAGGGGTTACTGCACAAAAACATAAGGAAAATGAAATCCCTGGTGGTCTAGTGGGTTTCGACCCCCACTAGGGGCAGATCGGCCGAAAAAACGGCCGATCTGCCCCAAGGGGGGCAGAAGCAGGATTTAAAATTGCCCCCCAGGAGAGCTAACCTTGCCCAAGGGGTCGCTCCCCTAAATAAAACTAAAAGGAAATCCCTGGTGCCTAGTGGGGATTCCTGCTCCACGATCGCTGGCCCCACCTGCGATCGTGCAGCAGGAATCCACTGAAAACAAGCACAGGGGGGAAAGGAAAAATTATTTCCTTCCCCCTTGTGTCTGTTTTCCCCCACAAAACCCCCAGAAAGAGAGAGACTTACCTGAACAAGTCCTCTCCTGCTGACGCGCTGGAAGCAAATGGCTTCCAGTGCGTTCTCGGCAGCTTTTGCCGAGGGGGCGTTGGGTGTCCATCCCCGACTGGGGTGTGTGGGAGGGAGGCCCACAGGGGGAGCGCTAGCGCTCACCCACCCCCGTGGGCCGAGTGCAGTACGAGCTGGTCTCGTCCAGGACACACAGGAACCGAGTGCCTGGCTGCTCGCCCAGGCACCCTGGGGGTTAAAAGGAGGCACATCATTTATTAAAATGGACCGCTATGTACTTTGCAGGACTAGTGTCAATTTTTTTTACACTAATCCTGCAAAGCGCCAAACTAGCGTCAAAAATGTTGACACTAGTTCCCTAAATACCGCCATGGTGCACCGTATCTTAAATACAGCGCACACATGGTGGTGTTAAGGGGGTGCTAAGGGGTGCAAGAAAAGTGGGGCTGCATTGGATCCAGCCCCACTTTTCTTAAATATGCCTCTGTGCATGTTGTTTGGGAACGGTTTGTTATGTACAATAATAAATTGTTATATGTCAGCAGTGGTATCTGGTCATAAGTTGATTGGTAGGTCTACTGGAAGAAATTACTTGGTCTGTAGGTTCATGAAAGAGGGGTAAGCTAAATATCCCTACTGGTAAGAGATACAGTTCTACATGGGACATTAATTTAATTTTAAAGAAATGTCAGATGGGTCTTCAAATAGATTTTTATCTTTGCATTATCTCTCTGAAAATTAGTGACACTTCTTTGTCTGGGTTCCTTAGGAAAGTATCAGATATGAAGTCATTAGAGATAAGCAACCACTTTTATAATGTTTGATGTAGTGTTTCACATTACTAATACAACTACAACCATGCTGCTTTCAACTTTTTATCCAAGGTTCGATGAGTACACAGGTTTGTGTACAGTTTTGTATGAAGCAGTCTGAGAGCAGAATGAGCGAGGTTAGGGGTGGTGCAGTTAATAAATTATTGATCTCTTATATGAAAACCTTTAAACTCGTCACTTAGGCCCTCATTTCAACATTGGCGGTCAGCCGAAGCCAACCGCCAATATTGGACAAGCAGTTGGCAGTTTGGACATCCCCGCTGGGCCGTAACATTCCAGCCGGCTCCTAATGGCCAGCGGCAATGTGGCGGTGCGGCGGGTGCAGCAGCACCCATCGCGCTTTCCACTGTCTGCCAAGCAGACAGTGGAAATCGTGATGGGGCTGTGCCTGGGGGCCCCCCGAGTCCCCTTACCGCCAGCCTTTCCATGGGGGTGTTTACCGCCACGGACAGGTTGGGGGTAAAGAGAGTCAAAATCCCCAGGGCAGCGCTGCTTGCAGTGCTACCCTGGCAGATTGCGACCGCCTGGACTGCCAGGCGGTATACCGCCGGTCCCGTGGTATGACCGTGGCGCTTCTGCCACGGTCATGGTATGGCTGGAAGGACCGCCAGCCTGTTGGCGGTACTTCCTCCACTTTAACCCTGGCGGTCACCGACCACCATGGTTAAAATGGGGGCCTTAATCTACAATTGCTAGATGGGTCAAAATGGTTGTGAAAGACGAATGTGTATAAATATGTGTTTTCAATGTGAATTAAATTTGGAGCAGCAGGACCAGTAAAGTTTTTCAACCTGGAGAACATTTGAAGAAGATCCTGAGTGTGGCTGGTTGTTCGTGCAAATGTTATTTAATAAGAGTGGAACATGTGTTTGCTCTGGCTCTCTTAAGCCTTGAACATTCACAAATTAGCAGTCTTTACCTCTTTGATGAAACTTGCTTCCGGACACTTGGAATAGTAATCAACAAGTATCAGAGCATATTTCCCTTGTTGAAAAAGAAAATGGACAAGTGTCCACAAGTATCCAAGGCCATTTATTTGCTATGCATGATCAGGCAGTTCCACAGACATCAGCAAGATATTTTTTTTATTAGCTGTGGGACCACAGTCCTGATGCTCTAATTTTACCTGAAATCTGGCTCCAGGATAGCACAATGCCTGATGTACTCGCAGCATTACCACCAAGGTTTTTTATCACTAGGAGAGATAGACAAGGCAGACCTGGGGGTAGAAGGGTTGCTTTAACTTATAAAAAGACTTACAACTGTAAAACTGAAGCTCTTCATGTACCTGCTTGCGTGGGCCTTCATTTCTCTCTCACACTTACACCTAAGTTTACCATATCCGGGGCCATGGTTTTCAGGCCACCTCACTATGCCGGGGACTGGTCTACTTCCATTTCTGACCTGATAGCCCCTTTTGCTGTCAAATTTGCAAACTTTATTCTGTTGGGGGATCTCAATATTCACCTAAGTGACCCCAAATGTAGTCTGGGATGCAGCCTCATTGAAAATGTGGTTATTTTGAATCTTGCACTGTGTAATACGAAACCCACCCATGAAGCAAGTCATCTTTTGGATCTGATCTTGGCTAATGTGCAGAACATGGCGACTGCTTCACCTATTCCTCTTACTTGGTCTGATCACAGAGCAGTTCCCTTCTCTATTAAAGCTCCAGCTGCCTCATGTTCAAGGTGGCTTAATACTTCAACCATGACTAGAAAATGGTCCAAACTGGATGCTGCCGCCTTGAATTGCCAACTTCTTATTACGAAACTGAAAAGACACTCCGGTTTCGTGATACCTTTAAACAAGATGTGCTTTATTTCCCTCAAGTCCAACAATACATCCAACCCTGGCAGGCTCCTCCACCAACTGCCAGCCCACGTGCCAGCCCACGTACCCAACATTCTAGTTCCTCCATCCCATCACTAGGCAACAACTGGTTACCACGTTCTATTACAAGCATTACAATACAACACATCTCCCCCTTTTCCCACAAACAAAATAAAATTCAATCTAGAAGAACAATAATATTATGCACTATACACAAATTATGCAATTTGACAGACAGATATAAAAAAAATTATAAACTAAATCAACTACTATAAATTTCCTTATATAATTCCAATTCATGTACTATTCAGTACATGTACCCCTTATTGACATATATATTAATTCTGTAAGAAATTACTCATGTTACATAGTCATTCAAACACACAGGTCTTCCCACCAATCTTCTTTGCCTACCTCCTTCTTTATTCATTTCATCACATGAACCATTCCTCCTCACACACCACTTCCGCAACTCTGCTTCATTACACTTCGTCACCCTACACGCATTCCATCTTCTTCCATCCTCCAACTCCACACTATACTTATTCACCTTCACCACACGCTTCGGTGATGACCATTTGGACAAACCCTTTTTTGTTTTGTCCCACATCCTCGTCCTCACCCAATCACCAATTTCCAAACTTCCTCTCCTCCATCCTTCCTTGTTCCTCTCATCGTACCCTTCCTGTTTTTCCCTCACACGCCTCAACACTTCTTCCTCATCTACCTTGCCTCTTCCTGCTTTGCCCATCCACCCAGGCACAGCTTTGGTACACGGCTTCCTACCTTTTAACAAAATAAATGGGGTTTCCAATGTGAGAGAATGTGGGGTAGTGCAATAATTCCATAAAAGATTCTTTATTTCCTTCCTCCAGTTCAGGCCATTTTGCACCGACAATTGAATATTCTCGCTCAATACCCTATTGAACCTTTCAACCAAACCATTCTCCCTGGGATGTACTACAGCTGTTCTAATATGTCTTACACCACATTTTTTCACATAATCACTAAATTCACCGGATGTAAACTGCGGACCGTTGTCCGTGACAACTACCTCTGGATAACCCAAAGTTCCTCATTTATCGCACCGGTTACCTTCCTCTTCATTCCCGACATGCCCCCGTGACCTTCATGTAATATTCCTAGTAATCTTTCTCTCAATTTGCGTGGAACAATCAATCTGTTGCCCCGCCTCAACAAGCCATCAAGCTTTGACAATTCTGACCAAACGCACTTGAAGTTTGCTATCTGATTAGTATTTCCTTCCAATTCAGACCAATGCATCCCCAAATTTTCCTTTAATGCTTGCAACTCCACATCCTCATCAATTGACTTTCGCCAAAGTTCCTCATTTATCGCACCAGTCTCTACATCTTGGATACTTGCAATTAACCATTCTTCTTCATTTTCGTCCACATGACTCTCAATCGGTAACCTGGATAAGCAATCTGCATTCACATTCTTCACCCCCGGCACATAACATATTGTAAAGTCATACTCTTACAGATTGTATACCCATCTCGCTATTCTCGAAGATGCTCAACATGCACCCTTCATTGTAAACACGTCAATCAACGGTTTATGGTCCGTTCTTAACTCAAACTTCCTTCCCCATACATAATTCCTAAAATACTTAACACCCTACCAACAGGCAAGGGCTTCCTTTTCTATAGCAGAGTACGTTGCTTCAGCTCCCTTCAATGTCCTTGAAACAAATGCGACTACACGTTCTTTTCCTTTGTGTGACTGTATTAGCACTGCTCCAAGACCATGCATGCTCGCATCTGTCGATACAATAGTGTAATCACTTGTTACAAAAGGTTTCAGTTCTACTGCGTTGATGACCATTCAAATTTCAAATTTTTTTTCATCATACAATGCAATGGCTGAGCAACATTTGCTAAGTTTTTTACAAACTTTGCATAATATTCCGCTAAACCTAAGAAGGATCTTAATTGGTCTTTGTCTTTGTTCGATGGGTGCGGCGCTTTTTCGATCGCTTCCAGTAAATTCGTTTTTGGTTTTATACCATCACCAGATACTGTATGACCCAAATACTCAACACTTTTACACTCAAATTTGCACTTCTTCATTTCCACTGTTAATCCTGCTTCCTCTAATACAGAGCATACTTTTATCATCACCACATCGTGTTCCTCCCAATTTTCTGCCCACACCAATACGTCATCTTGGAAGAACTTCACATTACTGATATCTCCCAATAATTTTTGCATAACTCTTTGGAACGCCGCAGAGGCCGATGCCAATCCAAATGGCATGCATATAAACCTGAACGCCCCTTCCGGAGTTATGAAAGATTTAAGTGTCTTGAATCCGGATGTAACATGATCTGGTGGTAAGCATTTGATAGATCAAGAGTGGAAAAAATCTCACCACCCCGAATACTTGCTAACAATTCGTTAATATTTGGTATCGGGTGCCTATCTATCGAAATGTTTTCATTGAGATCCCTTAAGTCCACACACATGCGAATTTTGCCATTCGGTTTGCGCGCCAAAACCACTGGGCTCAACCATTCCGAGGACTCCACTTCCTCTATTACTTCCATATCTAGCAATCTTTTCAACTCATTCCTCAATGACTCCTTTAACACTACAGGAACAGCTCTTACTTTATGCACCTTGGGCACAGCCCCTTCCTTTAGTATAATTTTATGTTGAAATCTTCGCAAGCACCCCATTTTCTCACCAAACAGTACAGGGAATTCTAGTTTCCACTTGTTTGATTTCTCATCTTAACTCGCCACAGTTAACACTTGCTCTTCTGCATTGGGATTTAGTATAACACCCAAAGTCTATTGTTCACCCCAAACCAATAAACACTTTCCACATTCAACCACATAAATGTCACTTGATATTTTTTTCCGCTTTAATTCTATTTCCCCTCGAAAGTAACCAATTACAGGTATCTTATTTCCACTATATCCCAACAAATTCACTTTAGCTTCAAATAATTTCACTTCGCCTACTCTTGCCCAAGTCGTGCTATCAATTAATGTATGCGGGGAACATGAATCCGCCCACATACTTACCGATATTCCATTCAGTTCCACCACACATTTGGGTGGTCTGTAATCATTACTCCCCAACATCAACACATCACCATCCTCAGCTGTATCATCTAAGGCTACTCCTTGCAACATGAGCACTTCCACTCCTTCATCTTTTTCACCCCTTTCAAATGTGGTTTCCTCATATAAACTATTAACTGTCTTCTTAACACTTTCTTTCTTATGATTACATACTTTTGAAAAGTGACCTATTTTATTACATCTAAAACATTTGCTGTTCTTAGCTGGACAGTTTGCCGCAAATGCTAAATGTTTTAAACTACCACACCTATAACACTTTCTCTTTCCAGCTTTCACATTATCACTTTCACACTTAATTTTGTCTACTTCTTGGACAGTTACGTCAGTTTCGTTAATATCATTTCTTTTCTCCAATTCCTTGTATTTAGACGTTGCTTCAATACGTTTTGCTGCAGACAATGTCTCATCCAACGATGGATCCCTTAAAGATAATAATTTTTCCTGTATTTTCCTATCCTTGGTATGGCATATCAGCTGATCACGTATTATCTCTTCATGTAAATCCTTAAATCTACATGTGTTAGCCAGTGATCGCAATGCACATACATACTGATCAATTGTTTCATTTGGAGATTGAGTTCTTGGAAAAATCTATGCCGCTCTACAACAATACTGAATTTCCTGCAATAATGCTCTTCTAACACCGTCATAGTTCTCACATATATATCATTATTCTCATCCTCTTCATCCGAGCCATCACCATTAGCTTCCAACACCTCTTTACTGAGTAATGCTTAAGTAAAGCTAATTTCCTTTTTGCAGTAAAGATGGCCCTACCCAGCGCTTCTAAGTAAGTTTCGAATGCTTCACGCCAATCTTCCAAAGGCATACAGGGTTCTCCTGGAATATTAAAAAATGTTGGAGGTGGCATTATTGACTGCATGTTTTTTTTTTTTTTACACTGCTTAGACTTACTAATAACACCACATTAAATTGAGTCCCGCCAATAAAAACATACGTATTTGAATCTCCCCTTTTTTGTTTTTGAATGTATCTATACAAATAGCATGGTATATTATAATAACAATCCTTTCTTCATTTGCCGCATTTCAAAGCAAGTCATTTACATCAGGCACAACAACTGTAGTTTGGTCCCAGTTCGTGAATACAACTCGATGCGCTTCTCCAATGTGTTTACTTTCATTTCACGCCTTGTTATCCGCTTGCGCAAATGCCTTTTGTCTTGTTGCCCTTGGAGACGCCGGACGAGCACAGGTGTGTTTACGTCACCGCGGGTGCTACCGTAGAAATGGTCCAGCACTGCGTGGTCACGCGACAACACAGCCGCGTGACCCAAACGGCGGTAACAGAAAAACCAAAAAGGTAAAAACAAAACTTCTTTCTTCTTCTTTTACTTCTCCACACGTTTATGTCATCCGAAGACACTAATACTGAGCTTCTTATAATTTTAAAAACGCTCCGCCCTTCTTCAATCGCCGCTCTTAAACAAGTCAGAGTTTATTCACCGTACCTTAGAAATCGTGTATATGAGCAAGTATAGTCCATCACACGGTTGATTAGCTTTGGATCACTGCAACCAGAGACTAGTTGGTCATCCACAACGTTCATAGCAACGCTACTGCGGGAAGCTTCTCAGCACCTCTTAGCACCACCAGGGTTGATCAATAGAGCCATTCTCGTCGCCACTGAAAAGACACTCCGGTGTCATGATACCTTTAAACAAGATGTGCTTTATTTCCCTCAAGTCCAACAATACATCCAACCCTGGCAGGCTCCTCCACCAACTGCCAGCCCACGTACCAAACATTCTAGCTCCTCCATCCCATCACTAGGAAACAACTGGTTACCACGTTCTATTACAAGCATTACAATACAACACAAACCAATTCTCAAATACTCAGCTTGCTTGAATCAGTCTGATGGATATTGCATATGTAATGCTCTGGATGAAGTTGTACTTGCTGTTCCCAGACACTCGGCTAGAACTGTCCCACTGGTCTCTTCATTTATCAACACACTGCGGCTGGAGAAAAAATGCTGTAAAGTCTTGGAAAGGATCTGGAGAAGATCCTATGATGCAGCTTTCAAAGCCTCATACAGGAAAGCTATTAATCACTATCGTGGTCTGTGTATGAAGGCGCATGCGCTAGTCTATTCTGATAAAATTATCAAGGCCCAAAACTGCCACAAGACTCTCTTTAATGTAGTAAAGGATTTTTCTGATTATAGTCAGACATCTCCAGCACCTTCACTTCCACAATCCCAGTGTGAGGAATTTGCTCTGTTTTTCACAAGAAAGGTAGCTGATATCCATTCGCAGCTGATTAAGGACTCCAAAGGAGTTGAAATGGTGGCAAACCCTGGTAGTCTTGACGGTGATGCTAAATCCACTCTCATGATACCTAATAGTGCAATGCTCCTGTCTAATTCCTTTCAGTGCACACTAAGGTATTGGTCTTTGTTGATGTCACCTCCTTTCTGGACATTTTACAGTCTATTAAGTCTGGTTCGCCACTAGATTCTTTACCACCTGCAAAATTTGGTTTGGTGAATCTGGAATTACTTCAGGTAGTGGTGAACCTCTGAGGGCTTTGTTCCAGCTTGCCAGAAACACTCTATGGTGCTTCCACTGCTAAAGAAACCTAGACCCTAACACCTGGCCGAATTTTTGTCCCATTCTTTTGTTGCTCTGCCTCTCCAAGGTTTTGGAGAAAAATGTTAATGCCTTGTTAACATCGCATGTGGAGGATCTAAATTTTCCTCATCCTTCACAGTTGGGTTTCAGGACAGGGCATAGTACTGAATCTGCCCTCCTGGGAGTTACAGACCATCTCATGAAGCTTCTGGACGAAGGCGGAACTACGATTCTCATTCTACTCGATCTGAGCCCTGGCATTCAATACCGTGTCCCATTCCATCCTAATTGAGAGACTGTCAGTGTTGGGACTTGAAGGATCTACGCTGGCTTGTTTAACCACTATCCTTCACAACCGTATTTTTCAGGTATTCTCAGCCAGTGCAGTGCCTGGTAGGCAGCGTTTAACATCTGGTGTCCCGCAGGGCTCAGTCCTCTGCTGTTTAACATCTATGTTCGTCTGCTAGCAGAAGTAGTGGAGAACTGCAGTCTGACCCTTTTTTCTTATGCAGACAATACTCCGTTTTTTTTCACTTTATTCGCACAGGACCAGGGCCGCTCTGATCTTAAACGTGGCTTGAGACTAATAGCTACCTGCATGAGTAACAACTATCTCAAGATGAACGGTGATAAGAGAGAGGTGATGATCTTGGGTAAGAACCCCTCACTCTGGGGTCCCCAACACTGGCCCATTTCTTTGGGGCCCCTTCCTGCCCTGTCTCCCAAAGTTAAGAACTTGGGCTTCTTACTGGATGAAAATCTTTCAATGAAACCTCAGGTTGTGAAGGTGACTTCCATTTGCTTTGCCATACTCTAGTGGTTGATGTAAATTATCTGGATTCTTCCCCTGCCAGCCCAATACACAGTATTTCAAGCCACTGGGCTAGATTATGAGTTTGGCGTTAAGGTTACCGCAGTGGAAACGGCGTGATTCTCCCTGAACACAAAGCCAGCAGTCCACCCGCCCAATTACGAGTTAAGCAGGTGCATATACAAAAGACTGCCGCAGCACTGTGGACACCGCCAGGAAATTCAGTCAATGACAGCGGCACTCAAGGCTAATGCATGTGTCTGAGGGCAGACCACAACTTCCACCGCCGGTCCAATCATGATGCACCTTGCCACCGACGTGACTGTGGCGGCCAAACCTCCACTCCTCAGCTGGCAGAAAAGGAGGAATAAAAGGCAGAAGCTCACCTTCACTCACCTGCACAGGCCCCTTGACTTCATGGAGCTAATGGCACACATCCTGCCACTGCTGGTGTTGCTTGATGACCTCTAAAACCCACTTCATTGTGGACTCAACCAACAGTAGGTCCTCATCTCACCGCTTCTATTTACTTTCCAGTTAACAGATGCACATACAGGTGCAAAATAATGTTCAGACGGGACCTGGGACAAAATTAATTTGTGTGTCCCTGTCCGCAATAGCCAATACTGTTTGCTCCAAAGTCACCTCCCAGACTCCCTCTTTGGCCAGCTCACTGACTCTGCACAGGAACACTCTTTTAATATTAAAATGTGTACCTGAAAAATTGACAAGGATAGTGATGTGTGTCCACAATACAGTAGCGCAACAGCCACTCCACACTAAAACCACAGCAAATCAATGTGACACCCTCCAACTTCTCACAGGCTAGGTCAAGTATTGATAGACAAGAAACTTAAGTAGGGATGAAGCATGAAACGCAAACACACCTTCTATGCTATATTACTGCAAAAGACTCTCACACATCAGGCACAACAAACAATCCCATTTGTAAAATGTATTATAAACAATACCCCTAAGAACTAATGCAAGCCTACTATGGAAAACCCCTCTGCGGAACAGGGTGTATTAAATCAGGGGGCCCAGAGCCTGCCTAGATAAATCCAACCCCAACACATACCATTACAATTTGTGCATGTACATAACAGAGTACACCATAAACAGATAAGGAGCATAACCTGTCATAATGTGTAGACACAATGTCATTGTGTGACAATCAAAATGTTGTAACATTTGGATGTTCACAAAAGTAGCAAGGTTAAAGTAAAACAAGGACCAATGTGTTGAAGCTGAAAACGCGTTACAAATGAGAAATAATAAAAAATAGTTCATTCATCATACAAAGGCCAATGGCCAGTCCAATTGCTATGTTGTGCGCACAGTGCTGTGCCACAAATCTTGCCCCTTCAGACACTGCCAAGTAACCTCCTCACACAGGGGCATCCATTGGGCTGGACAGGCACCTCTGGGATATTATTTGGGTAGGTGATGTTTGGGTTTGGGGGGTGGACTTGGTATGGGAAGTGGTGGTTTGGGAAGAGGAAGGGGTGCATCAACGCTTAGGAGGTGGAGTCTGGGAAGTGGAAGGGGTAGAAACTCTCTGTGAAGGGGTAGCTTGGGACCTGGAAGAGGTGGATGGGGGATACTAGAGGTGGGTTGGAGGTGGTCTTGGGCGTGGGAGGGGTGGGAACCTTTTTGAGAGTTGAGATAGGAGGTTTAGGAGGATTCAGGCCCAGGAAAAAGGATAGGCCCTCTACAGGGAATGTAGGAGTGGGTTTGGGAAGGGGTGGTGTTTTGGAGAGGATATGTCTGATGTTCCTGTGACTGTTGGGAGCACAGGTGCATGAGCGTCTGGTGTATGTGCTGCAAGTATGAGTGTGCCCACTAAACGTGGGGTGTGGAGGGTGCTTGCTTGTGTGCATCTATGTTTTTTGGGTCTGTATGAAGTGAATGTGGTGTCAGTGGTGCATGCTAATGTGGAAGTGGGTGTGGTGGATGTTGATGTGATGGTGACTGCGGGTGTGGTTATGTGTGGTGTATGAATGGATGTGACTGAGGGAGGTGCATGTTGGTGTGGAATTGTCAGTACTGGATGTAGTGGTGGGAGTATGTTGTGTGCATAGTGTCAGATGTGCTGTGTGTGGATGTGATGGGAACTGATGTGTTTAGTGGATGTTGTATTGTCTGTGGGGGTGGGGTGGTAATGCAAGGGATGGAGTCTGTGGTAGTGGTTTGTGTAGTGTCTGTGTGTTTGGATATGTGCCTGCTTTTTTGTGTTTCTGCCTATGTGTGGCTGACATGACACTGTGAATGCCTCCATCTGCTGAAGATGGCTGCCTTGCCCCTGGATGGCATACAGAATGGTAGGCTGACCCACAGAGATGGACCTCAGTTGGTCAATAGCCTTCTCATTCTGTGCAGCTGGTGGGGCAGGAGAATGAAGGAAATAACCAAGTAGATGATTTTGTTTGCTAATGTTTCAGATAGAACATTATCCAGTACAAAGATTGCTGTGCTTAATAGGGTTTTAAGTTTCCCACCTTCACATAAATGGAATGACTTGATAGCTAAAGTACATCTTTTATGATGTATTCATAAGTTAAAACTTAAAACATGTTTCATTACCAAACCTAAGAGCAGGGAGCATACAGATATTCACAAAGATGAGAGTCACATTTCTATTAAACAACTTCCTGACACAGCATTACTAATAGGTTTAGAGAAAAATCAAGAGTGCAACATACAGGATCTTGCATGTCAACTTGATATTGATAGGGATACATGTTTAGGTAGCAGTTTGAAGTCTAAATCCAAGTTTGTTCCACCTACGAAATCAGCCAATGTGATTGATGTCTTTCATCATTTGGTAATGAAATATTTTGATGTACAAAATCATCATGGTGGCAAGTCGAATTTGAATAAATGCAAATTAAATGATTTAAAAGACATCAAGTCTGATAAATCATCATAATCAGACACGCAGACAAGGGAGGTAGTGTGGTAATTACAAATTTTAGAAATTATGACTTTGAAGCATGTCATCAGTTGAGAGATAGCCCTAATTATGTGATGGCTGGCAAATGAAACAGATCAAAATCTATAATTAAAATTAAGTTGCAAGAATATGTAGATAAACAGCTTCTGGAAACGGAGGAATTTAACTATGTGTATGTAGAAGATTCTATAACTCGGGTGATTTATTTTTTTAGTCGAAATTCATTTCGGACTTCCAGGAAGGCCCCCTATATCGGGTATTAGTAGCCATATGCAACATATTTTGCAATTCATCAATATGCAGTTAGCTCCTTTTGTGAAAGCTTTACCTTAGTTATTTAGAGAAACAAAAGATTTCCTGAGACAGATTAATGATATAACTTGGAATCCTGACTACTCACTAGTCACAATGGATGTGGACAGTCTATATTCAAGTATGGCTCATGATATAGGTTTAACATAGGTCTATTCACAAAGTCAGCTATCTTTTGTCCAATATTCCCTTATGATATTAGCCTTAGCTGAATATGTGTTCACAAATAAATTCTTTCTGTAACAAAATGACTTCTACCATCAGAGAAAAGGAACAGCGATGGGTTCCAGGTTGGCTCCCTCTTAGGTAAACCTCTTCATAAGTCTGTATGACAGTGAGCACGCCTGAACTGGATTATGGAATGAAAGTGATAAGTTGGTGTATTGGGGTCATTATATAGATCACATTTTCATTATTTGGAAGTGTAGTATTGAAGAACCTAAACTGTATTATCATTTTCTCAATGATAATCAGTTCAATATTACTTTAAGTTTAGAATTCAGTAAAGCAAACATTTGTTTTTTATACTTAGAACTTTACCCAGTTGAAGACAAATTGGTTTCAAGGATGTTTAGAAAACCTACTTCTGCAAATGCAATTCTCCATGCAGGTCTAGGCCATCTTAAGAAACAAATTAATAACATTCCTTTTGGTAAAATGTTAAGGGTGAAGAGACTTTATCAATGGAATATGAAAAACAGAGTGTTGAAATTAGAGATAGATTTTTAATAAGAGGATATGCCCCTAAAATATTGACTTTGGCGATCGGAAGAGTCAAACAAATAAGCAGAGAGGAGTTACTGAAGGATAACATCAAGACATCCAATTTCAGACATTATGACATTAGGTTCATCACTATGTGTAGGGATGGTACCTGTTTGGTCTATCAGAGCCTGCTTAAGCATTGGGAGGCCGTAATGTTGGATCAGGAAATTCAAGAGATGTTTTCTAATAAGTCCAAGATTGTGGACAAAAGAACACCAACATTAAGAACATTATTGAGCTCGAGTGACATGATGACATATCAGGACAAGGTGGAAGCAGCCAGTGGAGCTTCCAACAGGTTACCAACTTTATCTTTGGGCTCATATAAATGGGGACACTGTATATGCTGTAAACATGTATTGGATGATACAAGTATTTTATGGCTGTCACAAGATCTCGCAAATTCAATATTCTGTCATTTATTACCTGTAATAGTTAAAATTGTGTACACAGTGATTTGCTTTTACGGTAAACAATACATAGGGTCAACTACCAGAAAGTTGAACGTTTGTGGGAAGAGCCCATTAGAGATATCAAAAACATGGATGTCAAGTATCCCATGGTGGTTCGCTTTACGGAGGTACATGCACATACACAGATGGAAGAAATTAAATTCATAGGTTTTGAAAATGTGAATTTGGGAAAGAGAGGTAGCAATCTAGAGAGGAATGTAAGAGCTAGATAAACCTTCTAGATTAATAAGCTTGTCCAGTTGTGACTGAATGTTGATAGAAAATGATTTACTTTATTATAATATTTCATTTTAACATATGATTTCAGCTAAGAGAGGAATCGTGAGTTTTTGTCACATATGAGATTCATACATATGTTGGAGATTTGGAGGAATGAATTACATAATTACACTTATGGCTGACTTATTTACAAATCTTTTAAAATATGACCAATAATAATTTAAGTTTGGAGAGGATTTTGTTATTAGGTGGAATTCTGAAGATACTCAGGGAATTCCCGCTTATTTTCTTGTGCTTTGCTTATGGAAAGATAATGAAGCTGGATTCAATATGGGAAGATATTGATTGATTCAGCACAATGGTTCAGAAAAATTGGTTGTAAAAAATTAGATTAAAGGTTCGACTCCCAGATATGACATTAATATTTATAGGATGCATTACTTTAGCACAGTGGTGGTTTAAGTATATTGTGTTAACTGTGAATACTATTGAGACTAATCAAGCTAAGAAAGATTACAACATTTCAAAATGGTCACAACTGTCATTTGAAAAAATGGAGGGATTATTTTTTGTGGCTAACCTGTTTGCTTAGTGTTGATTGGACTTTTGATATTAAGTTGAGAGTAGCAGAAGTGACCCATTGGTTGAGAACATGTTGTGTGAAGTAACTGAAAGATGTCAACTGAAGAGTTAGTTGGTGCAGATGTATGAAATAAATAGAAAACATGAGGGTAAGGGTTCGAGTCCCAGTTAAATTTGAGAAATTTAGATAATATTGTATTTTCAGGATGACATTTTGTTTTGAGATGAGGGTAAGTAATTTTCAAATTATACAATAGAAAGATGCCACGCAGTCTTGTTATTTAGTAGTTATATGGACTTTTATTTTGGTGTTTGTGGATCTGAATCCTTTTATTTGGAGTGAGGGCAACCGGAAACAGTACAGGTATTTCCATTTGAGGTTAGACCCAATGGTTTGTGTTTGGCGTGTTTTTCAAATATTTAATAAATAATGGTCAAAAGCTATGGATTGGATTTTTTAGATATGCTTCAACAGTACCAAGATTTAATTCGGAATTGATGTTAAGAGTAGTATTGTTATATGGAAAATCTGTGCAGTAACACAAATTTTTTGGGGAGGATTTCAAAATAATTCTAAGATGGCTATATATATTTCTCTATATATCTTATGTTCCCTTATCGTGGGCGATAATCATTACTTAGGAGCTGATGTCTTCTTGTGAAAAGAATGTGAAAAGGTAACTTTTTTTGTCTTTCCAAAAGGTAACGTTGTATGCTGTCGTGGGTTCATTTTACGCTCTGCTTGGGTAGACAAATTCTAGCTTAGCTTGAACCTGTGGCCTTGCCTTTTTGCCCACATATGTGCTCTGATTTCATTTATTCCATTTTATTCATTTTTAGTTAGCCTGCTTTCAGCTGGGATGTTTTATTTTCTAATCAGCTGTAACTCTGTGATTCTGTGAAAGCATTGTTATTATTATTCTGTCCACAACATTTCACCATGTACCCTTGCCCAAGGTTGATGTGTCCAAGTTCATGAAAATCCAGCTAGCAATTGTCACCACAAGAGTTTGTAATCAGCCCGACACTTAGGTACCTGCCCTCGTCAGGCTTTTTCACGGAACGAAAATATGTGTTCGTCTAAAAAAAATAATTGTGTAGGCCGAGGGACAACAGGGAGGTCATTCCAGCCAGGATGCATGCCGTTTTATTGCTAACCTCAATCCTCTCTCTACACTCAACCCCAGGAGACGGCGTGCAGACCCCTTTGTTCAGGTAATGGGGGTGGTTGCTCCTCTCATAATCAAAGCCTGGACAGACTGGGCTATCACTTCTATGCTCTCACTTAGGGGCTAGATAGGATTCACTTATGCATATTATTCCAACATGTTGGGACTGTTTAAATTCTTCTTGTTGATCACCACGATTCTGAGATTGTTATGCCTCATTGCCCTAACTGCAGCACATATATTTTTTCGTAGGTTGCAGTATTTTCAATAATAGTTTTGAAGACTATCCTCCATCTCTTTCTTTGCAATATGTGTGTATGAGACCTTTTGCTAACGAGAGAAAGAGGCAGGACTTGTTGACCACGACTTCCCCTGAGAAGTCACTGAGTGTCATGTTCAGGCTGCCAAAAAATCACCTTTTCTTTCAGGTTTTGGTGAGGTGCTGCTAGCAAACTGGGAGGGTTAAGCCAACAATTGTCACACGGTGTGGGATCAGACTCAGTCCCCCATACTCGTTGGTGCTGCCGCACAAAATCCAGCAGTCTCATTACTAGGATGGGGGTCTACCACATGGCGCCACCAACTAATGTTAGGCACTAATTGTACAGGTCCCCTCAGTATCTCTGTCTCACACATGCTCAGTCATGGCTTGAAGGGGTTACTGGGGATGGGGTGGCATGCGGGGGGAGAATTTATAATATTTTTTAAAAACTTTGTAAAAAACGTACCTGCACCCCGCACTGCCGATCCTCTGTCTCATCACCAGCAGGCAGGCACAGGCTCCCAGCCTGCCCAGCAGCCAATCCAGATACTGCTCAGAGCAGCGTTAGGATTAGCTGGGAGCACCCAGCCAGGATGCTCCCAGGCAGACTGCGAACCTCTGTCTGTTCTCTCCAGCCCGGCAACACAGTGCCAGGCTGGAGAGAGCACAGTGCGCATGTGTGTTTGGCTGGCCCGAGATGGCTGGCCAAACATATCTGCACACTGAGGGGAGTGCACAGTGCTCATCATCCCCAATGCCCCACCCCTTTAACGGAAGGATAATAAACTTAGTTTATTATCAATTCGTTGTTGAAGCGTTTGCAGTGGTTGCTGCTGGTTGGGGGGTGACACTCCTCTGCCAAAGCAGAAGAGCCACCGCTGCACATACTAAGGTACCCTAAGTGCCATTTTACGGAGACGTTCGAGGTCTTAGGAAAAATCTTCAGCTGAATAGGGAGTACCTATCTAGGCTGTAGGTTCTTGAAGCTTGAACCTTAACAGAATTCCCCATTAGTGTTCCCAACCTATTCCTTAAAATGGCACAACCAGTACACATATGAGAGAACTGTAGACAACCAGTTATACACTTCTTTTAGCTAATGGCTTAACCAAGGAGGACGGAGATGTGACATTTGTAGTTGAAGCTCAAGACACTTACAGAACAGTTTTTTTTTTGTGGGTCACCTTCCCAGAAATAAATGCTGACTCTAACACATTTCATACATACAGAGTACTGAGTGTACCCATACAGTATAGAGCTTACCAATACTTAGAAATACCTCTAGATTATCAAGCACACCAAGATTGGTTGAATGACGCTCTTCTACATGTTTTACCACCCGTTAGGTCCTTTAAGCAATGAAGGCCCAACAATGCCAACATTGTCCACATACACACCACATCCCAATGTGCAAGCCCTACCAGTGGCTGAAGTACGCAAGCTATACAATGAGCTAGTAGCAATATATAGGCACTTAATACAATTTGTAATGTGGGCTTTAAACACCAACCTAGCAAGGGCTGCTCCAGCTATAAATCAAATGGCCATTACGGGCATAAATCCACAAACTGTCCATTCAGTAATGAGCAAAGGGCCCACTGAGCGGAAGCAGATCCCATTATGGGTTGCACAAAAACAAATCAGCTGGAAGCAGTGTTTCCCCATACGGGACACAAGACAAACATAAAATCCTCACAATGTGCTTGCCATTTGTGATGGTTCCCCCAATAGAGGACTGCGCCACTTGAGGTACAGTTTTTGCCGCAATATATACCAATACCCATAGTAAAATAAAACTTGCAAATTTACCTGAAGTGTTAAAACAAATTCAAAATAAACACGGGTGGCCCTAGCTCTGGACCTGGGGCTGAAGATGATGCATCATTTTGACACAGTCACATCAATAAGTAATATCAAAGGGGAAGCAGAAGCACTGGCAATACACCAGCGGAAGTTTCCTCAGTGGGACCAGAAGACTGAGCTGCCAAAGATTGTTTCTGAAACTTATACGAATATAGTCTGGGTGCCAGACCAAATAAACCACAACTACAAAGTACACCAACCAAGAAGGGTACTAAGCAAGCACAAAAGTGCTCTAAATATGCTGGAATAAACAAAAACAAAATAAAGAAAAAAGACCACAAAGAGGAGAATCTCAACTGGGGACCTCTGAAAAAGGGTACAACCTTAGAAATAGGGATACTTTAAAAACACCAGATAGATATCAATATACTGACAGTCACCCATATTGTTCCTTCCAGGACACACCGTATAAATGGAGTGACAGAGGAGGACAGTCAGAACTCCGAAGCGACTATATGAAGACGAAAAAGGACTCACAGTAGTCCTCAGAGACTTTCACAAAAAAGGAAGAGAAACTTCCACAGCAAAAGCCGCAATTTACAAAGAAAAATATGTCAGCAATTTCAAGTAAAGATTACACTCGTACTGAGAATGTTGTTGAAGAATAGGACTTGGGCAGTGTCTCTGCTAGACAGTTCGGCAGAGGTCACGATATGTCGCCAGAGTCTTATAGATCTCCTGGATGTGACATCGACTAACGACTTCCTTGAAGTTGAAACAGCAGACAGGCACGTCTCCCCACCTGACATTCAATAGATTAAATATTCAGATTGAAGGGGACATTGAGCGCACTATCAAAGTAATCTTCTGGAGAAGACTAACATTACATTATGATATTCTATTGGCAGAAACAATTTGGGAACCTGAATTCTTCTGCATGCTCCCACAAGGGGAAGATGTAATTTTGCCTTCTTTCTCAGTCCTAGTTCCAGATGGAGTAAAGAAAGCCTACGCTGCAGACTGGGCTTTGGCTCAGGCTTCTGTGCTGTACTGCAATCATGTAGGGTGGGATAGAGATTCCTCCTACCATGTAATGCCAATTAGATCTAATCCACTGATCCAGCCTCAGGACCCAATTAAACATCAAACTAAAGAACCCGTGAGAGAGATTCTCACCCAAATTGAGTACCGGAGAGTAATAGAACCCTGCGTCTCTGCAATGAATAACCTGTTATTCTCCATAGCGAAACCTGACCATTCTTATAGAATAGTCTTAGATTGCAGGCATTTAAACAGTCATACACGCACATTTGCAATTCAAAATGCACATAACACTGCACTTATCAACAATATAGTGCAAAAGAAATAGAAAACAACCTGGGATATTTCGAATGGTTTTATCTGCCAAAAACTAGCACCTGGAAGCTGGGATCTTAGCGCATTCAGCGCATTAGGCTCTCAGTGGTGCTTTTATAGATTGCCTTAGGGGTATAAGAACAGCCCTGAGGTATTTTCAGCCCATGTAACATCAATACTACAGGACATTGATCCTGAGGTATTGTCTCATGTTGATGACATTTACCTTACAGATGCCGACCACAATGCACATTTGGCCCGGGTGGACCCCATCGCCCAAGGCTACAAATTTAACTTCATAAAAACTAAAATTGCTTTTCTTAGTGTCCTATTTTTAGGATACGAATTATCTGATGAAGGCAAACGTCTAGCACCACACTTTTCAAAAACGTGTGCTCAACTTTAACCACCAAATAGCATCAAGTAACTAAAGGCATTACTGAGTTTCTTTAATTTTGGCATAACATACATTCCAGATTATGCACAACACATAAAACCACTCTATGATTTAGGGCCTTATTACAACCCTGGCAGTAAATCCCGCTTACTGCCATACTGAAGGCCGCCAAAATACCGTGGCCGCGGTGTAAATCCGCTACAGGTATTATGACCCACATCTCGTAATCCGCCACAATACAGACACCCACACAAGTCCGCCACACCAAAGGTCAGTGATAAACTGGCGATACCAAAACCCACACCGTCACGCCAACAGGAATATGCCCACACTACCACGACCCACGAATCAACGCAGCGGTCTTTCAACCGTGGTAAACCATTGGCTGTACACACTGCTGCGCTCAAAATACACACAAAACACAACCACATTGGATAATTCGAAATACACACAACTGATACACATACACACACCACACCCACACACTCACAACACTATAAAACACCCACCCACATTATCCACAACCCCTCACAACTAAATTTTTTTGAAGAAGCAGAAAGAGAGAATAGCAAACACAACTGCAGCATCCACAAGCACACAACACCATCACTCATGCAATATCCACGCACCTCAAACAACACACCCCAACACAACACATCACACAGCACAACAAACATCACCTCACACATTATCCACACCACATCATGGCACCTTAAAGACACCCCAGGTTTTCTGAGGAGGAGCTCAGGGTCATGGTGGAGGAAATCATCTGGGTAGAGTCACAGCTTTTCGGATCACAGTTGCAGCACACCTCCATTGCTAGGAAGATGGAGCTATGGCGGAGAATTGTCAACAGGGTCAACGGGGTGGAACAGCACCCGAGAACACGGGATGACTTCAGGAAGAGGTGGAACAACCTACAGGGGAGGGCGCATTCAGTGGTATCCAGACACCAGGTAGCAGTACAGATGACTGGCGGTGGACCCCCACCTCCATCCCCACAACTAACAACATGGGAGGAGCAAGTCTTGGCAATACTGCATCCTGAGGGCCTCGGAGGAGTAGCAGGAGGACTGGACTCTGGTAAGTAATTTCTTAACTACCATATCCCCCCACCCCACCTGCATGCCATCACATACCCCCACCCTCACCCTCACCCCCATCACTCCAATACCTCAAATAGGCCCCACTATCACAACCCACCCATCCCAATACCAAGCCCTGCATGCAACACCAAAGCATGGACACCTATTACCAAAGCATGTCAGGTACAGATACCCACACAGACCCCAAAACACTAATCACACAGTGGCAAACACAACAATGCAAGCACAGGAGTAGAGGGTAACTCACCCAATGCAGAAGATGGCACACACAGATACAATAACTATGCATTTACACCCCAACAGGACCCCTACCCAACATCACCGGACAGGATGTGCCAGACATATCCAGTCCCCCCACAGAATAGGCCCACAGTGACAACACCAGCTCTGCACATCTGGATCAAGGTGACCAGCCCGGCCCATCAGGGACCTCTGGACAGTCAGTTCCCCTGCCACTGTCACAACCCACCACTGATCCTCCCCCCTCAGGAAACACCAGCACAGCACCCACCCAGCGGGCCCATCCCTCTGTCCCTAGGACACGTCAATCAGCAGTGTGTCCACCACTACAGGGACCCCAGGCAAACCCACCAACCCAAGACAATTAGAGACCTGGGCTCAGTGGCAGTGGGCACACGGTTCAGGGGACAGAGGCACAGGATAACAGGGAAACTGGGAGGACTGCTGTGCGACAGGGGTAGGACAGGTCCAGGGAACCCACTCTCCACGAGGCACTCTCCAACATCATGGGAGCATACCATCATTCCCAGGAGACCATGGGCACGGTACTGGCCAAGTTTCAGGAGACCCAGAGGCTGCAGGAGGAACACTACCTGGGGATCAGGGAGGACTTGAAGTCCATCAACACCACCCTGGTCACCATTGCAGGGGTGCTGGCAGACCTGGCCAACACCATGAGGGACATAGTGGCATACAAACGGGCCCCTGACACTAGCCTGAATGTTGAACAGCCCTCCACCTCCGCCGGCGCTAGTGAGAAGGAGGTCCTGCCACAGGAACAACAGGCCACCAGCACCCCACCCCCTGCAGAAGGAGAACCCCCCGCAAACAGTCCCAGAGATCCAGGCACACAACAGAGAACATTGCCAAGACCCCCGCCAGGAAATAAGACTCTTCTGATTGTCACCCTTTTGCCCCACTTTGTCACCCTGACAACTTTGAACTGCCATTACTCCACTTCCTATGCCCCCTTGGACAATGCACCTGTGAGACCAAGAGACTGAACTCTACCATGGACATTCTTCCACCATCACCCCAGCCCATTGCACACCCCCTCTACTGATTAGAACAGAAATAAACACCCTTGAATCACACATCAATCTGGAGCCAGTCTGTACTTTAACAAATGTGTAATTGCAACCTCTCAGAAATATAGCAGTGTCAATGTTCATGTTCACATACCAATGTTACACAGTTCTTGGGCAGCTGTAAACATAGCAGAGGGCACAAAGTGGCCCCCAGATCTGTGAAATGGAATGGCAAAGTGACATGTCAGGGTCCATACACAGAGGTAAAAAGGCAGATTTATGAAATGTCCTACTGCAGTATGATATGTGAGAAGCAGTGCCATCCTCTTACCTGTGTCTCACTGGAAGTATTGCATGATGATTTTGTTTCGGTTGTCTATATCTTCTTCTTCTGCCTCCTCTTCTTCACTGTCCACAGACTCTACAGCTGTCACAAGACCAACATCAGGCCCATCCTCCTGCAGCAAAGGCACCTGGCGTCGCAAAGCCAGGTTGTGCAACACACAGCATGCCACGATTATCTGGCACACCTTCTTCGGTGAGTAGTACAGGAAGCCACCTGTCAGATGGAGGCACCGGAATCTGGCCTTCAGGAGGCCGAAGGCGCGCTCTATTATCCTCCTAGTTCGCCCATCTGCCTCATTGTAGTGTTCCTCTGCCCTTGTCCTGGGATTCTGCACTGGGGTCAGTAGCCATGACAGGTTGGGGTAACCAGAGTCGCCTGCAAATACCGAGGGACAACTGTTAGACACACACCAACGCTTAGGGACTCTCCCATACCCAGACACTTACGTCTACTGTATTGGGACCTTGGGCTCACCTATTAGCCACACCCAGTGCCTCTGGAGTTGCCGCATCACATAAGGGATGCTGCTATTCGTCAAAATGTAAGCGTCATGCACAGAACATTGACATGGGAGATGTACTGGTCTGCCAAACACACCATCTGCACATTAATTGAATGGTAGCTTTTGTGGTTTCTGTACACCTGTTCATTCCTGCGGGGGGACAAATGCCACATGTGTACCATCAATGGCACCAATGATGTTGGGGATATGTCCCAGGGCATAGAAGTAACCTTTCACTGTGGGCAAATCCTCCACCTGAGGGAACACGATGTAGCTGCGCATGTGTTTCAGCAGGGCAGATAACACTCTGGACAACACATTAGAGAACATTGGCTGTGATGCCCTGATGCCATGGCCACTGTTGTTTGAAAGGGCCCACTGGACAGGAAGTGGAGAACTGACAGTACCTGCACTAGAGGGGAGATTTCTGTGGGATGGCGGATAGCTGACATCGGGTCTGGCTCCAACTGGGCACACAGCTCATGGATTGTGGCACGATCAAGTCTGTAGGTGATAATGATGTGTCTGTCTTCTATTGTTGACAGGTCCACCAGGGGTCTGTATACCAGAGGATGCCGCCATCTCATCACCTGCCCCAGCGGACGTGCCCTATGGAGGAGAAGGGTGAGCAGAGGGTCATACACCACATTGGTTTCACAAGGCTGTGTGGCACAATCGTGATATGTGTGCCTTTGCCTGTCCGTATTCCTGGCCAAAAGTGCTGTGACGCAGTTAGTTGGCCTGCCATGTGGCCCCCTGAAATGGCGGCTGCCTGACCTGTAAAGAGGGACAAGGGGAAATGAGGTAACTGTGCTGGCGTTGTGCAGCGTTGCGGTAGGTGGTCGAAGACCGCTGCGCAATTCAGCATTGGTTATCATTGGGCCCTATGGGTTCCAGGAGCCACATGACCACCATTTTCTATCTGTTCACTCAGTTTCTACCTGACCTTCAACAGGAGAGGACCTACACTGTGAGTGCTGCTGTGACCTGAGTCTGGGAGCGAGAATGGCTACTGTGTCTGGGGAAAGGGCCCGCGCCTTCACTGCAGAGGAGTTGGAGAAACTGGTGGATGGGGTCCTCCCCCAGTACACGCTACTCTACGGTCCTCCAGACAAACAGGTGAGTAAACTGTGTGCATGGTGGATGGCACATGAATGTATGGCGTGTCGTGGATGGAAGAGACGGGGGCCACAGGCCAGCATGTGAGGATGGTGAGTGTATGTTTTTCTGGGCCAAGGTGGGAGGTTGGTGGCCAATGAGTAAGAAGAACCGGACGGGGGAGTAACATCCATTCTTACCTCACTTTTCCTCTAGGTCAGCGCCCATCAGAAGAAGGGTATTTGCCATGCCATCGCCAAGGAAGTGCGGACCCTGGCGGTCTACCATAGACGCAGCACCCACTGCCGGAAAAGATGGGAGGGCCTGTGCCGCTGGAGAAAGAAGACGGTGGAGGCCCAGCTGGGGATGGCCTCACAACATGGAAGGAGTGCCCGTCGCACCATGACCCCCCTGATGTACCGGGTCCTGGCAGTGGCATAACCTGTGTTGGATGGGCGCTTGAGGGCATCACAGCAGCCACAAGCGGGTGAGTACAGTCTCATTCAGCTGACTCTGCGCACTTTATGAGGTGTCTGGCTGGGGGAAGTGGGCTGTGGGTTCCCCTAGGCCAGGGCAGACGCACCAAGGTAGATCCATTGTTTTGCAGGCTCAGTGCCACTCCAACCCCAAAGGTGGTAGTGGCCCTCTACACCGAGTCAGGCTCCTGTGGGTTCCAGGTGTGCATCAAATGGGTCTAGGCAGAGTCGCCCATGGGCATCTGATTTTCCCCTGCACTGTTAGTGCATGGCCTAGTGCATAGGGCTGCTCTCTGTGTGTTGTGTCCGCCAACGGTAGTGGTGTTACAGGCATTGACCATGTGTCTCTTCTGTCTTTCCCCCCTTTTTGTTTTGTCACCCTGTCCTTGGGTGCATTACCATCATCTGGCGGGGGAGCATTGGCACCGGAGCATGAGGGAGCTGCAACCGACATGGCCCAGGAGGGTGAATTTACGGAGTCTGAAGGCACCAGTGGGGCGGAGGGAGAGGGGAGCTCCTCGACGGGGACAGGAGCAGACACCAGCGACAGCGACTCCTCCTCTGATGGGAGCTCCCTTGCGGTGGTGGGCACCTCTGTGCCCACTGCAACAACAGGTACAGCCGCCACCCCGCCTACAAGCACCGCCCTCCCAGCAGCCCCCTCATCGAGTTTCCCGTGCCCACTCACCCAGGAGGGTGGGCATCTCCTTCACCCCAGGCACCTCAGGCCATGCCCCAGTCAGTCCTGCTGCCCTCAGTGAGGAGGCTATTGACCTCCTGAGATCCCTCACTGTTGGGCAATCAACCATTTTGAATGTCATCCAGGGTGTCAAGAGTCATTTGCAGCAAACAAATGAATACCTGGAGGGCATTCATTCTGGTGTGGCAGCCCAACAGAGAGCATTTCAGCCTCTGATCTCAGGACTGATGGCAGCCATTGTCTCTGTGTCCAGCCTCCCCCTCCAACTTCCACTACCCACACCCAATCCCCTGTACCTCAGCCTATCTGAAGCACACCATCAGACCAGCATGCACACTCATCAACACACAAGAGAGAACATGGCAACCATAACCACCACACATCCCACAGGCACTCACACACGCACCAAACCCATGCAGACACACCAACATCCACTGCTTCTACTGTGTCCCCCACCTCCACGTCCTTCTCCTCCCTTCCTGTCTCGTCTCCACTCACACCTGCATGCACTACATCCTCAGCCACTACCTCCATCACCAGCACGCCCATCACCACACACCGCTCACGTGCACTCACCACCCCCACTACCATTCACACGTCCCTGTGTCCTCTCCCAGTGTGTCTGTGAGCCCTCCTCCCAAACTACACAAACTCAGGCACACACCCACCCAACAGCCATCCAGCTCACAACAGCCTCCGGCCCATGCACCTTCACCCAAATTCAGCAGACGTACACCTCCTACAACCACTACCTCTTCCTCCACTCCCAAACACCCTCCAACTTCCCGTCCCAGTGTGTCTAAAAAAGATTTCCTGGCTAACATTCACCTCTTCCCTACACCTCCCCCCCCCGTCCTCCCCTAGGGCCAGGATGTCCAGGTCCCAGCCCAGCACCTCAGCCACCAAGTCCTCCAGCACTGTGGTCTCAGCAAGTCCTGCAACATCGCGGGCGGCACCCCTCAGGGCTGCCAGTGTGCCACCTAGCGAGGCCAAGGATCAGCCCATTCCGCCACCAGCCAAGGTGAAAAAGGGGCCCACATGCCGTAGGAAAAGCCGCACCAACCACCCAGTAAGGCCTCCTCCAAGCCAAAAGGGGACAGTGCCAAGGCCCCAGCAGTGACATCCAAGGTGGGGAAGGGACACAAGGCTAAGGGGAGGTCAGCACAGGGCACGGAGCCCCCGGCTGAGGGACTAGTGTGACCCCTTCTGGCAAACAGAACAGCAACCTGCATGGCGGCGGACACCACCACCTGCACCGCCACCTGCATGTCTGCTGCCTCAGCAGCAGTCCCCAGCATCATCCCGAGTGGACAGCCGTCCGAGGCTGCAGGAGACGTCCACAGGTCCCTCTACATGTGCTGGCACATGCACCACTGCAGCATCTCCGCCACAGACACCGCTACTAACCACCGCCACCAGCCCCGCGATGTGCACAGACAGTGCCACCACACCCAACATGGCAAACATTCCCAGTGGACAGCCATTCGAGGCTGCAGGAGACGTCCTGGACCCTGCACAGCGTACATGAGGCACCACACCCAGCAATGTTAGTACCAGCAGCTGGCAGGCAAAGTCGCAGTAGGGTGGAGTGTGTCTCTGACTCCATGGAGTATCATGCTACCTGTTCCCAGGCAATCATGTGGCACACACACCCAGGTGAGGGAATGGGACCTGCCACACTGCATGTGCAGCACTCTGGGCACCAAGCCCCCTCCAGAACCAGTGGAGAAAGGCATCCACTACCCCAGTCCTTGGCAGGATGAAGCACTCTGGGCTCAAAGCCCTCTCCAGAACCAGTGGAGAAAGGCATCCACTACCCCAGTCCTTGGCAGGATGAAGCACTCTGGGCTCAAAGCCCTCTCCAGAACCAGTGGAGAAAGGCATCCACTACCCCAATCCTTGGCAGGATGAAGCACTCTGGGCACCAAGCCCCCTCCAGAACCAGTGGAGGAAAGCATCCACTTACCCAGTCCTTGGCAGGATGAAGCACTCTGGGCACAAAGCCCTCTCCAGATCGAGTGGAGAAAGGCCTCCACTACCCCAGTCCTTGGCAGGATGAAGCACTCTGGGCACAAAGCCCCTTCTAGAACCAGTAGAGAAAAGCATCCACTCACCCAGTCCTTGACAGGATGAAGCACTCTGGGCACAAAGTCCCCTCCAGAACCAGTGGAGAAAAACATCCACTACCCTAGTCCTTGGAAGTATGAAGCACTCTGGGCACAAAGCCTCCAACAGAACCAGTGGAAAAAAGCATCCACTCATCCAGTCTTTGGCAGGATGAAGCACTCTGGGCACCAAGCCCCCTCCAGAACCAGTGGAGAAAGGCTTTCACTACCCCGGTCCTTGGCAGGATGAAGCACTCTGGGCACAAAGCCCCCTCCAGAATCAGTGGAAAACCTGCACCCACTAGAGAGACTGTGGCTTTGCACTCCCCAGGACCAATCAGTGGGCATGGAGCCCCCTCATGGTGCAGTGGCGTCGTCCCTTCATCCGGCTGATGTGCCCCCCCTCCCCTTCCCCCTGAGGTGCCTGTTTATTTTCGAGCTGATGCCCTAGAGGTGTTCTCTCCGTTTTGAGTCAGGTATCATGTGTGGGCTTCGCCCATGCATTTTGGGACCACTGGTCCACGGACAATGATTGGACACTATCTGGACTTCTGTAGTTGCTGTACATATTTGTATATACTGATGATTTTAAGTTATCTTGGCCTATCTGAATTTTCGATGATTACACTCATTACAATAATTTCCTTTTGTCCTTGCGTTCTTCCAGGGGGGGACGGGGTGTAAATGTAATGTAGATGCATGTATTTGTGTGTATGTTGTGGGTGAGGATGGGGGTGTTGCATGTGTGTGTCACTCTCTTTTTTCTCTGCCCCTGTGTGCTAGGTGCAGTACTCACTGTGTTCGTTGCCACCGTCTTTGCTGCTCCTGGTAGAAGAGGAGGTAAACCAACATTGGTAGCACCTGTAACTCAGGCTTCATGGCGTCTTGGTTCCTCGTTGAGTGTCGAAAGGTGAGTGGTTTCCGTTCCAAAGTTTCCGCCATGCTTTTGATGGCGTTGGTACTGCCCCGGAAAAGGTGATGGATCGGCTTGTTGTAATACAGTGGGCGGTACATTGTATTCCACCTGTCTGTTGGCGGTTACCGCCTCGGTGTTTGTTTCTACCGTCTTGGCGGTCGGATTGTTAAAGTGGCTGTTTGTGTTGGCAGTTTCCGACATGGGCTTGATTCAATTTTTTCAGCCGCCGGCCTGTTGACGGTATTAGTGCCTCTTTAACACCGACCGCCAGGGTTGTAATGAGGGCCTTAATCTGTCCAGACTTTTCAAGCAACACTGAACACCAAAACATATATGCACACTTAAAGATTTACAACAAGACATTCTAGAAGCACAGCACTTACATACACATGACAACAAAACAAACATGGTTATCAGAGTAATTCCTGATGCCATCGGGTTCACCTATGTCACAATGGTACCTCTAATTCCTCACTTTTACGTCCTGGCGGGTGGTTCTTGTGGCCAGTGGACACAAATGGTTGTCAGGCACATTTTGTTAATTTCACACCGTGGTTTCAGAGCAAGCCGACTGAACTCTTGGTATGTCACAGTTCAAAACTCAGGTACCATTACTACATATAGAGTGTGTAAACTTTGTCAACAGTGGTAACATTCTTCCACATTAGCAGCTGTCAAAGAACACCTTAGTATCCTTTCAGAGGAATGCGACATACAAGATTTCTTGGACAAGGGTCCTAGATAACTCCCATAGACAGCCAATGTACCACACCAACCACCAGGGCGTTAACACCACTGGCCACTGCAGTAGCCGTCAACAGCCAGGCGGAAGACAAAGTACCCCCCACCATATCATGACCCAGGAAACCGCCATGATGGTTACATTCTAACCATAGTATACAAATCACACTTGTACTCCAATGCAGGCCCAACAGAAAAAATACTGACTGCCGTACAGATGGCTGTCATCAAGGAGAGGCCATCTTGAAGGAGTTGCTTCTACCCATGCTGGTGTGGCAGATACTATATCCCTGCTACAAAAGCACTATACAAACAGGCCAAGCAGTATGTCCTTTGCTGTGACACCTGTCCACAAATCAAAGAGTCCACTATCAAACGCCCACCACAGACACCACTCCTAGTGTCAAACAAACCATTACAGTGTGTGTACCTAGACCAGGGTTCTGCAAAGTCGGTCCTGGAGAGCCGGGTCCATGCCAGATTTTTTGCATATCCACATTTAGAAAACTGTAGATTTCTGAAACATCTTTTTTCTAAATTTGGATATGCTACAAATCTGGCATGGACCCGGCTCTCTAGGACCGACTTTGCAGAACCCTGACCTAGAGCATTGCAGTCCTTTAAGATGGTGCATACAAATAGATCTTAGTCCCTATGGATTCATGTACTAGATTCCTGTGGGTATGGCCAAAATGATCGGCTGAGGCCCGAACTTTTATTAACGATTTGCAAGTCTTCAAGGGTCATATGCGGTTGCAGCATTCCACTTGGACAAGGGTCCTGCTTTTGCCTCCAGGGCATTCAGAGACACCATGGCAACGATGGGTGGTCAACTCCATTACTCCTCACGTATCATCCTGAGGGAAATTCTGTTGTGGCGAGGAATAACCAAGACTTAAAGCAATCCTTAACAGCAAAGGTATTAGGTGATGGTCGTAGTTGGCTTCAACACCTATATGGAATCCAAAGAGCACTGAATAATCTGCCCAGAAGGTCCTTGGGAGGACGCACCCCCTATGAAGTCCTGTTTGGGGTACCTATGTATGTCCCAGATCTTGATGGCCCTGGGGCGGTGGCAGCAAAAACACAAATGAACATGTCACTGTTTTACCGGAAACACAGAAATTCTGCGATGAAAATTCATCCTCCGATGCCGCCACCTTGGCATTGAGTGATTTGCTAACAACATCTATGGGCTTTATTCCTAAAGTTGGGGACATGATATGAGAGAAGATTGCTGTAAAAAAGGAGTTTGGCCCAACCTATAGAGCACCGGTCCCAGTCCTGGAAACACACGGTACCAGAACTGTCGTAATAGCACCGCTGCCTGGTTCCAAAGAAAACAGTTTTGTTTCAGTTGATAGCATCAAATTACACCATGTTGCCAGTCCTGCACAGTGGACCACGAGGATTCCTGGGTAGTTCCCTAACCTCCGCCACTACCCAACAGGATATGCCTCTTCAAGGACTGAATAACGCTTCTACAAGTTCCAGTACTACAGTTGTTTCCCTGAGCTTGAGGGGTGGAGGGTCAGAGAACGATCTTCTGCTACTTCCTGTCACTACTTCACCAACAAGAAATGTCCAAATTATGGATAACTACTATTCATATTTAACACAGATGGATGACATTGTCTACTATGAACCACCACTATTGGGTCCATCTACCAATTATGCACTGGCACCTGTCTTTACACAAACAGATTCTGATTACTTTGTCGACATAGACAACTTTTCTTCAAACTCTTCTGTGTTATATTCTGTTTGCAATGTTATGACTAGCCATGTAGCCATGTAGTATTCCATGGATACCATAGAGCTCAACAAGGTTCCAGAATGGGAGTTGATGTGTGAACCTGCCAGGAGTTGCCTGTATGTACAGTTACTCTTCAATAAACCAACATTTATTATAAAATATGGCTTCTTTGTAAAATCCTGCAATTGCACCTGTTTCAGCAACATGTAAGTTTTATAACTGGCTTGAAAACAATGATTTGATCTGGTACTTTTGATAATACTGACATTGATTGCCTTTGTCCTTTGGATTGGTTTTGTCATTGTTTTCTTTCTGCTGATAAATGGTCATTATCTACCTGAACGCGTTACTGTTGAAGAGACTTGTCCCTTGTGAACATTTCAGCCATTCTAATTCCTGATGAAATTGTGTGGGATAAAGTACCATATGATGTATTTGGTCCCACTGAGGTCATTCAAATTCCATACATTTCTAAAGTTTCTATGAATTATGTTATTACACCTGTGTTTCTTTTTGATCACTGGGATGTTAAAACAGCTGATTCCATGCTTTCTGAGCTTGAATATTACACTGTAAGTGAAAATGTATATCTGAATACAGCGAATTATGGGGAAATGTTTTGTTACCACTATTACTGACATCACTTTCTACCCCGAGTTAGATCTGTTTTTAATTACACACAATGAAAGCATTGTCTGCCTACTCCAGTGGGGAGTTCTAAACCGTATCTAGAAAAGTTTGCATATTTTTCTGGGCATGATGCTGAGAATGCAGAGTCATATTATTTTAAATGGCCTCTTTCTAAAGTAAGAAAGATTTTGCTAACTAACACTAAATTAATTTATTCAGATTCCTTTTTTCCTAATTTGCCCTTGAGGGCTATGAATTTTGGAAGAACTCTGTTGAGTTAAAGAGTGTATGGGGAACACGTGATTAGCAGGTACAGGGTAGGGAAGCTTTGTTTAGAGCATGCCTTATTACCTTACAAATAATATTTCTGAAAAACACAATTCAACAAACAACCTGCCTTGGGTTAGCAAAAATAAAAGACCTGCATGCTCCCAGTATCCCAACACCAGCAAAACATCAGTTGGCAAACTCTTTTTAAATGCCACTGAAGAGCAGCTTACAAGTTGGGTTCAGAATGGTACCTCTAATTCCTCACTTTCACGTCCCGGCGGGTGGTTATTGTGACCAGTGAACACAAATAGTTGTCAGGCACATTTAGTTAATTCCACACTGTGGTTTGAGAACAAGCCGATCGAACTCTTGCTACGTCATGGTTCAAAACCCAGGTACCATCACTACATATAAAGTTTGTAAACTTTGCCAACAGTGGTTACATTCTTCCACATTAGCAGCTGTCAAAGAACACCTTAGTATCATTTCAGAGGAAGGTGACATACAAGATTTCTTGGTGGGTCCTAGATAACTTCCATAGACAGCCAATGTACCACACCAACCGCCATGGCGTTAATACCACTTACCACTGCAGTAGCCATCAACAGGCACGAGACAAAGTACCGCCCACCATATCATGACCCAGGAAACCACCACGATTTCCGGGGCGGTACCAACGCCATCAAAAGCCTGGCGGAAATAGAACACAGAAGACCAAAGACTCACCATCGGAGACACAAGGAAGAACGCCGCCATGGAACCGGAATTGCAAGTGTTTCCGATGCTCATCTACGCCATGCTCCACCTGGAACTCCAATGACGACGAAGACGACGATGGTGAGTACAGCCGCCTAGCACACAAGGGAGGGAGGAAAACGAGAGTGACACACACATGCACGACACATACCTGACACACACACACCATACACACAACCAGCTGCAGATGAAAAACAATGGCACACGACACACGGCATAATAATGCAAGGACAACAAGAATGCAGTAATGAGAATGTATTGATTATGAACCGGAACCAAAAGAACCAATTGCACAAAAAATAGATATGTACAAATGTACACAAAGGGCCAATGCCCAGTCCAAAGTACTAAGGGCCCACATGGCCACAGGGCACAGTCCAAGGCCCAACTCGAATCCGGATACAAGTCTGCAGGGGCATCAGTTTTTAAGTGGGCAGGCACCTCAGGGGGGTGGGGGTAGGGTGCACTTCAGCCGAATACGGGAACAAGCCCACTGGCTCTGGAGGGGGCTCCATGCCTATTTCTCTGTGCTGGGGAGTGCAAGGCCACAGTCTCTGGAGTGGGTGACTTTCCCACTGGTTCTGGAGGGGGCTCCATGCCTATTTCTCTCTGCCGGGGAGTGCAAGGCCACAGTCTCTCGAGTGGGTGACTTTCCCACTGGTTCTGGAGGGGGCTCCATGCCCATTATCCTTTGCTGGAGAGTGCAAGGTCTCTCAGGTGGGGTACATCCCGGCTGCCTCAGGAGGGGGCCCCTTGTACAGCAGTCCCTGGAGTGTGGCCTACATGGCTTCCGCTGGTGGTGAGGGCTACACTGTGTCATTTGGAGGTGAGGGCTGCACTGTGTCAGCAGATGAAGGTGCCTCCTGGGAAGC